>NC_041387.1:264475015-264545492 GCF_002162155.2 Triticum dicoccoides
AGTTTGTCACATGGTCGGTTTCTCCAAGTGCAGTCCCACATGTCAGTGAAGAGGCAAGCCGAAGCGCGTTCCGTTTGTCTGATCCGTGTGCAGGACCGAACGTGTGTGGGGTGCAATGCGACCGCGACAGGAGTGTTGCGAGTGTACTGCCTTTTTTTCTTTTAAACTAGGTGCTTCGCCCCCTAAAAAAAACTGTTGCTTCGCGCGATCCATTGATACTACTACTAGTAATCTGGCAATCCCGACTAAAACGGCGCGGTCGGGTCTTTTCCCTCGCGATATGCTGGGGGGTTGGCTTAGTTGGTTTTTTTAGGATGAGTAATGCTACACCTACGTAATCCCAGTTATGTAATTAACTAATGTGAAACATGTGAGCTGTTGATTGTAGATTGGCGGGAGGGAGGGGCCCACCACCATGAAAATCAGGGGAGGAGAGAGAGAGGCAATTTACGTTAACCCTTTCGTAGGTTCCCGTAGATGTAGAAAGATGTGAAATGCGTGAATGTGTAGTGGACGTACTATTGGAGTGCCTAAGATAAATTGTGTATGTATAGACCCTATGTGTTTATTTTACTTCGCATGCTAGATTTGTCTCGGTTCAATAAAAAGCAGAGTTGGTGATGATGGTGTGCCTGTCATCCTGCAATATAGGCCGTCCGATCTATATATAACAGATAGGAAGGAAACTATGACAATTTACCCGCACTCCTCTCCACATTTGCAAATAAGGCTTTCCCTCGTTCATCCTTTTCTCCCACAAGATCTTGATCTTCCGTGCAACGCACGGGCATCTTGCTAGTACTCCTACAATATACTATATTATTGTGAAAGTTCATATACACCGACCGAGATTAATGCAAACACAACAAATTTTCATTACCTTTCGAACTTTTATAGGATAGAAAAATAAAAGAAACCGGACCCTGAACCTATTCTATGGTGGCGACCGATGTCCTCCATCTACGATCTCTATGTACGGGGGTGGAGTGCAAGACCCGTGAAGTGAAGGTGCGGTCTCCAGCGAGGAAGAGTAGAACACGGGATACCGACCAGCCAGTTGGCACACCATGCCCTGCCGCCTCCCATGCCCTACTCATCCTCGGAGGAGTCCCCGACCTCGGCGGTGCCGGATGTTGGACAGCGGCAAGTAGGACGCGTGGCTGACGGTGCTCCCGTCATCGGCCGCCAGTGTGGCCACTGCTTGTGCGGTCGCGACCGCGTCCAGCTATGCCGCTATTGCGTTGCGAGAGGCGACTTGAGCGAGGGCGGCGACCTCGAGCTTCATCCCCAAAGACAAGCTCTCCCGCAGAGCGTTCGCACTTGCGGTCATGGCGGATGTGGTGCCAGGTAGGAGGACAATGCGCTATGGTGTGGAGGTTAGCTCGGCGTTGCCGCTTTAAGTAGCGCATTCCGGTGAGGCCAACCGTCCGGGTGCATCGTTAAGTCACCGGAGTTGGTTCCTCGGGCACCGAGCCTCTTAACGATGACATACGAACGGACGGCATGAATGCGAGCAGCTGGCGCCGGCTGGGAACGCACCGCGCGACGGCGCGAGGGACGAGTGTTTTGGTGTGCTAGGGTAGTCTGCTTCGGTCGTGGTAACGTTGGAGATGCCCTTTGCTCACATGCAATCCCCGCATGTCATTGAAAAGGCAAGATGACCCGGCATGGTCTCAGGTCCTGAGGATGCAGTTGGCCATGCTACACCACTCCGCGGACGCATCGCGGTGCCCCGCGCATCCTCGATGAGCCGGGTGTTGGGGCGTGTTTGGATTGTGTCCAAAGTGCACCTTACCAAAATTTTGGTCATGACCTAAAGATTGGTCTTTGTTTGGATGGTTGCCATTTTTTTGGCATGCCAATGAACTCTAGCCAACTCTAGTTCATTTTTCTTGACAATGTCGGCCAAATCATGGGCAACCAATACCTCAACCAAAATTTTTGCTACCCAATGCTTTGATGGGGCAACCTTGGGCACAAACCAAACATACTGTTGGTCGTTCCACAGCACTAACGCCACCCTCGGCGCACTGAAACCGACCGTGTCTAGCGACGATATGAGCATGTCGCTCACCGCGCGGTCGCCGTGTCCAGAGGCGGTGCTGGAGCTGCGTCACGTTGTTGGCCCCAACGACCCACATGAACGATTGTTGGTGGCAAGGAGGTCGTGTGCCAGCTCCTCCATTGGACTAGTCTACGCTACGTTGTCCCGACGGGTGTGCCCCACATGTTGGTTTCCCTATTTTCCCGGACATATTCGAGCGGCAGTGCTCCGCATTGCGCATTAGGCCTTTCACTATGTAGGCCAAGCTAGACAACTTATTGTTTATTTGAGCCATTCAAGTATAATCATGTAGCGTTTGCTTATTTCTCATTCCTCTCTAACCCTCTTCTCCATCGATCATGTCGCCCTCCGGTCGAGTCCATCCCCCCGCATGCCTCATTTGAACATTCCACCGAGTATCATTCGCAAGTACCCACCCTAAGCCTCTTTCAATCGATCTCCGGACCCCGAGATGAAATCGAGAGAGAACGAGTGGGGGCATGTGATACCTAAGGCGGATTCAAAATTTTAAACCGGTGATCATAGCATCCGCAAATCATATATAAAGGGTATTCAATGTTCGTTTCGTTTTTGAACGTACAATATACTCCCTCCTATCCTTTCTAGTTTACATATAAGTTTTATGTGTAGTCAAAGTATCTCTACTTTGATCAAAAAGGTATCAACATTCAACAACGCCCAATCAATATTGTTAGATTCGTACGTACTCCTAGATTTGTACTCGAGATGGTTTCCAATTTTTTTCAACCACATTAATGTGCTTGTTCTCGCGCATGCTCTTCCTACTAGGATTTCGCCGTATAGCCAGTCCAATAGTAACTTTTTTAAGCTCCCTGTCCAATAGTACACGTGGAGTACTGACAACATCTGTACTCCCTCCTTCCATTTATATAGGGTCTATGTGGAGGAGAGACATGTGAAAAAGTAAGGGGAGTGGGCTCTCATGCAAGAGCCTTAGCTATATAGGCATTCCTAGTTAAATAGTACAATAAATATGAAGAAAGAGATAGAGAGGAGATGGAAAAAAGTACTAATACAATAGCCAACCTTATATTTTTTTTGCGGGAAATAGCCAACCTTATAGCCCACACTACCGTATGAGTGCATATAATAGATGATGGCTATAGATGACATGGCAGTCCCTCATAGCCATCGACTGGCTATATTATTAACCATGCTCTGATGTTTTTACAACCGCATTTGACTATTGACAAGATTAATAGTACATGAGATGTATAATGTGAAAATTATATCATTGGAATCTCCTTTCACGTACGAATTTGACTGTATGCTTTGTGTAAGTTGCATGTCATATATTATTACTCTAACATTTGGTCAAAGTTAGCCTCGAAAAACGCATTAGGCCATGTATAGTAAATGGAAGGAGGGAGTAGTAGTGGAAGTGGATCCTTTGACGTAGGTATCCCTGCCTTACCCTCCCTTTTGATCACTTACTGGCGGACCCCATGCTTGCTAGGCGCCACATGTCAGTTACTCAATGGGTTCGACCACGTCAGGGGATCCTCATCCGTAGTATACTCCCTTTGTTTTTATTTACTCCACATAAAATGGAGGGAGTGGTAGTATAATAAATGACGCGGACGGGGGAGGGGGAGGGACATCGGTTTGCTCTCAACTGCGGTCCCACAAGCGAGAGAAAACACAAGACGAAGCACGTTCCATTCGGTGAGCGACGTGGAGGGTCCAGCGTGCCAGGATGCAACGCGAACGCGACAAGAGCGATGTACAGTTAGAACCGATTGACCAGTCATCAGCGGAACCACTATTCACACCAGAACCTTCACTGCTCGGCCTACGCCAGCCACTGTCCTAAAACCACACCTAATCTCCAGCCCATTCCCCCATCTTTTGATCCCCTAGCCCGCATCAAGCGTCCCCTAGTTCGTCGGAAAGCCATGGTGCGCCGCAAGATCACTTACTACAAGATGCTGACGCCGGAGCGTCGCGCAGAAATCGCGGCGGCGCGCGGCGCCACAGACCTCCGATCCCAAGCTCGCTTTGCGGCGGGCCAATCCTCGAGTTCTCTGGAGCCAAGCTACGAGGAGGAGGAAGCCGATCCAATGTTCATGGCGGAGGTCCCAGCGCAGAACACCCCAGATGGGTATGAGACGATCGACGTCGACTTTGTGCCGGCGTCCGAGTCCCCCATGGTGCAGGCGGACCAGCGGTTCAACATGGTGATACTAAAGGAGGACCGGGAGGCAGAGGCTCAACTCGACACGGAGCGCTCGCATGCCGCTGCCATCGAGGCACTCCTGCAGGGAGAACCAGATGTCATGGATGTGAACCGGGCGGCGGAGGCTCAACTTGAGGCGGAGCACGCGGATGTCGCTGCCATCGAGGCCCTCCTGCATGCAGAACCAGACGTCCTGGACTTGAACCGGGCGGCAGAGGCTCGACTCGACGCAGAGCGCACAGACGCCGCTCTCATCGACGCCCTCCTGCAGGCGGAGCCGGATGTCCTGGACTTGAACCGGGCGGCGGAGGCTCGACTCAACGCGGAGCGCCCGGATGCCGCCGCCATCGAGGCCCTCCTGCAGGCGGAACCGGACATCCTCGACTTGAACCGGGTTGTGCTCTTGTCCGTGCAGAGCACCCGCACGCTCCGCGTGAACGAGTAGCTGTAGGCCGAGGACAACCATTGTGCCGAGACACACGTCGGCAGCTACGGCTGGTTCGCGCCGGCAGCAGAAGACGACGAGGCCGTTTCTTTCTGCGAGCAGTGATAGTTTTTCTTTATGTTGTTGTTTTTATGGATCTTTTGCTGTGTAAAAACATATATTTGTTATGCAAGTCGCCTAACTTTGGTCAGTCTACCATTTCAGGCGGTTGGACGAATATCCTATGTCTCCTAACCCTTCTTTCCTTCTTCCTCACATGTTCTTCCCCAACAGACCACCGCACGGGCCGTACGGATACTCCCCAACATGCGGTTGGATAAACATACTCTATGAACGAAAATTATGTGTCAGCGATATGATGGCTGAGTTTGGTTTGTTCACATGCGATAGCACATGTCAGTGAGGGTGCGTTCCCTTGGTTGGGTTTGCGGCGTGCAGGAGCGACGATGTGAGGGTGCGGTGCGACCGCGGCATGCAGGAGCGACCGTGTGAGGGTGCGGTGCGACCGCGACAGCCGTGCGCAAGTGTACCTCCTTCTCATTTTGAAAACTTTAGGCAAGCTTGGCAAAAATGTGTGGGGAAGTTTGGCAATGCAAGGCCTAGACCCAAACAGGATAAGTACGCACGTACTAGGAGTACTAGTGTTAAAAAAGAAAGGCGGGGTATTCCTTCGCGGGATTTAATCGATACAAATCCTCGTTTCACATGTCAATTAATGCGTATTTTTTTCTCCAAAGACCAAAGAGCTAACCATCTCACTCCTCATCGCTTGATTAATGCAGCGCCATGCAAACCAACCTTCTCAGTTCCCCATGCATGCAGGGGATATTAATGTCCTTGGTTGCTAGTACGAGGCAAACCCCATCAATTTTGCCTCGATTAGTGTTAGTGGCCTTTTGCAAATTGTAATTTTGATATACTGGCCTTGTGTACAAAAAAATGGAGGTAGTAACTATATTTGACTTCCTTCCCTATTGCGGTGACATCGACGATATCTTTTTTTTTGTGGTTTGGCGAAGTCCGTTCGACGGAGAACACCATTGAGGAAGACCACGATAAGTCGTTTGCAAGTGCCGCCTGCAAGCCGAGACAACTGCCTTATTTGCATCCAGGAAGTCCGTTGAACCAAACGACTAGTGCTACTAGGAGTACACAATAGACTCGTCCGTCCAGCTTAGTGCAGTGAGATGGTTTCTCGAAGAAGACGATGGAGAAGCGGAGTCAGCGAAGAGTGAAATGATGGTTGCTTCGTTCGTGCTTTTGTGAATTGACGCCTCACTGCTTTGTGATTTGTGATATAAGGGACAGGGGAGTAGACTATGTGCTCTATACTGTACTACATGCGTCCAAGCATGGGAGAAAGAAGAGAGATGTTGCATTTTTCTATTCCTTCAATCAATCAATCAAGGAGCTTCGGTTCCGTCTTTTTGGCTTTGGCAACACCGTCCACAATGGTTCCCACGATGCCAAAAGCTATTTTAACATTTGGCTACACATTGTGGATGCCCTTAACAGTACCACTTGGTTTTGCTCCTGTGTGCTATCTATACAAATCTCAATTATATTGATCTAAAAAATTATAGAATCAAGATTAGTAAAAAGGAGGTGATTTTGCCGCGCGGATGGCGGGGGAGGTTTCTTATTTTCAGAGGATGTTGTCTTGGCGGTTTGCTAACATGCGGTCCCACGTGTCAGTGCTTTACAAAGCCGATCTGCATCCCACATGAGGCAGAACAACGGCAGAAGCAACACGTGGTTAAGTTGAAGAAGATGAGGGAGAAGCGGATTCAGGAACGAGTGAAATGATGGTTGCTTCGTCCCTCCAACTTCTTTTTTTAGCATTATTACTTCATCCCTCCAACTTAACTATGGGAAAGGTGCAGCTTTGTGATTTGACGCCTCATTGCTCATTACTACGCCGACGCCATGACTAGGGTGCTTCACCCCGGCTGCTCTGCACTGTATTTCGGTATGGCACGTGGACCCGGTAGCTTGATGTCCCACATGTCAGCGAAAGGGACTAGAAGATTTATGAAAGCGAGCGCTCCACTGTTACGACGGAGGAGTACACGACATGCCGGCCCAGTGAACTGTCACTTGTACTATATAGTACTATAGTTTTGTTGTTTCGCACGATCCATCGATACAAACCCGATTAAACAGGAAAGAGCGGGATTTTTCCCGCGCGGTAGATGATACTGGCCATACATTTCAAAGGAAATTTTAATGTATGCAAACTGAATAATTAAGGCCTTTCCCAGGGCTCCACGGTGTACAGGTGCTAAGGATGCCACATAGGTAGAAAAATGATGTGGCAAAGCAATTAAAGAGGAGAGAGAGGATTATGGTGACCCCAACAAGAACCAATGCTAAGCACATGAACCTAGAAAAAAAGACTACCAACCAATACATGAAGGAGTTTTATTACTAAACAATTAAATAGAGAAGGCTTAGCTACAAAACCTAAGCACCGATGCATTGGGGACATTAGTTGCTAAGCATTTTAATGCACTTAGCACCCCACTTTAGCACCAATGCATTGGGAGAGGTCTAAGTAACAATATGATATCTAGTAAAACTAAAAACACATATGATTTATTGTGTTAGAGTGTAGCAGTAGTGCTGTATTGCATAGTTATTAGATGTAACATGCGAGAACGTCTAGAGATGTAGTTTTGGAGGGCCTACAGAGAGAAAAAGCATAATACGGTCACCGAACTTCAGAATAAGGTGATTACGGTCACTATATATGTTTTGTGGTGATTATACAGTCACTTGCTCACGATTCAGCATCGGATTGCACTCTGTTGACCGGCCAAATATCCTGCGTGGAACCATGTTGACTAGTTAAATTGAGCACGTTCCTTGTGGGTCCCACCTGTCAGTTCGCATAGGGAAAAGTTCAGATAAACACAAATTTATGCAGGCGCGACAAGACTCCAACCCGTGCGTGGGAATCACCTGGTTGTGTATGTGTTTGTCAGGGCTTGATGTGTGCGCATGCACATGTAGGTTGAGCACTTGAGCGTGAGAGTGTGTGTTGGTCGTGTGGTGTACTGGTGTGTGCATGCATGCGTGCGTGTGTGTGTGTGTGTGAGTGTTGCATGCGTTCGTGGCTGCGTGTGTACGTGTGAGTGTTGCGTGCGTGCGTGGGTGCATGTGTTTGTGTGAGTGTTGCGTGCATGTAGTCCGTGTGCATGCGTGCGTGTGTGTATAATCACCACACCAGCTCCTGTGTGTTAAAACAGACGGCTCAGCATACCAATACAAGGCCACCTTATCCGCTGTGCCTGCGGTCATGACTTTGAACCACCGTCCAAATATTTTTTTTGTCATTTGTTTTCATTCTTACTAGCAAGATGCCCGTGCGTTGCACGTAACAACAAGATGCATTTGTATGACTAGTTTATCTTGTGAGAGAAAAGGATGAACGAGGGAAGGCCTTATTTGCAAATGTGGAGAGGTGTGTGGGTACCTTTTTGCAAAATTGCCATAGTGTCTTTCCTATCTGTCAGATATAAATTGGACAGCCTATATTGCAGGATGGCAGGCACACCATCATCACCAACTCTATTTTTTTATCAGAGTGTATTTTATGTATTTTATAAGAGTGTAGATGTAGAGTAGATACGAGCCGACATGTGGGCATGATGGTAGTGAGATAATGTGATGCAACACTAGAGGTGCCACGTGGAGCGTTTAACTAGTCAACTAGTCATGTCATGAGTAAATACAGAGTTGTACGGTGAGCCCGTGACTGTATAATAACCACTAAACGTAAATGGTGACCGTAATTAGTGGATTCTGAAGTCCAATGTATGTATCGTGCTTTCGCTTCAAATACAATGATCTTCATTGCATATATCGCGAGAGAAGGATGAAACATGCGTGAATTTTCTGGGGGCTTACTTTTAGAGGACCTGGAGATAGTTTTGTGTGCATACGTGAAAGGGGCGTACAGGGGGGTATGCGATGGAGAGAGAGATGCTCTTCGTTTCTCTTTATTATGACTAACTTTGTATATAGTATAAAAATATACAAATTCACAGTGCGGAATAAATATCATTGTGGGCACCATGCAATGCAAATTAGCGTTCGTACTCCTCCATATAACTTTGTAATGTTGTATATATGTAGAAACTCTAAAATAATTTTTTGTCCACACTTTATTCAAAAGGAATGTTGTATGTGAAATAAACATGAAGAGAGGGCTTTTTAGATCAATGGGGTACGTGATGTAACATGTGTGAATGTGTATTTGATGCATTTGGCGGGGCCTAGAGAGGTATGTGTGTGTATTACGTATTCGAGAGAGGCATGGATAGAGGGGCCGACGGGGGGGGGGCATGGGAGAGATAGCACGAGAAATGAGAGTGGTCTAGAGAGAGAGAGAGACGAATATGACGTCACGACGAGAGATTCCATTCCCTTGAGTGTGTATATGCAAGGGGGGGGGAATAGAGGCACCAGGAGAATTTTTTGTGTGTGTGGTGTTTGTGTTGGTATGCGTGGGTGTGAGAAGATAATGAGATGTGGGGGCAGAGGGTGTGTCACCGCGTGAGGTCCAGTGGGTCGAGGTGAGGCCCTTCATTCGGTTCTGTCCTGCGCCACATTGGTCGGCCCGTGACGCATTTAGGAAGACCCACAGATGACTAGTCGTACAAGACAAAGAGAGCAGAATTGTGAAGGACTCTGTGTCCACTGAGAAAGCCGGCTAGGATTTGTAACCCTAGGTTCTCGGACTAAGGTAACCCCTTTATCTCTAATATTACTATTCATCCAACCTAACTTTAAGGGGCATCCTAGAGAATGCTCTGCTAGAATCATACTCGTCGATTAGGAAGAGAGGTGTGAGACAATGCATGAGAGACGGACCTAAAGATAATGCGCGTACATGAGACACGCAGGCAGGTCCATGTATATAGAAAGGGTCGATGGGGATTGTGCGTGTGTATGCTTGCGAGAGGAAGAGTGCCTGTGATAAAGGTTAGTGAAAACAGTTGTAAATGGTTACGAGAGGGAGGGAGGGTTATATCTAGAGCATGTGTGCGAGAAAGACACCTTGGGAGAGAGTGTGTGAGCATGTGTGAGAGACCACCGATGGAGAGTGAAACTACACGTAAAAGACTGTTGTACACATTGATTAAAGATATAAATTATATCCAAATATTAGGATGGGATCATGATATTTGCAATTCGCGTAAGGAGCGGTCATTGATCCATCAGACATCTAGATTCTATCAAATTTGAGCATGTATATGTTATTATTCGACACAATTGATCCACATAGTTAGTATTTTGAACTCCAGACAATGCATCGCTTTAGCAATCGAATATAAACCTGAGTATAGTTCATGTTGTGTGTGTAAAGCACATTATACATACGAAAGTTACATAATGAACATTATAAATAGCTACCTATGAACTAGCATACATTTGAATTCAACTTAAGGTGGTTTAAAAAATCGAATTCAACACGAAGTCCATTCAATTATTTGAATTTGATATCATGGCATTTGTAAATCATACCTAAATTATGGGGGCACCAATATTTGCTCTGATTTTGTACATAATAGCATATGTAGTCGTGTACAAAATAGATTCAAATTTAGCTCCTCCATTCCAAAATAATCGTAGTTATAGGACTTTCAAGTGTCAAAATTTCGAAAAGAAGCGGATAATTTAATGAGGTTTTCAAACATACAAGGTCAAATATAACATTGTCTATTTAGGTCAATCCTCATAGTTCAAGAATACTCTAAACGTGAATTCTTGTATTTCAAAATTTCGAATGAAGCGCCAAAAGAGCCTCTACTCGCCCGAAACCGCGTGAGACCTGTCGGATTTCGGGTTATGGCAGACCCTTGAGGTTCGAACACTGGGGTGCACACGAAGATCGTTCCCCTACCAGCTCACGTCTCGAAGTCTCGCAAGGGATCTAGGCTAGAAAGAAGAACACATAAGGGACACGAGATTTATACTGGTTCAGGCCACCATTGTGGTGTAATACCCTACTCCAGTGTGTGGTGTTGTGGATTGCCTCTGGGGCTGATGGTGAACAGTACAAAGGGAGAACAGCCTCGCGAGGGGCTGTTCTTGAGCTGGTGTGATGAACTGCTTGGGCGAGTTCAGTCGCTTCTTCTGTCTCTGATCGATCTGTTCTCTCGATGCCTCTACCCTGTGGTGGCTAGTCCTATTTATAGGGGGAGGCCCTGGGCCTCTTCCCAAATAATGAGCGGGAAGGGCGCCAACAATTGGCCATTTTGAAGGGGAACATCTGGTACACTTATCCTGACTAAAGTTGGTCTTTGGCTGCCAAAGGCTCTGACGATGACGCCGTCCTGGGCTCCACGATGACCTCCATCCTGCCGTTCTGCTGGTCTTGGTCTTGTTGCACCGAAATGGTAACCTTTGCTTGATGCCTTGGTCTGTGCTTGCCCCCTTTGCACCGAATGAAAGAAGGACGCTGCGCAGGACGGCGCCCGCCTGGCGCCCGCCTGGTCTTCAATCGTCATGGTTTGCGTCACAGGCTCCTCGAGAGGTACCCCGCCTTGATCTCTCCGCCTCCTCGTGAGCCTGCCTGGAGAGGCTGCTCCTGAGGAAGCTTCCTGTCGTCCGCCCCGTGAGGCTTGGCCCCTCGCGAGGGTCTTGAGCTTGAGTTGATGAAGCTGGGTTGCATTAGGCCCCCACTTGAGCCACGCCGCAGGCCGCAGGCAGGCAAGTCTGGGGACCCCCGTTCCCAGAACACCGATAGTAGCCCCCGGGCCCAAGGCGTGCCCGGACTTGGCTTAGCAAAGAAGCGAAGGGGCAAGTACGAAGCGCCGCGGGACCCAACAGCCTGCGGCCTTAGGCGCCACGTGGCGGTTGATTGGACGTGGGCGTCTCCGCTTCCCCATGACGCCTCGGCAACCGCCCATCTGACAGAAAGAGGTGCCCAGGCTAGAATAGCCTGCTTTGTTCTCGCTTGCCTTGCTCCAGATCCCCTTTCTCGCTCTTCTCCTTCCTGCCTCCGAAATCCTCCAGATCTGCCTCAATCCTTCCCATCCGATAAGCCATGGCGCCTCGCAAGACCCTGACCGAGGCCTGATACTCGCCAGCTCTGGATCCCCCGAATGTGTAGGAGAGGAATCTCGCCCTCATGCGCCTGAGGACGGTGGCGCAGGGCAACGTGGGAGCGAATGTGTTCAAGACCGGCTCCGACCAGCCTGAAGGCAAGGGGAGCACCTTCTACCCGCTCTTCATGAGCGCCATCATCGCCGGTCTGGTGCCCCCTTTTTCCGAGTTCTTCCTTGATGTTCTTTGCCTATACAACTTGCAAGCTCTGCACCTCCACCCCAACTCTGTTCTTCTCCTGGCGATTTTCGCCTACTATTGTGAGGCTCACGTTGGGGTAAAGCCCTCAGTGGCCTTGCTGCGCCATTACTTTTACCTCCGGGTTTCTCATGGCCCCATCTCCGCATGCGCGAGTTTTATCGCATACTCCGGCTCCAACGCCATCTCGAAGCCCAGGAAGAGGATCGAAGGCTTCCGGAGCAAGTGGGTCATGGTGGACGCCGGGCGCATCCACCCCCGACTGGTGCTGCCTACGGGGCAACCCAAGGCCGTTGATGCGTGGTCCTGCGTGGAGCTTGTCGACCCCCGCGCGGGGGCGGTGCTGAAGAGGATGAACGCGGACCTGAGGCCAGGCAATTTTGGGGGTGAAGCTAATCGGGGCCACGCTCCTGAGGGAGTTCCTGGAGCACCGGGTGGCTCCACTCCGGGAGCACTCGCTCCCATTGTGGAGGCTTGGGGAAGCGGATGCTGCCCTTCGCTTGAGCTCTACAGCCCTGGCCGACGAAGATCTGGTCACGGCCCTCCACTCCTTGGTCGGGGGAGACGTGGCGAGGCCGGACGGTGCTCCTGTCCCCCTGTTTCTTCACGGCGACTGGGAGTAGGTGGTGAATGCCATGCCCACCTTCAACGGTGAGGGGCTGGTGCCCGCAGTGGCTCCCGAGGATCTGGTGGCGTTGCCGACAGTGAATGTGTCCTCCAGCGACTCCAGCGGGAGTGAGGAGGAAGAAGAGGAGGAGGGGGAAGAAGAGGAGGAGGAGGAGGAAGAGTCTGACTCCGAGGCGACTGACGGGGAGTCGGAGGAGTCCTTTCCCCAGCGCAGGTCCCGTGCCCTCCGCTCCATGCCGGACGACGACGAGGCCAGCATCAGGCAAGGAGGGGAGGATTCTGCCCTGGTCCCGAGGAAGGACAGGTCAGGGCTAGTGCTCCCAGGATCCGCTCTGGCTCCGGGGCGGTCCGAGGCCAGCTTCGGCCTTCCCGACGCGTCCTCTGCTTCCGTGCCTCCCAAGGCTGACCCCAGCTGCAGGCTCTCGGGCTTCAAGTTTGGACGGAGGCTGCTTGACCCCGCGAGCGATGACCAGTAAGTGCTCGATCCGTGCTTTGATTTGTTTCTGCCGCCGAGACTTGACGTCTGCACTCTTTTCACAAGGCCGGCACCTGCGGCGAAGAGGTTGAAAGGGGCTTCTGCGACCCCGCTTGAGGCGAGTTTGCCTGCCGAGGCAGTGCCTTCGTCTGCGGGGAAAGGAGGCATCGAGGCTCGTGCCTCCCCTGCCCGGTCATCCTCATGAGCGCAGCGGGGACACTCTGGCGAGGAGTCATCCCCCGTGGCCCCGCTGATCTTGGAGGTGCCTGGGCTTGATGCTGCTGCTGAGATGCCCAAGCCCCGGGAGGCTCCTTCCTCCCAAGCTGTGATCACACTGCCGTCCTCTCCGCCTACTCCACCGGCTCTCGTCTCTTCTGATTCCTCAGCCGTCTTGGACCAGGTCACCAATGAACTGAGCCGGCTACGGGAGGATCTCCAGAGCGCGGACCCCCGCCTGGTGGCCGGGGGCCTGGAGCTAGCTTTTGGCTGGGCCCGCTCTGCCGCCTCTATTCGGGCGGCGCTGAGCCAGGCTGCGTTTACCTCCAACGAGGAGAAGCAAGCCGCCCGCCAGGCCATGGCCGCTCGCGATGGTGCCAGGGCGACGCTGCGGATGCCCAGGGCCGCTGCAACGCGCTAGAGGTCAAGCTACAAGGCCTGCGTGAGGAGCTCGCGAAGGAGGTCCGCATCCGCCAAGAGAAGGAGGAGGAGATGAAGGCTCGGGAGGCTTCCGTCAAAGACCGGGACGCCAAGCTTGCTGGCCGCCATTGCCGGTTGGAGACGCTGGAGCAGGCGCTGAAGGTGGAGAGGACCAAGCTAGACCGCAAGGCGAAGGTCCTGGCCGAGGATCGAGTGGCCTTCGCCAAGCTGGAGGAGAAGGCTCGCGCTGCCCTAAAGACGCTCTATGAGGACGGCTTAGAGGACCCGTTGGCTGGCGAAGAGGACGGCCCTGCCGAGCTGCTTCCCTTCCTGGTCCGTGCGCTTGAAGATGCCACGGACGGCCTTGTCCCTATGGCCAAGGCCGAGGCGTGTGCCCTGTCGTCTGCAGCGCTGACGCGCGTCCTCAGCCACGTCTACCTTCGTGACCCCAACGTCGACCTCGACAGCTTGCTGGACCCTGTGAGCGGCGACCTTGCCGCCGCTGCTGCTGAGGCCGTGAACGGCCGAGCCGAGGCTTTGCTGGGGAGGTCCGTGCCTTCATCATCTTGCCTAGATGCGATGCCGCTAGTTATGCAGCTTCAGGAGGCGGAGCCGCCCAGTGTGACTCCACCACAGGTGGTGCCGCCATTGGAAAGTGATCCCTTTGCGGCTTCTGTCCTGTTTTAATTCCTGCAACATGCACCATGCCTCGTGGAGGCGTTTAAACTTGTGTTTGGTGTTGTGAAACACTCTATGGCTTGTAATATTTGCTTTTGAATTCCTTAGAATTTGCATTTTCCCTCCTATTTGCCCGTGTTCTACGTCGGCAGGGCCCGGCCCCGCGCATACCTCAGCCGCCGTTAGCCTCGACCGGAAACCAGGATGGGACCAAGGAGTGAGGGGCTACGTGGCAAGTTAGGCTCCTGAGTCGCGATGCTCAGGAGTCCCCCTTGACGCGCAAACAGCAAGTAGGGAAGGGAGGCATAGGAGTGGATTTGCCGTTCTACGTTGGCAGGGCCCGGCCCCACTGTCGGTGTCAAAACCGGCGGATCTCGGGTAGGGGGTCCCGAACTGTGCGTCTAGGCAGATGGTAACAGGAGACAAGGGACACGATGTTTTACCCAGGTTCGGGCCCTCTTGATGGAGGTAAAACCCTACGTCCTGCTTGATTAATATTGATGATGTGTGTTACAAGGGTGGATCTACCACGAGATCAAGGAGGCTAAACCCTAGAAGCTAGCCTATGATATGATTGTTGTTCGTCCTACGGACTAAAGCCATCCGGTTTATATAGACATCGGAGAGGGCTAGGGTTACACAGAGTCGGTTACAATGGTAGGAGATCTACATATCCGTATCGCCAAGCTTGCCTTCCACGCCAAGGAAAGTCCCATCCGAACACGGGACAAAGTCTTCAATCTTGTATCTTCATAGTCTTGGAGTCCGGCCGATGATAATAGTCCGGCTATCCGGACACCCCTTAGTCCAGGACTCCCTCAGTAGCTCCTGAACCAGGCTTCAATGACGACGAGTCCAGCGCGCATATTATCTTCGGCATTGCAAGGCGGGTTCCTCCTCCGAATAATTTATAGAAGATTGTGAACACCAGGATAGTGTCCGGCTCTGCAAAATAAATTCCATGTACCACCGTAGAGAGAATAATATTCACACCAGTTCAATCTGCTGACGTATTTGGTGACGTCACACCACTACCAAGCCTTTACTAGAATTGTTTTTATTGTACCACCTCAGCGCGTTTAGCGAAGCGGTTTCCTTGGCACGTCTTGTCGAAGCAGAGATCGTGTTCCCCTTATTCCGGGATTCTCATAAATACGGACGTAGGTAACCCAACCGCGCCCGTTGCCACGCCCCCTCCATTGAAGGCGGGTTCCAAACGGTCACGGGGACGGCTCTTGGTATTCTTCCTCTTTATAATGAGACCAAGGCCCGTTCTTTTTCTTCAATCCTCAATCGAATCCGCCCCCCGCCCCGAGTTCCAACACCCAAGGCTCCAGATTCGGGTACCTTTGACCTTCGACAATGTCCGGCTCCGACCTATGAGGCCGGTGGATGCCCTCCTCCGTCACGGAAGAGGACGTGCTAAAGCTGAGAGACGCCAGGTACTTAACCTACGAGATTTCACATAGGTTGCCTGCCCGAGGGCAAGTTATTCCTACTCCCGAGCTCGGCGAGAGCATCGTGTTCGTGTCTCACCTCCGTCGGGGTTTAGGCTTCCCGATGGATCCCTTCGTGAGGGGGCTCATGTTTTACTATGGGCTGGAATTCCATGACCTGGCTCCGGAGTCCATCCTCCGCATCTCATCATTCATTGTCATCTGCGAAGCCTTCCTCCGCACTACCCCTCACTTCGGCTTGTAGCTCAAAACCTTCAACGTGGAGCCGAAGATGATTGAGGGGCGTCAAGCAGAGTGCGGCGGGGTGGTTATAAGCAAGAGGGCCGATGCTCCATGGCCCGAGGGCTCTTTTCAGGAGGAGCTCGGCTTGTGGTAACAGGAGTGGTTCTATATCACCGCTCCCAGGGGCAGCAGGCAGAGGCCGCCGCCCGTCTTCCGCTCGGGCCCTCCACAACGGCTGACGTCATGGGTCAACAAGGGGCTTGCCTGGGGGCCGTCCAAAGACGTACCCCTGTTGTAGGACCGGATTCGAGGTCTCCAAGAAAGGGAGATCAATCTGGTCGTCGTGGCACAGGTTATGCTGATTCGGCGCCTACTGCCCTGCAAACGTCGCCCCCTCCGCCTGTGGGGATTTAATCCGGAGGGGCCACGAGCTCTCCAACACTTCATGGGTTTGACACCCGCGGAGATGTACAAACTGTTCTTCGGATCGCAAGAGATGCGTCCGGACTTGACCGAGGATGCTGGCCTAAGCTGCAATCGCCCGGATACTCAAGTAAGTAGCCCCGTGTCCAGACACATCGTCCATTTATTTATCATGGGTTTGCCTTTTAACTAGCTATCCCTTGGACAGGAGTGGATAGCGCAAGCAAAACTGATACGGTGTCCGGCCCCCCTCCCTGAGACCACACCGGATCCCGTGTTAGTCAAAATGTTGGAGGTTGCACCTTCAGAGGAGGGCGAAGGGGGGCACAAGGAAACTACCACCTCTGCCAAGGAGGCTTTCAGTAAGGGGGGAGTCGAGAGTCCCTCCTTCCAGGGGGAGAAGAGGACTGCTTCCGAAGACCCGGAGGCCAAGGCCTCAAAGCGGGGAAAGAAATATGCACCGGAAGGTCCTGTGCCGGGAAGAGCCCCGGCCGCACTGTCTCCTCAGAGGAATCAGCCCTCCAGCGAGCCGTAAGTAAAAAGGGGGAATTTTGTAATAGGGGACGCCCCTGCATTATTTTTAAAGGTAACCGAAGTTTTTCACCTTGTAGTTTGGATCTCAGCCCATCTCAGCAGAGCTCATCTTCGGGGGATCTTTGTCCGGAGATGATGGAGAGCGAGACGCCTCCATCTGCCGCCCCATCGGGCGGGGCGGTCGACCCTGAGGTGTCGTCACGGAGGGTCTCCCCGAGTTCGAAGGGGCCAGAGAGTTCGGCACCCATTGGAGTACGGCCGGTGGAGCTGCAGGATTTGCTCAAGAGGGCGTCCATCTCAGAAGATCACCGCACATTAATGAGCATGGTGATTGAAAGGATCTCATCCGCCGAGAGCGGGTTGTATAAGTCCGTCGGAAGTTTGCTAACGGGGTTTGAGGTACGCAAAAAATGACATACCTTTTGACAGTTTTGCACATGGAGTGCGCCCTGTATAGATAGTAGCCCCTGAGACTTGGTATGCTGTCGAAAGCGACAGCGTGCCAAGGATCATAATCTCAGTTATAGAATGTCGCCTTTCCTATGCAGGTGGCGAAACGTTCGGTGGCCAGCCGGACTGATGGAGTTGCCGAGCTGAAGAGGCAACTTGATGTTGCGGATGCTGACATCGCATTGGTCAATAAATGACTTGATGAGTCACAAGGTAGGTGGTTGCTCCGTGGTCGCCTAGTAAGGGAGCTGACGCCCATTCCTTCCAATTTGTATGCTTGATGCAGATGGTGCCGCTGCTGTGGAAGACCTTCGAGCAGAGCTTGCTCGAGCCAAGGAGCAAGCCAGGAAAAGTGATGCGGCTGCCTCAAAGGCAGCGGAAGAGCTAAAAGCCAAAAAGGTTGCTCACTGCCGAAGCAGGGAAAAGATGGCCGGAATGGCCTTGAAATTAAAAGATGCTACCGACCGCTATGAGGTTCTTGAAGGAGAACGTCGAGTGGAGCAAGAGGGCCTGAAGAAGGCCGCCGCCGAAGTCAAAGATGCCCGGAGTGAGATGCGGGCTATGAAGGAGGAACTGCGTCAAGCCGGAGACATTGCGGCTGGAAAGCCCTTTCTTCTGCGTAGGAAGTTCACGGATCCGAAGTATGCTCAGTTGGTCCAATTGTGTGGTGCGGAGGATCATTATCTGGATTTGGCGGCGAGTGCGGCGGACGCAGTCGTGCACTTCCGAAGCCAGAAGGATCACGAAATGGAAGAGCTTTTCTGGTCTCAATTCCATAGTCCGGAGCGTCCACTTCCGTTGACTGATCGGCTGGCTGAGTGGGTTGAGCTGAATAGATTGTCCGGACTTGCCATGACAGATATGGTCGCTCATCTATGGCCGGAAAGGACCAAGCCTGAGAGTTATTTTGGCTTGTTGCAGCAATTCCTTGGGGCTGTGCCGCATATCAAGGCGATGAAGCGGTCGGCATGCATAGAAGGTGCACAGATGGCTCTCACCCGTGTGAAGACATACTGGGCGGAGATGGATGCCACCGCTGTTGCATCCTGGGGTTCGGACAAAAGCCGATTACCCGCCGAGCACTATTTTGAGGAAGTCCTGCAGGGCGCTCGTTTAATAGAGTCGCAGTGCTCGAAAGATGTTATGTTTAAATGACATGTATGATTTTTGAGATCATGTTTATAATGCAATAGATTTTTATACTTGTGCGTTCAAGTATTGAACTATCTCCTGTGTGGCCGTATATGTATGTATAACCTGAAAGATGGCAGTCTTTGGCTTCAGCCCCCACGCACATGGTGCCGGGGTGTTTGCAAAAAGAAAAGCGCTTTTTCACACTTAATCCAACGTCTTGGTCCTTTGAAGGAGGTGATAGCGTAGCAAACTAGGCAACCGGACTATAATGCTTTATCACTTTCACTTAGCCATAGGAGCTCGAAGGTGGGGCTACTATATAGCCCCTAGAGGCACCGCGCTTCTCCGAACTTGGTGCGCGTATGTGCCTGACCGGGAAGCGGTCCTTCGTCAAAGCGGAGGAATTCTAAACATTCCAGTAGTCGATCGAGTGGTTGACCAGTGTCTCGCTATATCATGACAGTCAGTTTTCGGCTTTCTCTACTGAGGTGCTCGCTTGGCCGAACCGGGGCACAATCGCAGTAGTTCTCCTGGTGCCGCGTTAGCCGATGGAGCGGAACGTAAGGCAGCAAAACACAGGAGCCGGGCAAACCCAACATTTGACCAAAGACATGATTCGGAGCTGATGCATATAAGGCCTAACTCGAGACGCCGAACACTCACTGAGGTGTTCGGTCTTTATGATACCGGGCAGAACAATGCCCTAAGCCCCTAGTGTCCAGGTACAGGCGGGAACTTCTGATGCGGCCGATGCCAAAACGCCAGCCTCCTCCTCGGTTATGGTAGGAAACCAGGGGATGTGTATCAACAAGAGACAGTAAGAAAGGTTTACGCAGGGTCTTAATCTGAAAAGAATCCTTGCAACGGGTCCCTGCTGCACGTCTGCGCCTGTGTCTCCGTTGTGCTGTATCCTGGACGGGTGTAGCACGTGCTTCATCTGTAAAAGAGAAGGACTTACTTTGGAATAAATATCGTGCAAAAGATGTATTTAAAATAAAGTATAATTTGGAAGTTGAATAAAGTTGAGCTTTATTGGCTCTCATCGTTTATACGCGCGGCCCCTTGTAAAGGGGTATGCGGCTGGGAAGCCCCTTGTTTATTTACGCCGGACTCGCCTAACCGTGTCCGAGGTCTGAATGACCTGTTTTTAGGGGTTTTAACCTGCAAGGTCGGATTAGTGTGTGGCTGTCAAGGCAGTCTCACGTTCTCCGTGGTCGAGGAACACTCGGAGTTACTCTGTAATGAGATTATGCCGCGTGGACCGGGCATTTTAAGCGTAAGAGATGCATAATGTGGTATTGCGTTAAAGTGGGCGAAAGCTTCGCGTCCCAGTAGTGCTTGAGGGCCACTGTTAAATGGGGTGATATGGAGAGTGAGCTTTTTGCGACGGAGGTTGTCGGATGAACCGAACCCAACCTCTAGTGGTACAGGGCCTATACAATTGGCTTAAAGGCCTGGCGTCACTCCTTTGAAGGAAGTGCTGCTACGGCGAATTTTGGTAGGGTCTATCCCCATTCTGCGGATGGTGTCCTGGTATGGCAGGTGCCGCACTGTGTTTTCGTGTTATCACATGAAGTGAGTTCACTATTTTGACTTCTAGTGGGAAAGTCTTCTGTTCTCCGGCGTGCTGCTTGTGGGGTTCGTTGTCGTCTTCGCTTGGTGTGTCGAGCCCCTTGCGTTCGGCGTTAAGTCGGCCAGACTACTTGAAGACCCAACAATCTCTGTGGGTATGGTTTGCACGCTTCCCGGAGGTACTATGTATTTGACATAGCCTATCCAGAATTTTGTTTAGGTTGGATAGCTCATCACTGTTGTCCTTGAGGGGCAGTGTTTTATTATTCGGTCGAGAGCTTTTGAATCCGGCGTTGACCGCCGTGCTATTTGGGCCATTTTCCTTATTCCGGCGCTGATCTTTTCTGCGTCGTGATTTCCCATTTCCATCCCTGACTTCGGATGTACTCGGGTCGCTGGTGCTGCATCTAGCCAGCCAGCTGTCTTCCCCCGCGCAAAAGCGGGTCATGAGGCTTGTTAGTGCGGCCATTTTTCTTGGTTTTTCCTGGCCGAGGTGTCTGGCGAGCCATTCGTCTCGGACGTTGTGCTTAAAGGCTGCTAAGGCTTCAACTCCGGACAGTCGACTATTTGGTTCTTTTTGGTGAGGAACCTGTTCCAGAATTTGCGTGCTGACTCTCCGGGCTGTTGAGTTATGTGACTTAAATCGTCTACATCCGGAGGGCGGACATAAGTCCCCTGAAAATTTGCTCGAAACACATCCTCGAGCTCTTCCCAACTTCCAATGGTATTTTCTGGGAGGCTTTTGAGCCAATGCCGAGCTGGCCCTTTGAGCTTGAGGGGTAGGTATTTTATGGC
Organism: Triticum dicoccoides; assembly: GCF_002162155.2. Lineage (NCBI taxonomy): Eukaryota > Viridiplantae > Streptophyta > Magnoliopsida > Poales > Poaceae > Triticum > Triticum dicoccoides. Next base: position 264,496,037 of record NC_041387.1, read on the forward strand.
ATGGAGATCGTCTCCTCTGGCCATATGTATGTGTAGGATATAATCCTCAATCCAGACTCCTGGGTCTGTTGTTCCGTCATATGCCTCTATGTTTATGGGTTTGAATCCCGCTGGAAATTCATGATCCAGTACCTTGTCGGTGAAACATAGTGGGTGTGCGGCGCCCCTATATTTGGGTGTGTCGTTGTCTTCAAATGCTCGGCGGGTTGTGTTGCTTCCTGGAGTCTTCTTTTTTGGCCCATAGATAGACCTGACCGGGTCATCCTTTCTCCGAGGATCTTTATGCTGATTGTGTGCCGGCTTGTGTGTGGCGCCCCTGGCTGCTCTTAGCCTGTCATCTAGTCGTCTATCCGACCAGGCGACCTCTTTCTTTTTTGACTGCGGGGGCTCTAAGGCCTCCTCGTCAAATTCGGGCAACAACTTGCGCTTCGGGTAGCTCTTTGCCTGGTGACTAGCGCCATATTTATCTGCGGTATTGAGTACTTTGCTCCATCTCATTTTGAGTGCGTCCTTCGCTGTTTTGAGCTTCCGCTTTTGCTTCTTCAAACTTCTTGCAGTGGCGACGAGCCTTTTATGAATGTTCTTATGCTCCGGTGATGTGTTCGGCGTGAGATCGTCTGGGCTCTTGTTTTCGCCGGGGATGGGTTGCTTGTCCAGTTCATCATGTTCGGATGGTTGCTTGGTGGCATGTTTGTTGTCCACTGCTTCGCCCTGCTCTAGGGCCGGGTCCGTATGGGTGCCGCTTTTATCGAGGCGGGACTTCGAGCGGCGCTTGCGTCGCCGTTTTGGTTGTTTGTTGGGGGAGTTGTCCTTCGCCACGTCCTGTTGCTCCTCATTATCGCTTCTTTTTGGTGTATCCACCATGTATACATCGTGAGTTGGGGTGGCTTTCCAGTGCCCGATAGGCGCTGGTTCTTGGTCGTCTCCGGCATCGTCGTCCATGCCGTCGATGTCTTCGGAGTCGAAATCTAGCATGTCGGTTAGATCGTCGACAGTGGCTACTAAGTGGGTGGTGGGTGGGTCGTGAATTTCTTCGTCGTCCGCATCCCAACCGTCCTGACCGCAGTCCGGCCAGGGCTCTCTTGATAACGAGAGATACTTTAGCGAACTCAAAATGTCGCCAAAAGGTGAGTGTTGAAAGATGTCCGCCGCGGTGAACTCCATGATCGGCGCCCAATCGGATTCGATCGGAGGGGGCGCGGGAGGTTCGGAGTCCGGCAAGGAGTCCGGCACCTCGGAGTCACGAGCTTCATGAGGGACAAGGTCAGTGTTCGACTCTATCGCCGTAGAGGTTGCAGCCCCCAAGGCGGTGTCTAGCCACCCGTCCTCGATCTGCGCAGCCGGCTCCGAATTGAAGATTGGAGCGGACTCGAGTGCGGCCTCCAGGGTACTGTCCGGCTGCAGAGCTAAATCATGCCCGTCGTGACAGTGCGGCGCGCTTGGCTATGGCTCGAATCCATCGAAGATCAAGTCCCCGCGGATGTCAGCCGTGAAGTTCAAACTTCCAAATCCGACCTGACGGCCAGGGGCGTAGCTTTCGATCTGCTCCAGATGGCCAAGCGAATTGGCCCGCAGCGCAAAGCCGCCGAATACGAAGATCTGTCCGGGGAGGAAGGTCTCACCCTAGACTGCGTCATTGTTGATGATCGAAGAAGCCATCGAGCCTATCGGTGACGACACAGAGGAACTCTCAATGAAAGCACCAATGTCGGTGTCAAAACCGGTGGATCTTGGGTAGGGGGTCCCGAACTGTGCGTCTAGGCGGATGGTAACAGGAGACAAGGGACACGATGTTTTACCCAGGTTCGGGCCCTCTTGATGGAGGTAAAACCCTATGTCCTGCTTGATTAATATTGATGATGTGTGTTACAAGAGTGGATCTACCATGAGATCAAGGAGGCTAAACCTTAGAAGCTAGCCTATGGTATGATTGTTGTTCGTCCTACGGACTAAAGCCATCCGGTTTATATAGACACCGGAGAGGGCTAGGGTTACACAGAGTCGGTTACAATGGTAGGAGATCTACATATCCGTATCGCAAGCTTGCCTTCCACGCCAAGGAAAGTCCCATACGGACACGGGACGAAGTCTTCAATCTTGTATCTTCATAGTCTTGGAGTCCGGCCGATGATAATAGTCCGGCTATCCGGACACCCCTTAGTCCAGGACTCCCTCACCCGCGCATACCTCAGCCGCCATTAGCTCCGACCGGAAACCAGGACGGGACTAAGGAGTGAGGGGCCACGTGACCAGTTAGGCTCCTGAGTCGTGATGCTCAGGAGTCCCCCTTGACGTGCAAACGAGTCTTCATACCTTGGCTCCGCTCGGGGAGAGGCGTGCGACGACCAGGTCCGAGGGACCTGGCTGGGTGGCGTGCGTTCGGGCGTAGTCCGGGCACAACCCCCGTGTCCAACCCCCTCGCACGGCACTCCCGAGGGGAGGCGTTGCGATGGTGCTAGACACTGAGCTCTGGGCTCCCTGAGGTTGATACGGCCGTGGGCCGCCCTTAGTTGTTTATCATCAGCGCGGAGCATAGTGCTTCCATATGTGTATGGGCATAGTCGCTCCTCGGCAGTGTCGTCAGCCAGCGCTGAGCATGGTGCTTCCACTGGTACGTGGGAGGGGGCTCCCCTCCGGGAGGAGCCCCCGGGGCATGTACAGCCCCGCCCTGACACGTGGCTGGCACGATAGGGCTAGGAGAGGTGTATCTGGGCACCCGTGAGCCAGCGCGGGACTCATGAGGCCCTACCTCGAGGCAGGTTGCGCCTGGCTCTGGGCCTTTATCAAATGGTGTGTTCCTGCAGGGTAGTTAGAATGCAAATGCTCTACGTCCTCAGGTCCCGGCCCTCGAGTGAGCTCAGCCGCCGCTGGTATGACAGGTCGCGATGCTGTGGGTCAAGGCCAGGGGGTGAGGGTTGGAGAGCCAATAAGAGCCCATGAGTCGCGATGCTCAGGTGCCCCCCTTTTAACGTGCAAGCAGCTTGCATGCGAGCGGAGAGGTCCGCGATAAGCAGCAGATGATAACCATGGGGACCAGGTTAAGCTTGGAGGAGCAAATTCATTTCAGATAGATGCGGAAGAAGTAAATGCCACTGGGTCTGGCCTGAGCAGCTTGGGGATAATGCAGCCCGGGGGGCGCCCCCAACAAGGTAGATAAAGAGCATAAGAAAAACGGATATATGCCGCAGGGACGAACCCACGCGACCTGGGAATGATGCGGCCCTGTGGGCACTCCCAGCTAAAAACAGAACTTCGAAAGATGTCACCTGATACCATTGCTGAGCGAGTGTCGGAGTAGCTGACGACGCCTGGTGAAGAAGCCAACCCTCACGAGCCTCCGGAGTCCTGAGCCTCGGGAAGCTCTAGGGGTCCGGGCGGCTCCTCAAGGTCCATCTCCATCTCCTCCAGGAACGTATGGTGCCTGGCCACCTGAGCTTCCAGGATGCTACTCATCAGGCGCTGGTGGGCAGCAACCGCGTTCGGCAGGCCGAAAGGTATGCGAATGTAGCTGTGAGGTGGACCCTCACAACGCCCCACGTGTGAAGGCCGGAGGTGCTCCTGAGACACAGCTCGGTTGAGCCCTGGTACGTCGATGCAGACATGCAGCCCACTATCCTCACCGGGATGTGGGGCTACAGCGGGTAGGCGGTGGCTGTCGCGCATGACTCTTGGCTCCTGTAGCTCCTGAATGTTCCTCGCGATGAACTCCTGAGGGTTTGGCCCTCCTTGCCTCATACCTTCCTGAGGGAAACGTGCCTTGAAGCATGCCTCCACGTGGTGCCCGAGCGCCTCCCTTGTGACCTTGGCAAGGTCAGTGGCCCTCCAGGATAGAGCCCCCGAGCCCTGCCCGAGGAGGGCGCTGGGCGCGCCTTCCTATGCGACAGAGGGTGGCGCCCCTTGAACGGGCGTGGATCCTGACGCATCTCCTTCGGAGGCGCCTGCCTCGTGAGTGTTTGGGCCAGGTGCAGCCTTCTTCCTCTTGGGGTCCGCCTATGGGAGCCTCCCGCTCCTTTGATCTGGGTCTTCAATGGCCGCGGCCAGGAAGGCATGCTCAAGAGAACACACTGCATCCCTCTCCTCGCAAGGCACTGTGATGATTCCATCGCTTCATGGCATCTTGAGGACATTATAGCCATGGTGAGTCACTGCCATGAACTTGGCTAGAGCTGGGTACCCGAGGATGGCATTGTATGGCAGGCGAATGTGGGCGACGTCAAAGTCAATGAGCTCGGTGCGGTAGTTGTTGCGCTGCCCAAAGGTGACAGGAACGAACTTGCCCTATTGGAACGATGGAACCGTCAGTGACTCATGATAAATTTCACGCCCAATATGCGACCCTATCCAAAAGGAACTCGAAGGTCCCACCAAGGATAGACCCGCATATTGAAACGCTTTTGCAAGGTGGATATCATTACATCAACATTACATAATAGATGGGGATACATACATAAGGCATACAATGCCACATGAATACAACATCACAATACATAAGAGCATCATCCGATTACGGATGAATCATAAACAGAAACTCAAACGACATCCACCCTGCTAGCCCAGGCTGCCGACCTGGAACCTATCCCCTGATCGAAGAAGAAGTAGAAGAAGAACTCAACACGATCAAGCATCGCTCTCGCGTCATGATCATCGCGAAACCTGTACCTGCAACTGTTTTTGTAGTAATCTGTGAGCCACGAGGACTCAGCAATCCCATTACCATGGGTATCAAGACTAGCAAAGCTTAAAAGGGAAAGGAAGGGGTAAAGTGGTGAGGCTGCAGCAGCAACTAAGCATATGTGGTGGCTAACATACGCAAATAAAGAGTGAGAAGAGAGCAAGCAGAACAGTCGTGAAGCTAGCAATGATCAAGAAGTGATCCTGAACTCCTACTTACGTCAAACATAACCCAGAAACCGTGTTCACTTCCCGGACTCTGCCGAGAAGAGACCATCACAGCTACACACGCGGTTGATGCGTTTTAAATCGGATCTGGTGTCAAGTTGTCTACAACCGGACATTAACAAATTCCCATCTGCCTATAACCGCAGGCACGACTTTCGAAAGATTATACCCTGCAGGGGTGTCCCAACTTAGCCCATGACAAGCTCTCGCGATCAACGAAGGAATAGACCTTCTCCCAGGAAGACCCGATCAGACTCGGAATCCCGGTTTACAAGACATTTCGGCAATGGTAAAACAAGACCAGCAAGACCGCCCGATGCGCCGACAATCCCGATAGGAGCTGCACATATCTCGTTCTCAGGGCAACACCGGATGAACACTACGTACAACTAAAACCAGCCCTCGAGTTTCCCCGAGGTGGCGCTGCAAGTGGCTCTGGTTCGGACCAACACTTACACAAGCACTGGCCCGGGGGCTGTAATAAAGATGACCCTTGGGTTAATTACTCCCAAGGGAAATATAGGTGGTGGTGAGGCAAATGGTAAAAGTCAATGTTGGGCCTTGCTGGAGGAGTTTTATTCAAAGCGAACTGTCAAGGGGGTCCCATAAATCACCCGACCGCGTAAGGAACGCAAAATCCGGGAACATAACACCGGTATGACGGAAACTAGGGCGGCAAGAGTGGAACAAAACACCAGGCATAAGGCCAAGCCTTCCACCCTTTACCAAATATATAGATGCATTAATAATATAAGAGATATTGTGATATCCCAACCAAAATCCTGTCCACCATGGAGCAATCTTCAACTTCACTGCAACTAACAATGCTATAAGAGGGCTGAGCAAAGCAGTAACATAGCCAAGCAACGGTTTGCTAGGTAGGATGTCAAAGGTTAGAGGTTCATGGCAATTTGGGAGGCTTGAAGAGAAACAGATAGGTAACGCAGCATAGCGATAGAACAAAGCAACTAGCATAGCAATGATAGTAGTGAGATCCAGGGTAGCGGTCATCTTGCCTGAAATCCCGCAAGGAAGAAGAACGAGTCCATGAAGAAGACACACAGACGTAGTCGAACGAATCCTCACAATCGCAACATTACTGGAACTAAGAAGCAACACCGGAAAGAAACAAACAACATGGTAAACACACAAGCATAAACATGGCATGATGCACAAACAAGTATGATGCATGTCCGATTTAATAAGGCATCGCATGGCAAAGTGCAATAAACAATACTACAAGTTAAGTGGAGATCAATATGCAACGAGTTGCATATTGACAAAACACCACAAGCAATTATTTAGTTCTCCCTTGGTTTTGTACCCAACAATATTAAATGTTGTTAAACATGGCAAGAGGTGAAACCTAATGAAACTACCTATCTAGGCAAGTTTAAATGAGGCCGGAAACAACAAACAATAATTCCGGAAAATCCCCATGTGCATATTTTAGATTTGGTCCTGTTCTGCCCTAAACACAATTTTATGTTTGTTAAATAGGAAAATAAAGTGGACCATGTTAAACTAGGCATTTTTCCACCCCATTTACATATAAAGTTTATTTAAAACCGAGCTACGGTTATTTAGTTATGAAATAAATCATTTTAACATGGCATAATGCAAAATAAACACAAACAGCATGTTAAACATTTTAAACATGGATAAAAATGGCATATTATGAAACTAGATGAAAAACTAAGCATTTTACATATATAAATTTTTTACATATGATGCATATTTTGTGAGTTATTAAATGCATGAACAACATGGGGTTTTCTGCAAATCTGTTAAACATTGAATAATTGCTAAAATCGTCCAGATGGAAAAAAAACATGTCACGAGCCGAAACCACTGGAACAGGCCCAGCAGAAGGAAGGGAAAAAGGGAGGCGCTGGGGGCCTCACCCATGGGCTGAGGCCCGGTTCGGTGAAGGCCGGCTGGGCGCTGGGGACTTGGCGCGGCTGGGCCTTGCTGGACCTCGGAGGCCGCTGGAGCTGGCGAAGGAAGAAGCGCTGCTAGGACTCAGCGACGGATGCGGCCCAGGCGCGTACGGGAACGGGTCAACGCCAACGGGGCAGCAGCGGTCGCTCGTTTGCTCGAACCGGACGAAGCAGAGGCAAGGTCGGGCATGGCGGCGCAGGACTTGGCAGGACGACGGAGCCGAGGGCCTTGGGCGACGGCGGCGGACTTGGCTGGAGCAGATCGGGCGCGTGGTCGCGGAGGAAGCCCAAGGAGGCACGACGGAGCCGACGGAGGCCGGCCGGACCTGTGGAGGGCAACAGAGACAGAGAGATGAGCGGGGGAAAAGAGAAGAAATAGAGAAAGGGAAGGAAGAGCAGGGAGGTTGTGGCTCAGCTTGGAGGTCTTGGGTGGCCGGAGTGAGGCTCGGGGCTGGTCCTGGTGGAACTCGATGACGCAAGGGCCCCGGTGGAGCTGCTAGTGGCGAAGGAGCTCGGGCATGAGCTCCTGCTCGGGGAAGACGATGGGACGGCAGCAGAGAAGGTCGAGCTCAGGCGTGGATGTGCGAGGGGACGGGAGAACGAGCAAGGACGAGGCCGGCGGCGTGGCTTTGGTGGCTGGGTTCGCCGGCGGGGTGGAGGAGACGAAGGCGGGTCATGCTCGGCAGCAGAGGAGGCAGAGGTGTGCGAGGCCGTGGCCTCGATCCATCCTGGATCGGGCGCCGGCTTGCTGCGGGAGAGATCGAGCGTGGGGGCTGGCCGCGGAAGCTCGAGAATTGAGGAAAGAGGAGGCCGATGGAATTTTGGATCAGGGAGGATGAGGCTGGTGAGAGCGAAGGGGATCTGGGAGGATCCCGAGGGGGGATTTGGTGGGGAGTGTGGCGGCGGGTGAAGGGACAAAGTCCCTAGATTTTAGGGTTAGGACTATTTATATATACAATAGGTGGATTGGGTTAGGGCTACCTCATCCCTACGATCGTAAACGGACGGTCGCGAATAAAATAGTTAGGGAGCCCAATTAAGAAAACGGAGATATTTTATAGACGTTAGGGGATGATCCGGAACCAACGGTAAAGACTGAGTGGGTCGGGTTCGGGCAAGTTTCGGACGCGCACACGAGGGGGTCAGTGCACTGTGCAGAAAGGGCCAAACGGTCAGACAACAAAAGAACGGTTGGTCTGAGAAACGTCAACGGAGGCGAGGGAGAAGCGGAAACGAACAACGGATGCAAGTTTAAGAAAACAATGCTGATGCAATGCGCATGATGCTATGAGATGAAATGCAAGACATGAACAAGATGCAAAACAAAAGACAAAAACCCAACCACGAAGGAAATAATAAATCACATCTCCGGAAAAGGCAAGAGTCGGAGTTACGGATATGGAAAGTTGTATCCGGGGCGTTACAATAAAGCTTGGTTGGCTGAAGCTGATCGTATGGCACTTGGAGATTGTTGAATGTCTCGACGGACAGGACGTTGAGTCCAGTTCCGCCGTCGATGAGGGTCCTGGTGACTTGCACATTGCTGATGACTGGGGAACAAAGCATCAGGAGGACTCCGGCTATTGCTGCGCACTTGAGCTGATCCGCTGAGCTGAACGTGATAGCGCACGCCGACCACCTAAGAGGGCGCGTGGGCTCAAGCTTGGGGAGGACTGCATTCACTTCGTGAGCAAACTGCTTGAAGATGCGTTGAGAGGTTGGGGCCTGAGCGCCACCCAAGATGCAAGCGATTACGCGCGGCTCCTGGAAGCCCCCAGCCCCCTCGTCCTGGTGATGGTCTTCATTCCTCCTTGGTGGTGGTGGCAGAGGAGGGAGGCCTGTGTTGCCTTGAGGGCGGTCCTCGCGAGGCTGATCCCTCCAACCTCCCTCGCGAGGCTGGTCCTGCCAGCGGTCCTCGCGAGGTCGGTCACGCCACCCTTGGCGAGGGCCATGGTCTTCCCATTGTCCTCCACCTCTTCCTCCTCCTAGGCCATAGCCCCAGTCGTTGCGGTTGGGGCATCGGCCGATACGCCCATCTCGCACGGCCCTGAGCTCTTGACATTCGTTGGTGTTGTGGGTGTGGAGGTCGTGGTACACGCAGTACCGGCTGCCCTTGGATGATTCAGGCTGATCCCTGCCTCGCCTGGTGTCTGGATCTGCTGCGAGCACATCAGCCCCCTTGCGCTTCACGTCCTTGACCTTGGGCCTCTTCTCTTTTGGGTCGGCAGCCGGAAGCTCGAGGAGGGAGAGGCGCCCTTCCTCAGCCCTGGCACACTTGGTCGCCAAGTTGAACAGCTCGAGGGATGTGCATAGGTCTTCATGGATTGCTAGCTCCTCTTTCATCTTGATGTCACGCACGCCATCGGAGAAGGCTGAGATGATGGCCTCCTCAGTCACCCTGGGGATCTTGAGGCGGGCGTTGTTGAAGCATTGGATGTACTTTTGTAGGGTCTCTCCTGGCTGTTGCTTGATGCGACGCAGGTCACTCATGGCCGGGGGCCGGTCGCGAGTCCCTTGGAAGTTGGCGATGAAGCGGGTGCGCATCTCGTCCCAGGAGGAGATCATGCCAGGAGCCAGGTTCAGGAGACAGGTGCGGGCATCATCCTTGAGCGCCATGGGAAACCAATTCGCCATGACCTTCTCGTCTCCGTTGGCGGCTTCGATGCCCAGCTCGTAGAGCTGGAGGAACACCGTGGGGTCTGCAGTGCCGTCGTAGCGAGGGGGCAGGTCCGGCTTGAACTTACCGGGCCATGCGACGCTATGCAGCTCGGCGGTGAAAGCGCGGCAGCCTGCGGTGGCCACTGGAGCTCTCTGATGATGCGGGGCTTGCTCCTGGAGATTCCTGCGCACCGCTGCCTGGAGCAGCGCGGGGTCTTGACGTGGCGGTGCAGGGATGCGGTCGTAGTGTTCTGGTGCTGGGAGCATGCGCGCACCTTCTTGGGGGTGAGGGATCTCTTGGCAGCTCCTTTCTCGTCGCGCAGGCGCCGGACGCGGTGGGTCTCGTCTTGGGGCCGCGCGCCTTGGAGCCAGGGCGCCTTCTTGGGGAGGAGGCGGTGGAGGCACCTCCTGCTACTCGCCTCCTGCGCAGGATGGAGGGCGAGGCAGCAAGAGGGACGGCATGGGAGAGCCCCCGGCGGCACTGACGAGCTCGGTGATGCGGGCGAGCCAGTCCTCATAGAGGTCGTCGACGGGGTGGTAGTGCAGGAGCTCACGCGCCAGGAGCAGCGCGGCGTGCACGTCCGCGGGGGCGCGACGGGCGTGCAACGACGAATCGGCTGGAGTCAGCAACGGGGTGGCGGTGCGGCCATCGCGCCTTACCGAAGGATGCGGGGACGAGGCCTGCTGCTCGTTCCCTGCCTAGCCGATGGCGGCGTTGGCGGCAGGCGACGGAGAACGACGGGGGCATCCGCCGACAGGTGCCGTCTGGACGACACGGGTGGCAAGAGCAGCCCGACGCTCGGCGCGAGCTCAGCGAGCGTCAGCCATGGACATGGCGGAAGATCAGACGCGACTAGTGGAAGAAAGATTCCGGCGGACCCCTACCTGGTGCACCAAATGTCAGATTTCGGGTTCCGGCAGACCCTTAAGGTTCGAACACTGGGGTGCGCACGAAGATCGTTCCCCTACCAGCTCACATCTTGAAGTCTCGCAAGGGATCTAGGCTAGAAAGAAGAACACACAAGGGACACGAGATTTATACTGGTTCGGGCCACCATTGTGGTGTAATACCCTACTCCAGTGTGTGGTGTGGTGGATTGCCTCACGGGCTGATGGTGAACAGTACAAAGGGAGAACAGCCTCGCGAGGGGCTGTTCTTGAGCTGGTGCGATGAACTGCTTGGGCGAGTTCAGTCGCTTCTCTCTCTCTCTCTCTCTCTGATCGATCTGTTCTCTCGATGCCTCTACCCTGTGGTGGCTAGTCCTATTTATAGGGGGAGGCCCTGGGCCTCTTCCCAAATAATGAGCGGGAAGGGCGCCAACAATTGGCCATTTTGAAGGGGAACATCTGGTACACTTATCCTGACTAAAGTTGGTCTCCGGCTGCCAAAGGCTCTGACGATGACGCCGTCCTGGGCCCCACGATGACCTCCATCCTGCTGTTCTGCTGGTCTTGGTCTTGTTGCACAGAAACGGTAACCTTTGCCTGATGCCTTGGTATGTGCTTTCCCCATTTGCACCGAAAGGGAAACAAGGATGCTGCGTAGGCCGGCGCCCGCCTGGCGCCCGCCTGGTCTTCGATCATCATGGCTTGCGTCACGGGCTCCTAGGGAGGTACCCAGCCTTGATCTCTCCGCCTCCTCGTGAGCCTGCCTGGGGAGGCTGCTCCTGAGGAAGCTTCCTGTCATCCGCCCCGCGAGGCTTGGCCCCTCGCGAGGGTCTTGAGCTTGAGCTGATGAAGCTGGGCTGCATTGGGCCCCCACTTGAGCCACGCCGCAGGCCGCAGGCAGGCAAGTCTGGGGACCCCCGTTCCCAGAACGCCGACAAGACCAATGTTTGGTAGTACAAGGAAATTACTTTTCCAATAACTCTGACCTGTGAAACCTACCGGCCCGACGTCTAAAGGTCTAAACTGGGGTAGGTTTGTAGCTTCATCTAGACGACACACAACCACCACCGAAAAACATGCATACACAATGGCCGCCTAAGCACACATGCCCGCGGCCGAAATCGCTCCTGCCCACTATTTGGGACACCTGGGATTACCATCCTACCCCCGACCCATAGTAGGTCCGAAATTTAAGAGGGGGGCAAAGTTTGTACTTTCCCCAAATTTCAAACAAGCGCGTCCCATCTTCTGTTCAAAAAGCCAAAAACAAGGGCGCCCCAGATCGAAACATGGTTCTCCCCCCTGTCCCCCCGCCCACCCATCCGATTCCCCATTCGTACTCCGTGGGCGCCAAAACTACCTCTCCACCAGCCGCGAAACCTCGGCGTCCTCCATCTGCCACCCCATCCCACCCATCAACCGCCGCCCTCCTCCATCATGCCGGAGCCGATACCCCAACGTCATCGTCCACCGCAACCTCAACTGCAACGCCCTCCACGGCTAGTAGTTGAGGCCGAGGCCGAGCCGTTCGTACCCGAGCCGGTTCAACCACGCCGTCCTGTGCCTCACCGCTGCCGCTCCAACTTCGCCATCGTCCACCGCATCGGAGTTGTTCCTGCTACGCCGTCCTTCGCCGCCTCGGATCTTCTTCCCCTCCGCTGATATACGGCCACGGCAACACAGTCAACAATTTGGCCATGGGTTTGTCCAAGGATCCACGGCTCTCCAAAACATCGGTTCCCCCGGAAAAAACAAGAAGATCGCCGCGACATATCGACACCACACTGGCAACCAATAACGGTACTCCTCTTCCCTTATTCGTGCAAATCTTACGTGTCTGCTTGCATGGTATTCATCCCACAGAAGACACTAGTTGACCGCTTCTTCTTCATAATTGATGTTCCTAGTAACTCGCGATGCACAAGGTTTGTCCTCATATACTATTTCACCTTAGCTCGAGGTCCGTCGCCCCCCCTGAATTTCAATTTCTGGCTAGTTGATTCCCAATTAATGGAAGCATTCCCCGGTGTAACAGGCGCTAGTACGCCTATTACGTCGGGGAAGCAACGCCTTGGTGTTTATCTTAGGGGCGTGTGTAGCCTAGAGCTACTGGCGCCCGATCTGGAGGTCGACCGGGATTAAAGGGATGGCCTGGGGGCGCTGCCAAGCAAGATAGTGGTGTGAGGTCGAGGGAAGGGCGGGGCGGCGGAGGCAGGGGTCTGGGCCGGTGGTCGCTGGCGGTTCGAGAAAGATCATCAACAGTGACTGGCGGGAGGTAGACGAAGGCCATCTGCCCGTTCCTTATAGATCGGACGGTTCATTAAAAAATCGACTAACCTATTTATTTTCAGTCGACTGTTATCTTAGATATGACCACATGTGGTGGTGTGCTGGAGGAGTACCTGCATTTCCTATGCTCATATATTACAAAATCATACGGAGTAGAATCTAGTTTTGTTTGCCGTGCAATGTTGTAGAGCTATCATATGTCTCCTTTCATTTATTTTTCAGCCACCTGCTATCTGCTACTTTTACAGTGCACTAGTTCTACACACACTTCACCCATACTCTCACTATTGTGTTTTTATGCAAGGGTATTTCAGACTCTTCCTCGAGAGACGCAACAAAGAAAAGAGAGAAGTCGTGCCAGCTTTCTTCGTGGTTATGCACGACACGTTATAGCGCTATAAAGGGTGCAGTGTCAGCAGATGGAGACGGTAAACGTAGCTCTGGAGTTGATGACCGCGCTCGCAATGAACCACCATCCCAGGTGCTTGCTTTAACTTCGTGGTGTCATATGTGGTTGCATGTTCTATATGGTGTCTAGCTTGTATTGGAAAGGCCAAAGTCGGTCTTAGAAGACAAATAGCTAGTCAGGGCACTGGTCGAGCTAGTGACAAGCCCAGCAAAGATAGGCATCACTTGGAAGCCAACTAAAAAGCTGCGATGGTGGCGAAGCAGCCCGCCTCCCACCAGGCTCTCAGGTCCTAGATGATCATGCTCACCACTCCATCCGGATGTCTAGCTTGTATTGCTTCCAATTTGGTTAAATTGCATCTTCTTAGCTTACACATTATACCTTTGAATATGACATGCCTTTCTGTTTTTGGTACATACTAGTACATCGGTGTATTAACCATGTTCTTACATCAAACTAATGTTCTTGTGTATCCCTCATCAATCACTTATGATAAGGCAGGCAGGCAAGGGGACTACTCCACATTTAAAGAATGCAGCGTTAGCCTCCGACATGATTCTCAAGAAACAGAAATGCTAGATGAAGATAGTGAACGTAACTCTGTAGTTGACTACATCATTTCCCCTACACTAGCATCGTAGGTGCTTGCTCTAACTTGGCAGCATGATATGTGGTTGCATGTTGCATATGGTGTCTAGATTGTAATTCTTCCAATGTAGTTAAACTGCATGTGCTAGTCTGCTTAGCTTATACATTATACCTGTTAATGTGACATGCCTTCCTGTATTTAGTACATAGTACATCTGTCTATTAAGCATGTCCTTACATAAAACTATTGTTTTTTTTGTATCCCGCATCAATCAATATGATGAGACACCTTTAGTATATGCAGTGCGATATTAGTTGCATCTTTCATATGATTTATAGCATGCGCTGCTTCTAATTTGTTGAAATTCCATTTATGATGGGACGCTTTTAACTTGGCAGAGTCATATTGGTTGCATCTTTCATGTGGTGTCTAGCTTGCATTGCTTCTTATTTGTTGGAATGGTTTCTGTTTAGTTTACACAAACAGTTGTGAACATGCCATGCCGTCCTGTTTTTCGTACATATTCCATCCTGGTATCATGTGTTTGCCTTACATCAAAGTAGTGATTGTCAGTATCATGCATGAATGAGTTCTGAAGAGAGAATTTTATTGCTTTTTCTTGTCGGTTTTACTTGACAATTCAAAATCAATAAAGCGGAAGGAAGTTAGCAAGGCAGCGGATAAAGGTGCTCCTTCCGAACGGAGGGCCTCTACAGTTTCTACTCCACACTCCCAAGATGATTTCCAAGACAACACATGCATAGACACTCAACAAAGCTGTGTTTATGATGAGCACGTCTCCCCTAGTGCACCATCACCGGTGCTCCCTCTAACTTGGCACTGTTATATGTGGTTGCATGTTATGTGTGATGTCTAGCTTGTATTGCTTCTAATTTTGTTGAATTCCATCTGCTTACTTTACACATTATACTTGAATAAGACACGTGTTCCTGTTTCTAGAACATACAATATCTGTCTATCACACCATGTTCTTACATCAAATTACTACTATTGTGTAACCTGCAACAATCACTTATCATCAGACACGTTTGATTCAGAGTGTGATATAGGTTACATCTCGCATTCTTTTCTAGCTTGTACTACTAATTTGTTGAAATTGCACTTATGACGAGACAGTTTTAACTTGGTAGAGTGATATTCGTTGCATGTTTCATATGGTGTCTAGCTTTCATTGGTTCTAATTTGTTGAAATGCCTTCTCCTTAGTTTACACATCATAAGCTGTGAATATACAATGTTGTGAATATGCAATGGCACTAATGACGAGAGACCTCTAACATGGTAGTGTGATGTTGTTTGCATCTTGCATATGATTTATTTCTTGTATTGCTTCACATTTGTTTAAACACCATTTATGATGAGACACTGTTAACTTGGCAGAGCGATATTTGTAGCATCTTTCATATGGTGTCTACCTTCCATTGCATTACTTCTAATTTGGTGAAATGTCTTCTTCTTAGTTTACACATCATAGTTCTGGTTATCTCTTCCGTCCTGTTTTTCATACATATTACATCCTCCTATCATGTGGTTGTCCAACATCAAAGTTCAGTTCGTTTGCAGCACGCATCAATTTGTTCTGAAGAACTAAATTTTTATTCGCTTTTCTTGTCGTCTTGACTTAACATGGCACAGAGAAAGAGGAAGAAACACAGAATGGCAGGGAATGAGAAGCGGATGAATCCTGCAGATTCTGCTGGTACTGATGGTGCAATAGAAGGTCAAAGTCTAGCGGAAAATTCTACAAACACGACATCCCATGCTACACAAGCTGCCAAAAAAGCCAAACAGAAACAAATCATTGTTCCGGAGCATCTCTCTAATTTCTTCATGGTATTTCATGTCATCATTCTCTGCTTGAAGATCGAAGAATAGTTTCATTAAATCTTGTCCGTTCTCCTGAAGATTCATGGTTCTAGTTTCATACCATCCTCACAATTATTTTCAATTGTGAGAATTATTTTAATACCCATCCGAAGCATTTCAGGAGTTGCTTTCTCTCTCGATCATCTGAAGGCCATCATTTCAGAAGATTTCTTCGTTCTAAGTTTTCAGCTACGTTCTCCAATTATTCTAAACTGATGCCGCTTCATTCGTCTCCATATTCGTACCGGTGCATCGTTCAAGAATTCTTTAGTCAGCTTGTGATATCTTTGTTCTTTTGCATCTAAATTCACTCAAGTATCTTCGTTCATTTTCTAATTCCTCCCGGTGATTCATTCTCTTTTCTTCATTCATTTTCATTTCTTACGGTGGTTTGTTGAAGACCTTCCCAAGTTTGTGCTATATCTCTCCTCAATCCTTTTCAAGAGGAATAAGTTGCATGCCAAATCCATTTGTCATCAATTAAATTTGATGGGGATAAGCGTAACGTAATTCTTATTCTTATTTCACCATGGTCAAGTAATTCCTTCCTTCGGAGTTTGTTCATGATGAATAATTTCTCGGGTCTAAGTTGTTCATCTTTTATTTTCCGGAGTTCCATGTTCTTCTCGCTTGTCTCGTCGCGAAGCTCCATCTAAATCATCACAAGGCTTTAATCTTATTCATTTCAACCTTCATTTCTTTAATCATCTTTTTACCAGAGTTCATGGTGGTTCATAAAGGAATTAACTCATTCTCGTCAAGGATTTAATTCATTCTTCAAGTCCATCAAGATTCTAGTTGGAGCTCAAGTATCCCTCTTCTTGCATATCGAAGTGCAACTAATTCTTCCTTGTCTTTCAAACATGTTGTTTCGCATCTTTTCTTTCATCTCAAGCAAACAAGCATTTCCGTTTGTGGTCGGTTATCACCTCACAATTTTGAGATGTTTTCCATAAGCCCACAACAAGCTTATTCTTTCCGTTGTTGAATTTCCAACAACTTCGTTCAATCCTTCCTTGTAAGGATGCTCCTCAATTCAATTATGGTGGAAGTTGTCTTTTGTTTTCCCCTTTCTTTTCCTTCCAATGATTTAATTTATATTCTTTCATTCCGGAGACATGGTGATGTTGCTCTCTTCGACCCATTATCTCATTTCTCCAAGACCATTTTATTTCCTTGATTATCCATTTACCGGAGTGTGGTATCCTCTTTTCAAATCTCTTATCTTGTCTACCTCTCCTTTTTCCCTTATAGTACGATGCTATCCCAATTCTTTCATTCATATTCTTTTTCTATCTTGTTCTAACAAGAGTGATTTCATAGCCTAACTTATTCCTTGAGCTTTTGATTCTCGTCATAATCGATGTTCCTCTTTTTCTACCAAGGTGCTCTCGACTTTGTTCATCTTCTCTCTTGCGTTCTTATTTCACCTTATCCTCTGCCTCTTCTCTCTCGTTCCTAAGATCTCGGGATGAGATCTTCTGTTAGTGGGGGGAGTTGTAATGCCCATGCGCCAGATGTCTTCCAGTTATTCGCCGTTGTTGCCATGTCATTCGCTTGCATGTTGCACTTTGCCATGTCATCATGTGCATTTCATCTGCATGTTTTTCAAAACTTGCATCCGTCCGGGTCTCCCAGTTCTCTCCGTTGTCCGTTCCGAGTCCAACCACACTCGCACGCGTCCGCGGCACCTCCGAAACATTATTTTATAAGTGGGATAAAAATGTTCTCAGAATGGGTTGAAAGTTGGCGTGCGGTGTTGTTATGTTGTAGGTAGACCGCCTGCCAAATTTCATCGCATTTGGAGTCCGTTTGATGCCCCAACAGACGACTATAGGGTTTTATAACCGGTTAATTCGTCGAACATTTTCGGTATCCGAAAACCGTTGCCGGGTTGCACTCCTTCCCTCTCTTCTCAGCCCAACCCTTTCTACACAGCCCACCAGCCCACCTAAACCCCCACCTCCGACCCGGACCGTCGGATCACGATCGGAGTGCTCTAACCCCCAAAAAAACCCTCCTAACCCTAGAACCTTCCCTATATAAACACCTCCCCTTCAAAATCTGGCAGCCTACCCCCTCCACCTACCTCTAGCCGCCCCCTCTTCCAAATCCGCGCCGCTCCAGCCCCTGTCCTCCACTTGGCGCCGTCCCAGCAGGCAGCCGCCGCCAGCACCGCCGCTCCCGACCAACCAAACCGCGCCACGTCGCCTCCCCAGCGCCCCCAACCGCCGCGGCCCTGCAGGCCCATGGGGAGCCCGCCCGGACCAGGCCCAAGCCGCCGCCTCACGCACCCCGCACCAGGGAGCGTCGCCCGAGCCCGCCTCCCTCGACCCCGTGCCACGGCGCCACCTCGCCTCCGCCCGCCGATGCACGCAGCCACCTCGCCAGACCCCAGGAGCCCCGCTGCCTCGCGCTACGCCTGCACCGTGTGACGCGCCGCCACCTTCCCTGCAAGCTCGCCGCCCCGCCGCGCAAGCCTCGTCGATGGCCAGCTCCAACCTCGAGATCCGTCGCCGCCGGACCTCCACGGCCTTGCCCCAGCCGGATCCGGCGTCGCCTCCCTCCCCTAGATCCGCGCGTCCCAGGCCCCTCCACGCTCGTGCCGCCCTGTTGGCACCCTCGTCCTCCGCCGCCATGGCCTCGACCACCCCGTCGACCCCGTCACCACTCTGCTCCGTCGTCGGTCAGCCGAGACCGGCCGGACCGCCGACCTCCCGGTTGGGTCCAGTTCGACCAGTGCAGACCGGTCCAGGCGGACCGGCCCGCCTCGACCTCACCCCAAGAACCATCGTGAACCGCTGCAAAAACCGCTTTGACCCCTGCTCCAGCCCACGGGCACTCTGGTGAGCGAGCCCCATCTATTCCTCGTCGGGCGCATTATAGTTATATCGCGCTCACTTTGTCTGTTTTCTTTTCTGCTAAGTCTGAAATTTCAGCATCATATACGCATTTTGTAACTACTATAACTTTGTGCATATTGGCTCGATGGTGAAGTTATTTATATGGAAATGATATGCTTAGTGTGCTATTCATGATGGTGTGCTTTGCATTCATCTTAGGGGGCATCTTGATTTTGTAATCAATGTTGCAAAAGTGCTAAGTGATGTTAACTACTGAAACTGTTATAATTTTCCCTTTTATTATTTTTGTGTGATTTAATGCATACATCATATGAGCATCTTGTCAACATGTGTTTGGTGCGTTTTTATATCCTCTTGATGCTAGTATTTATTTCATGCCATGATATGTGCTGTGGTGAGTGCAACAAGCTTGCAAACATGCCTAGTCAATGTTGTTGTTTTCAGCAATGTTATTTTCACCCGTCTGAAACTGCGTGTAATAAAACTTGTGAAGTTTGCAGGTTGTTTCCCACTAGTCCATAGATCATGCGTATATGATTTCTTCATGTATTTGCTCCATGTTATTTTCTTTCCATCCATGCTTGTGGTTGCATTGTAAACTTGTTGTAGCCTCACCCAAACTTGCTCTCAAGTTGTCATCATGCTAAACCTGCCAATTTGTTAACTACATGTTCCATTTTGCAAAGCTCATTGTAATTAATCTATGCATCTTATAAATCATTCTGTTGGTTTAATTTGAAGTATGGCATGGCTAGTACATGCCCATGACCTTTACATATTTACTAAAATTGATATGCTTGTTGTTATGTTCCTCCATAGTCAGCATCATAATGTTACTGTTTTGCATTCCCTAGATTTTCATTAAGTCTGAGAATCTGTTGTTTCATGGTTGCATCTTGTCTTAATGATTCCCATGAACCTGTTGCTCCTATATATATATATATATATATATATATATATATATATATATATATATATATATATATATATATATATATATATATATATATATATATATATATATGCCATGTTGTGTTATTTGAGCTCCATGATATGTACTAGCATACTATACCTTTTGATGCCATGTTCATGCACTGTAGCATACATGTTTCATGCCTCCAACATGCCATCATATTAACTCTGCTCATGTATATGCCCAGTTTTTCACCAAGTCCTAATCTGTGTTATAAAGTTGCTTTTTGCATTGATCATATTGGTTTAATAGTGATGCCTATGAACCTGAACCTTAATGATATTTGAAGTAGGTAATCTGTACTTGAAGTTCATATCAAGTTTCTGCTCATATGGTTCCTGTAGCATGTTGTTTTGATGATTGCAAAGTGCCTAGTTGTTGTTTAGGCAGATTGTTGTTACATCTTGTTTTGAGTGTGTGTGTTGAATCGTTGCTCCGTTTTGATCATGTCCTATTTGAAACTTGCTTGGTTTTGTATGTAGTTTCATCATGTCATAGTGCATCCTTGATTTGAGTATGTGTGTTTGATGTTTGAATGCATTTTGCATCAATGCCATGTTTAACGTGTTATGCTCATATCTTCTAGACCGTAGCTCCAAATTAAATGAACTTTATATGTAACTTGATTAGAAAATCGTGTAGATCATCATGGTGCATCTTAACTTGCTGTTTAACAACTCTAACTTAATGTTTATTCTGATCTGGACCAATTTCAAAATTTGCATATGAGGACTTATCGGAATTGTTATATGTTGTTCCGGCCTCATTTAAACTTGCTTTGATGTGGTGTTCTTGTATGCATCATCTCTTGCCATGTGTAGCACCATGTAGCCTTGTCATGCATCATACTTGGTTGAGCATCATGCCATGTTTATGTGTTGTGTGTTTACCATGTTGTTTGCTTCTTTCGGATTGTGCTTCTTCTCGATAGTTCCTATTTTGTTGCGATCGTGAGGATTCGTTCGACCATGCTTGGTTTGTCTATGCCCGTTCGTCTTTTTCATGGACTCCGTCTTCTTTCTAGCGGGATTTTAGGCAAGATGACCGTCACCTTGGATCTCACTACTATCTTTGCTATGCTAGTTGTGTCGATGCTATTGCTATGTCGCACTACCTACCAATTGTTTATCAAGCCTCCCAAATTTCCATGACAGTCTCTAACCTTTTCCACCTTCCTAGCAAACCGTTGTTTGGCTGTGTTACCACTTTGCTCAGCCACTCTTATAGCGTTGCTAGTTGCAGGTTGTTCCATGTTGGTGCATGGATATCTTGGGATATCACAATATATCTTTTTCTAATTAATGCACATATATACTTGGTAAAGGGTGGAAGGCTCGGCCTTTTGCCTAGTGCTTTGTTCCACTCTTGTCGCCCTAGTTTCCGTTATGATGAGCATCATGAAATTGGTGATGAAGAAGGGTTGGTGATGATCGGACTCAAGATCTGCCCTCCCGATGAAGAATAGGAGGTGGCGACGGCTCTGTATCGTAAAACGCAATGAAACTTCTTCTTTTATTTTTTTTCTCGGGGGAAAGGAATTTATAGGCTTGAGATTAGGGTCAGCGGAGCCACGTGGGCCCCACAAGGTAATAGGGCCCAGGGGGTGGGCGCACCCTATTGCCTTGTGGGCAACTAGTGGCCTCCTTCAGTGGATCTTTGCTCCAGTATTTTTTATGTATACCATAAAAAGTCTCCAGAAAGTTTCGTGTAATTTCGAGAACTTCTATTTCTGCACAAAAACAACATCAAGATAGTTCAGCTAAAAATAGCGTCAGTCCAGGTTAGTTTCATTCAAATCATGCAAATTAGGGCCAAAACAAGAGCAAAAGTGTCTGGAAAAGTAGATACGATGGAGACATATCAATGGCAGTGACTGGAGAACTCTGTCAATCGCTACTTCATCTGAAAGATTAACCCTCAACTGATTCAAGCATTGAGGTATCCAGACATTTTGAGTACGTGCTCACTAACGGAGTTGTTCTCCTCCATCTTGCAGCTAAAGCACTTGTCGGAGGTGCCATACCTCTCAACTCGGCCGTGAGCCTGAAATATCAATTTCAGCTCCTAGAACACCTCATATGCTCTGTGGTGCTCAAAAAAGTCTTTGGAGCCCCGGTTCTAAGTCGTAAAGCATAGCACACTGAACTATCATGTAGTCATCATTCCTTATCTGCCAGATGTTCATAGCGTCTAGGTTTGCGGGAGCGGGTGGCACACCTAGCGGTATATCAAGAACATAGGCCTTCTATGCAGAAGTGAGGATAATCCTCAAATTAAGGACCCAGTTTGCGTAGTTGCTTCCATCATCTTTCAACTTAGCTTTCTCTATGAACGCATTAAAATTCAAGGGAGCTACAACGCGAGCCCTTGATCTACAACATAATTTGCAAAGACATTTAGACTATATTCATGATAATTTGGTTCAAATAATCAAATTACTAGTGAACTCCCACTTAAATCAACATCCCTCAAGTTGTCTAAGTGTAACATGATCCAAATCAACTACCGATGTCCGATCATCATGTGAGATGGGGTCGTCATCAATGGTGAACATCTTCATGTTGATCATATCTACTATATGACTCATGTTCGAACCAAGTATTACGCATGTGTAAAACTGGCTTACACCCGTTGTATACGAACGTAAAATCTATCACACCCGATCATCACGAGGTGCTTCAAAACGACGAACTTTCGTAATAGTGCATACTTAGGGAGAAAAACACATTTTATCTTGAAATTAAGTGAAGGGATCATCTTATAATGCTACCATTGTCCTAAGAAAAAAAGATGCATGGAAAATAAACATCACATTCAATCAATATGTGACATGATATGGTCATTATCATCTTGTGATTTTGATCTCCATCTCCAAAGCACTCGCATGATCTCCATCGTCACCAGCATGGCACCATGATCTCCGTCATCATGTTGTCATGTGGTTAGCTCCGCCAACTATTGCTAATTCATAGCAATAGAGTAAAGCAAATACATGGCATTTAAATATTGACAAGTCATACAATAAAATAAATACAGCCCTATTGGTTTCTGCAGGTTGTTGTACTCGTCGACATGCAAATCATGAACCTATTACAAAACATGATCATCTTATACATCAACATATACTCCCTCCGTCCGAAAATACTTGTCATCAAAATAAATAAAAAGGAATGTATCTAGACGTATTTTAGTTTAAGATACATCTCTTTTTATCCATTTTGATGACAAGTATTTTCGGTCGCAGGGAGTATCACATAACGTTTTGGTCATACCACATCACAACATGCCTTACCGTAAACAACTTGTAGGATGCAGTGGCGGAGCCAAGGGGGGGAGCAGTGGCCTGCCCCCCCCCCCCCTAACGATCGACAAATACTCGGAAGCGACGAGTAATCAGCGACCAGATTTGGTGAATATATGTACTTGGCCCCCCTTAACTCCAACGGAGAGTATAAAATCTGAAAAGAAAAAGGCCCATAAGAGAGCCCACGCATGGCCATGGCCTGCCTCCTCGGCTCTCCAACCCGTTAGCCCCTCTGTCGTTCCTTAAAAAGGCCTCGACATGATTAACATGTGACCTGAGGCCATTAGCGTTGCCGGCGGCCGCCACCTCATGCACTTCTAACTCACAAGGTCGATTAAATATTTCTCAAGAAAAAAACAAGGTCGATTAAATCAGGGGGCACCAGCTGCGCGACAGGCAAATCGTCCTACAGATACAACATGTCAATTCTCTAGTGGTTCAGCTCCAAGGTTAGCACCATCAACTGTCTACTAAGCCCTCCGAATTCTCGTTTAATATGAGTTGAAATTGCACATTAAATTTTAATTATTTTGATGGTGTGATTTATACAATGCTAATTCATTTGTAATTTCCTTTGATTGTCTGATCTATGATGTGGTAATGAAGAGTAAAACACGGCTAACACTACAAAAATAATTCAATTTTTAAGTATGTTGTTTAGAGATCTCAGCATAATGAAATTGTTAACAAGGCTAACGCGGAAGTTACCAATCCATGTGCAGTGGGAGATGATTTGCTTCAAAATTACATGATAATATACATTGATAGAGAATTACCTAGCAACTAAGTTATCTTCCGATGAAAGTATTTTTATTTCGATCTTATTGGCAATTGTAGAGACAAATTTAAATTAATATAAATTTAGCTATGTTTTAGTAGTGTTGACACAAAACAGTACTATAGTATAGGGTAATTTTTTTGTTTGCATTGCACGACTTATTTTTGCCAACTTGGACTGGCCCCCCTATACCTAAATTCTGGCTCCGCCCCTGGTAGGATGACATGACATACCCATGGGGTTTTTGCAAGCGGTGCCATAGGCCCAAAGTGTTTCATTCAGCTTCCTTGCCCAGTCTTTCCTAGACTTTGCACCGTCTTCTATAATATTGTCTTTATTTCTCGGTTTGAGAGTTCAACTTGACACAAACATATGTGCTAGTATACACTTAAGTGGCTTGCCATCTATTCTTGCACTGTAGATTCAGATTCTATCCTAGTCGTTCCCGTTTCATGTTCTATTGGAGGTTTAAACCTTTGTAATCCATAGATCGATGTGTGTTGACAGAAACAAAAAGGTTAATTCATAACAAGAGCAAATCTTGGTACCGCTAGTTTTTCGCTGCTCTACGTACCACGCGCGGTGCATGCGCTGCTGAAGGAACCGTGTCTCCCCGCCGGACGTTAGGATTCTGTGCGCACGCTATCTTAGATTTTCCCATTAATCTTTCAGCAATTCTTTTTTTTTACAGTAATCTTTCAGCAATTCGTTACGTTATATTCTCACTTGTAGGGTGCTGATACGAGTTATTTCAGCAATTCAGCAATTTGGTTTGGTTTGATTATTATTCTTGAAGATATTCCGTGAGAGAAGATATGGAACCGCACGGCAAGGGATGCATGATATTTCAATGTTTCCGATCTTAAAAGTTAAATTGCTCACCAAAATTTATTGATTCCTTTCATTTGACCTACACTATATAAGGGGTCGCTAGGTAAATGGTACCAGTAATGGATTCTCAAAAACAAAACTAAATCTGAAAGAAAAATACTTTGTGCAGACAAACAGTTCACCAATTGCCTACAGGCACCAGATAATCCATCAAACACTTCACCTTTTTCTTGCCTCTCAGTTTCCGAAATGCACCCGATTCGATCTGCCGAATCCTCTCCCTGCTGACACCCATGATGTTGCCAATCTCCTGCAAAGTTCTTATCCTACCATCATCGATTCCAAACCTAAGCTTGACAACTTGTCTCTCACGTGGGCTCAGAGTATCCAGTGCCTGATGCACATCTTTCTTCATTGACATTCTATTCAGCATTTCTTCAGCTGTCTCAGCGCTGGGATCAGCTGTGACCTCCTGAAAATGGGAGCACGTTCTTGTTTGAGTTCTATATACAGCAAGCGCGGGTGAGATACAAAATACAAACGAGACGGTACCTGGTAAGTCATGTCTGTGCTTCCAATTTTGCTATCAAGGGATACACTATACTTCGGGAGGTTCACTGCTGCTTCGACACGTTTGACTGGCATACCAGTGTCCACTGCTATTTCCTCATTAGAGGGTCGCCTTTTAAGTTTACGGCGAAGTCGTTTTGTGCACTCCTTCACACGATAACTTGCCTCAACCATGTGAGCCTGGTAATCAGAATAAACCAGCGTAAGAAATATTGCAGCTAAGAGAACCAGCATTGATAAAATACAAGTATCAAATACAAATTAGCATTCATTCCTGCCGTCTGGTAAGATCCATGCCCACTGTCTGGTAAGTTGAAGCAAATGAACTGAGACGGTCTCAGAGAATCATACACAAATCGTAGTTAACCGGAATCATCAATTAACAGAGAATATTAAAAGAGAAAGTCGACAGGAGTAATATTGCAGTGATGCAATGTCTTTTCACTCTATGAAACGAAAAAAGACAACACTAACTGCCAAAAGTACCAAAGACGTCTGACCCAAGTAATACCCGTAATCATCATATGAATCATTCTTTCTCCTGCTCCCACGACCTAGGCGACAGGCGGTAGCCGGTCTACCCTACTCCCCGGTGAGACCCAGTGCCCCCTCTTCCTCTGCTGTGCTCAAGCGCCGGGGGGGCCAGGGACTCTAGGGCTTTGGTCCGGTGGTGGTGGTAGGGTTACGAAAAAATTTAGGGTTTGTCTCCGATCGGAGGTGACGAGACGATGGCATCATCGTCAGCATGGATAAGGTCTCCACGCCTCACTGTCATTCTGGCGGTTCTTCTTTGTGGCATGTGGGAGAGTAGAACCAGATCAGCTTCTTTTGCTTTTCTTCTGCAGTTTTGTCTCGGTCGTGCTGTCCTGCGGAGTGGAGAACGTAGTTGTGCATCTTGGTCCTCCAGCTCCAGTGCTGACCGACAAAGGTTGGCTAGCCTTGGCTTCAGCAGGGAGCGTGTGAGATTTGTGTTCCCCGACTCTATGGCCGGGGCATGGGGCATTCTACAGGCCCTTTCCGGTGTGTCCTTCTCCACGTCAGTGATTTGCTGCGCAGATCGCAGCCGCCGGCGTCTTCTAGTCTACATCAACGACTTCCCGGCCGTTGCTTATACAAGCTTGTGGGCTTCAACAAGTTTGCTCCATTGAGACAGAAGCCCAGAGGCGGCAACAAACTTTGCTTAAGGCGCGCGGCCGATGGATGCAGGAGGAAGAAGACTTTGGCAACCCCAGGGACCTGGATGGATATTTCAATTTGTTGAGAAGTGTTTTTGTAAGGGTCTGTTCAACTTAATATGTGGCCTTTGGCCTTTCCGGAAAAAACCCGTCAACTGTACCATGTGTCTCATTGCAAGAAACTAGCATCAATGCGTTATGCTACAAAATAAATAGTTATCTCGCATTTGCACATAGACTAGCAGTTTCACCAATTTGAATGGGTTCACTCGTACTGCAGAATCTCAGAAATTGTCTAACTTAATTCAGCTTGCACTCATGCATGATAGTAATATTAGGCACCAAGTCACAATCAGTATGACCACAGCAGCCAGCAGGTGGGTACACAGAATAGTGCAACAAAACATAAAATAACTAAAAGGACAAGGATGGCCAACATACTGGTAAGCGAAATATCTGGGTTTGCTCAGAGACAGATTTTCGCATTGCTTGTTTGATCCACCAGTGCGAATATGTAGAGAACCGAAAACCCTTTGATGCATCAAACTTTTCAGCACCTCTTATAAGGCCCTGCATTCCTTCCTGTAATGAAGACCTAGAACTAAAATATCCATGCTAAATACAGCATAGAAGTAACCATACTTATTAACCACAACAGCTAAAGAAAAGTCCATGTACCTGAATAAGATCATAAAGCTCCAACCCTGGACCTTCAAATTCTCTGGCAATAGAGATTACAAGTCGCACATTAGATGTTACCATTCTGTTTTTGCAATGAATACCATGATCAAGACGTTTCCGCAAAGTGTTCTCATCAGTTCCAGCTGCAGCTGCCCACTGTGGGAAGGTTGGTTGACCACCATTGTATTCTGCAAGCTCACCTTGAATTGCCTCCAGCTTCAAGAGATCCTGCACCAATTCAAGGTAATCTTGCATATTTAGCTCCAAAACTGGCTCTAAATGAAAAGAACAATACTACATTCACGTCAGCACTCCATCTCACTAGGATTTCGATTACTAGGTCCAGCAATATCTCGAGTACAAGCAACGCGGCATTGGTGTTCGTCGAGCTCTCGCCTAAACCCGCGCCTCTCTCCTTTGCTCTCGGTTTCTGGCCAGCAGTTTCACCACCGCCACCTACTCTCCAGCGCCACACACGCACTTAGTTCACCAGGTTGTGCACCAGCTCGGATGGTGCGTCGCTCCACTGAACGAGAACTTAAACAAGAGAATCGGCACTGCGGCGAAGAACTCATTGCCGGAGCACCTTCCCAGGGACCAGCGAATGAGCATCAGGTGAAGGCAACTGAGGTAATACTTGATAGTCCGGCTTTAGAACCTTGCGGAGGAAGGAAACCTGAAAACAGGATAAACTTTGGTTGACGCTGGCAGACCTAGCCAAGAGGCCACTTCGCTGACGCTCTCGAACACCTCCAAGGGACCGAAGAACTTGAAAACCAATTTGTAATTTGCTCGGGGAGTGACAGAGGCCTAAATATAGGGTTGGAGCTTCAAGAAGACCTCATCACCAACTGATAGGAGCTGGGATCCTACCAGGTCTAGCACGTAGGTTCTAGGGGTGGAAGGAGGGTTGGCGTGGAGGAAGGCGAGGCAGGCGGCGCTGGGGCGCCGTCGTCGCGAGCGAGCGTGAGAGAGAGAGAGGGCACAGGGGGCGTCGGCTAGGGTTAGGTCTCCCGGCTCCCTTCAGGAAGCCGAGCAAATATGATTGCTTCTGCTTAATCTCAAAACGGGTCCTTACATGAGTTTATATAATCCTCCTAATGATATAATTGGGCTAAGCCCCTAACACGATAAGATAAGTTGGGCTAGGCCCCTAACTGCCTGCGCTGTGAGGCCTTCTCCGGCTATAGTGTATGCCGGTCGTAACATCTCTCCCCGTTTGCGCAAACAACTCGTCCTCGAGCTGAAAGTCGGGAAAGTGCTGGCGAAACTCGTCGAGGTGCTCCCAAGTGGCGTCCTCCTCCGGAAGTCCCTGCCACTGAATCAGCAAGCGCCACGCACCCCGGCTCTGTTGGGCCTTCAAAACCTTCGGTGGACCAGGAAGTAGACGGCCCTCGAAGGTCGGAGGCAGATCCGGCGTGGCCGCCGGTGGCTCGCCGCGAAAAGGCTTCAACAAGCCCACATGGAAGACGTCGTGGATGCGAGCGCCCGGTGGCAGCTGAAGGCGGTAGGCGACGTGGCCGAAGCGCTCCAACACCTGAAACGGCCCAGCAGGTCTAGTGACTGCGTAGAGCGGTGAAGTAGGCGCAGCCACAACCAGTCGCCCACCGCGAACTCCGCCTCGCGGTGGTGAGCGTCGTAGTACTTCTTGAACAGCTGTTGGGCCTGGAGAAGACGCTGGCGCACCTCGGCAAGGATCTCATCCCTGCCGCGGAGAAGCTCGGCCGCCGCCTCGGTCCGGGCCGTGTCCGGCTGGAACGGCAAGATGGGTGGCGGAGGACGACCGTAGACCACCTCGAAGGGCGTGGCACGCAGGGCAGAGTGGTAGGAGGTGTTGTAGCAGTACTTCGCCCAAGAGAGCCAGTCGACCCATGCACGTGGGCGATCACCTGTAACACAACATAAGTACATGGCAATCACCTTGTTGACCACCTCAGATTGGCCGTCCGTCTTGGCCGTACTGAGGCGGAGCTTCACGCCCGCCATCCGAAACAGGTCGCGCCAGACATGTCCCGTGAACACCGGGTCGCGGTCGCTGACGATCGAGGACGGAAACCCGGAGGACGGAAACCCGTGAAGGCGGACGATGCCATCGAAAAAGGCCCGCGCGACGGAGGTGGCGGTGTAGGGATGGCCGAGCGCAATGAAGTGCGCATACTTGGAGAAGCGGTCGACCACCGTAAGGATGACGGACTTGCCGCCCACCTTGGGGAGGCCCTCAATGAAGTCCATGGAGATGTCGGCCCAGACCTGAGAGGGCACCTCCAGGGGCTGTAGCAGCCCCGCCGGCTGTAGTGTCTCCATCTTGTTGCGCTGGCATGTCACGCAAGACCGCACCCAGTCGCGCACCAACGCACGATCGCCGGGGATGTAGACATCTACGCGGAGACGGTGGAGGGTCTTCTGCACGCCCTCGTGGCCGGCCGAGTGGGCCAGCAGCAGGGCCTGATGATGGATGTCGTCGTGATCCGGCACGATAAGCCGGCGCCCGTGCAGGAGCAGCCCGTCGGCCAGCTGCCACAGCTCCTCCAGGTCGCCGTCGGCGAGGCGCTGACGGAGGAGCTGCGCGTCGGCGGCGCTAGCGGTGGCGCGACAGATGTCGTCGATGAAGGCGAAGGAGGGGCCCAAGCAGATGCAAAGGGCCGCCCCCGTAGAGTCGACTGTTTCGAGGTTATAGCAGAAGCGCCACGTGTCGTCCGCCTTGCGAACGAGGAGAACCGGCGCCGAGAACGGCGAGGTTGAGATCTGGATGATGCCAAGGGCAAGCATGACCGCGCACTGCCGCTCCAGCTCGTCCTTCTGCAGCTGCGGGTAGCGGTACGGCGGACCGCCACGGGAGTTGTGCCAAGGTGTCGGCGTTCTGGGAACCAGGGTACCCAGACTGCCTGCCTGCGGCCGTCGTGGCTCCATCAACGGTCTGGTACGACCCAGCTTCGACTACGGCAAGACAAGACCCTCGCGAGGGGTCAAGCCTCGCGAGGCGGGCGACATCAAGACCTCCGGAGGGAGTGGCCTCCTCAGGCTGCCTCCTGAGCAGAGCGAAGATTTCTATGCAAGACCCAGCCTCACGAGGCTGAAATGACGTCAACCATGACGACCAAGGCCAGGCGCGCGCCAGCGGGCGCAGAGCAGCAGGTTTCCTCTTTGGTGCAAAGGAGGCAAGCGCAGGTGTGGAGTCCCGAGGAATCAGCCAAAGGTTGCCATTTGCGTGCAACGAAACCAAGACCGCCAAAACGGCGGGATGGATGTCATCGCCGAGCCCACCACGATGTCACGCTCAGAGGCTTTGCAGGCGAAGACCACTTTCGTCAGGATTAGATGTACTTCTTGTCCCCTTTCAAATTTGGCCGTTGTGGGATCCCTTCCCGCCTAAGTTTTGAAGGAAGAGGACCAAGGCCACTATAAATATAGCCTAGCCACCACCGTAGGAAGGGATCGACTCATCCGGTGATCAGCTCATCGAACCACCAAGAGCTCATCACAAGAACACGCCTCCTGATGTTGTTCTTTCACTTGTACTAGTTCATCCTCAGCCCCTCGCGAGGCTAATCCACCACAAAGCAGGAGTAGGGTATTACACCGCAAGGTGGTCCGAACCTGGGTAAACTGCCGTGTCTCTCTCTGTAGTGTTCATCGAGCTAGGTCGTGAGAGCAGCGGATCGATTGGCTTGAGAGGTTTAATTCTTCGCACATGCCCCTGAGTTCGAACCTTTCTTGGGTCTGCGGAGCCCGGAATCCGACATTTAGCGTGCCATGTAGGGGCGTGTCGAAGCCTCTCTTCTGCCAGTAGTTTAACCCCCGCTCCGCTGTTCTCACGGCGGACGCTCGTCGAGTTCGTGCCGAGCGCCGGGCAACTCTTGACGCGCGCGTCGCCCAGACGGCGCCAGCGAGCAACGGTGCTCCTCGCCGCTCCCCGTCGCCCGTGGCCAACACGGCCATTGGCGCTGCAGACCACGAGTAGCAGGATTCGTCGTTGCCGCCCTCCGTGCGATGCGACGGCCGCCCCGCCACTCCGTCGCTGACCCCGGCCGCTGCTTCGTCCTCCCACGCCCGTCGCGGGCCGGCGACCGCGCAGTCGGCGTTGCTCATGGCGCGTGAGCTTCTGCGCTACCGTCCGGCCAACGACCTCTACGAAGATTGGCTGGACCGCATCGCCGAGCTCGTCAGCGCTGCTGGAGAGGCTCCTGCGCTGTCCCGTTCGCTGCCTCCCCCGCAGCCCCAGGCGGGCGACGTAGCTCACGGCGCGCCTCCACCTCCTCTCCGGCAAGATGTCGTCCCCGAGCCAAGGCGCGAGGCCCCCCAGCGCGACCAACCGCGCAGGGCGCCCGCGCGGGATGAAGAAAGCTGTCGGGTCGTGCAGCGGCCTCAAGGAGAGGCGCGTGCACTCCCAGCTCCCCCTGCACCTCCGCGTCAAGACCACATGCAGCCTGAGGTGGTTGCGCGCGGGCGTCAAGACCTGGCTCCCCCTCCGAGGCGAGCCCCTGTGGCCACGGCGGGATGCCGAGCGTTCACTCCAGAACTTCGCCGCGTCGTCTGGCCAGGCAAATTCAAGCCGGATCTGCCTCCGCGCTACGACAGCACCCCCGACCCGGTCGAGTTCCTTCAGCTCTACGAGTTGAGCATCATGGCGGCAAGTGGTGATGAGAAGGTCATGGCGAACTGGTTCCCCATGGCCCTCAAGGATGGCGGGCGCTCGTGGCTCCTAAACCTCCCAGTGGGGTTGATCTCCTCCTGGGAGGAGCTGCGCGAGCGCTTCATCGCCAACTTCCAAGGCACCCGCGACCGCGCTCCTGCAGCCGGTGACCTGCGACGCATCAAGCAACAATCAGGAGAGACCTTGCATAAATACATCCAGCGTTTCACCAACGTTCGCCTCAAGATCCCCAAGGTGTCGGACGAGGCCATCATCTCAGCGTTCACTGATGACGTCCGGGATGTCAAGATGAAGGAGGAGCTCGCCATTCATGAGGACCTGTGTTCAGTCCTGGAGATGTTCAACATGGCGACTAGGTGCGCAAGGGCAAAAGAAGGTCGCCTCTCGCTCCTCAAGCTCCCTGAAGCCGATCCTGAAGACAAGAAGGCCAAGGCGAAGGACATGAAGCGCAAGGGCCCGGTAGTGCTCGCGGCCGAGCCTGACATGAAGCACGGCTGTGATCACCCTAAGTCTTCCAAAGGCAACCGCCCGTTCTGCGCTTCCACAATGTGCACAGCCACAACACCAACGACTGCCAAGAGCTCCGGGCCATCCGCGACAGACGCCTTGGCCGACGCCCTGAGCGCCACGACCGTGGCTACGGCCGAGGAGGAGGTCGCGGCGGAGGCCGTTGGAACGATCATGGCCGCCGTCAGGGTTGGCGCGATCAGCCTCGTGAAGACCGCTCGCAGGACCAGCCTCGTGACGGTCCGTGGCGGGATCAGCCTCGCGTTGACCGTCCTCACGACAATACTGGCCTCCCTCCGCTGCGGCCGCCATCAAGGAACGACGACCACCGCCAGGACGATGGGTCTAGGGGCTTCCAAGAGCCTCGTGCTATCGCCTGCATCCTGGGAGGTGCTCAGGCCCCTGCCTCCCATCGCATCTTCAAGCAGTTCGCTCATGAGGTGAACGCCGGCCCTCCAGGTGTCGCGTCGCGTCCGCTTAGGTGGTCCAAGTACGCCATCACTTTCGACTCTTCGGACCAGCTCAAGTGCGCGGCCACCTCAGGCGCGCTCCCCATGCTCTGCTCACCTACCATCAGCAACGTTCTCGTCACCAAGACACTCGTCGATGGCGGCGCTGGGCTCAATGTTCTCCGTCGAGACATTTGACAAGCTTCATGTGCCATATGACCAGGTTCAGCCCACCAAGCCATTCTCAGGGGTGACCGACGGCTCCACACACCCCATCGGGCAGATTCGCCTCCCCATCACCTTCGGCAAGCGCGACAACACCGCACCGAGCTCATCGACTTCGACGTTGCTCACATTCGCCTGCCGTACAACGCCATCCTCGGGTACCCAGCTCTCGCCAAGTTCATGGCGGCAACGCATCACGGCTACAACGTCCTCAAGATGCTAGGAAGCGGCGTCATCATCACGGTCGCCTGCGATGAGAAAGATGCGGTGTGCTCCCTCGGGCGCGCCTACCAGGCTGGAGCGATCGAGGACTCGGATAGCGAGGGCATCACCCTTCCTCCTGAGGTTGCCCCCAAGAAGAAGAAGCAGTTCCTCCTCAAGGGCACTCAGGAGGCTGGCATGCGTGATGATCGTGACTCGGGCCCCTCGCCCTCTGCTGGGGCGCCTTTCCCTCTCGCCAAGAAAGGCGCACCTGGCGCCCCCTCAGGTTGGGCTCGGGGGCTCTTCTCTGGAAGGCCTCTAACCTGGCCAGCGTCACGAGGGAGGCGTTCAGGCACCATGTGGAGGCGTGCTTCAACGCGCGCTTCCAGGAGCAAGGCGCTGGGCGCGAAGCACCAAGCGCACAGGAGTTCGTCACCAGGGCAATCGAAGATCTTCAGGACGCACGGGCCATGCGAGGCGAGCGGCGGCCCGCACCACTTAGTGCAGCTGCTGCTTAGGACGCGAGCTGCGCGTCTGCGTCAAACATCCCGGGCCTCAACAGGGCTGCTTCTCAGGAGCTCTTCTGGCCGCCGGTGTGGAGGCCACCCCCACAGCTATGTCTGCATGCCGTTCGGCCTGCCGGGTGCGGCAGCCTCGCTCCAGCGATGCATGTGTGGCGTCATGGCGTCTCGTGAAGCCAGGCGCCAGGCAGTCCTGGCGGAGGAGACGGAGCCTCTGGAAACCCCCGAGGCTCAGGAGTCTGTTGGCTCATGAGGAGCAACTTCTGCGGCGCGCATCTTCAGCTACTTCAACACTTCTACCCCAACGGTGCCAGGTGACTTTTCAGTTCGTTCAGTTGAAGGCGCCCCCCGGGCTGCATCATCCTCAAGCTGTAGGGGTCCGCCCCGCAGCATGTATCGTTTTGCGCATCTATCAGAACTGATTTCCCCCTTTTATGAGCTGCTATATATTATCACCTGCCTGTCCGGTGCTTCGCCATCATGAACGTTGTGCGCCCTTTCGAACCCGCCCGCGACCGCCTCATGATTAAGGACTGGCACGGCGTCTGTGCTCGGGTCCGTCCCTGCAGCGTTGCTAAACCCAAGTGGCCGAGCTCTGTCTCGCGGGCCAGCCCCGTGTACGTCACCTCCCGTGGCCCTTGGTGCCTTGTTCTCGCATGAGCTAATCACGAGTGGATAAGTTATGGCGCGCGGCACGGTGCCTCGCCACCGCGGGAGCCTCGCGCCGGTTGTCTTTCTTTGGGATCGATGCATGAGAAGTCTGGGCACGGCATCTGTGCTCGGGTCCGTCCCTGCAGTGTCGACAAATCCAGCGGTTGAGCTCTGTCTGGCGGGCCGGCCCCGTTCACGTCACCTTCTGGGGTCGCTGGTGTTTGGCCTTCTCATGTAATATCCTCAGGAGATTCACTCGGCGTAGGTGACCTAACCATCTCACAGGATTCCAGCACGCATTCTTACCAAAAATTCAGGCGCAACCCGCCTTGAGGTAGGGCCTCGTGAGTCCCGCACTGGCTCACAGGTGCCCATGCACACCTCCTCCAGTCCTGTCGTGCAAGCCACGTGCCAGGACGGGGCTGTACACGCCCCGGGGACTCCCCTCAGAGGGAGCCCCCTCCCAACGCACCAGTGGAAGCCCCATGCTCCGCGCTGGCGGACGACACGGTCGAGGAGCGGCTATGCCCATGCAAAAGTGGAAGCGTCATGCTCCGCGCTGATGATAAACAACTGAGGGCACCCTAGCGGCTGCACTAACCTCAGGAGAGCCCCAGGGCTCGACCTCTGCCCTCACCGCGCCAACTTTCCCCCAGATAGAGCCGCGCGAGGGGGCTGGGCACGGGGCTGCGTCCAGGTCACGCCTGGCGCACGCCACCCTACCAGGTCTTCGGCACCTGGTCATCTCGCGACCCTCCCAGGCAAAAGCTGGCAAGGAAAGGTATGAGGACTCCGGATTAACCCAGACACTACGCGCACTTCCTTCACAAAGCCGTTCGTGCATCAAGGGGGACACCTGAGCATAGCGACTCCGGGGCCTCACTGGTCACGTAACCCCTCACCCCTTGGTCTCGTCCTGGCGATCCAGACGAACCAACGGCGGCTGAGGTATGTGCGGGGCCGGACCTTGCCGACGCAGAACACTAAAGGCAAACGGGAGGAAGCCGAGCATGGAAAGGAAAATCGCGGAATCCTAGCAGATTATTACAAACCATAATGCTCACGAATTCAAAGCAGGAGTTCTTACGCCTCCACGAGGCACGTCAAATGTTGCAGGATAAAAGATGGAAGGTGCCGCCTTC
This sequence comes from Triticum dicoccoides, assembly GCF_002162155.2. Lineage (NCBI taxonomy): Eukaryota > Viridiplantae > Streptophyta > Magnoliopsida > Poales > Poaceae > Triticum > Triticum dicoccoides. Next base: position 264,531,121 of record NC_041387.1, read on the forward strand.
AGCTCTGCTCGTCGCCACCAGCCGCCTTGGGGAGCGGGTCCTCGACGATGCCGCTGTCGCCTTCGCCGCCGGTTGCGGCCACCAAGGCCTCAGGGTCGATGCAGCGAAACTTCACCACCAAGGCTTCCACCTGCTCCTTCACGGCTTCAGCAGCAGCGACCCGGGACTCGGGCGCCACCGGCTCCAGCAGCATGCCAAGGTCCAGGCTGGGGTACAGGAGATGAAGATGGTCATAGACACGCGTCGCGGCCGCAGTGAAGAGCGTGCGGCACTCACCTTCCACCATGGAGCCGAGCGCAGCGGAGATGTTCCCCAGCTCCTCGACAAGCTTGGTGAGAAGACCAGGGAGGCCACCATCCGGGGTCGCCAGCGCCTTGTCGTACCCTTCCGCGTAAAGGGAGTGGAGCGCCTCGCGGCACTTCAGCTCGAAGGAAGTGAAGGCGTCGCGTCCGGCTTTCTCAGCCACCGCGAGCGTCTTCTCCTTGGCCTCCAGCTTGGCCTTCTCCTCTGAGACATGCTTGGTGTGGGACGACTGGGCCGCGTCTACCTCCTCCTTCAGCTTCTCCAGCCGGCTTCGCTCCGTGCCCTGCTCTTGACCTGCCTGCTCCAGCTCGGCCTCGCGGTCGGCAAGCGCGGACTCCCGAGCCGTGAGCTCCTCCTCTCGTGTCTGGAGCCCGCGCGCCTGGGAGGTCTGCTCCTCGCGAAGCTTCTCCAACTTGGCCTCCACCTCGCGGCAGCGGCTTTTGGCGGACGCGGCGTCGGCTAGCGCAGCGTCGCGAGCCATGGCAGCTGTCGTGGCCTGCTCCTTGGCACCCGCGGCAGCGGCTGTGGCCTGGCTCCAAGCCGTCCTGACGGACGAGTCGGCTCGAAGCCACCCCGAGATCAGCTCCAGGCGCCCCGTCGCCGCACGCCCGTCAGTGTACCCTGAAGGTCGTCCCGGAGTCGGTCGAGCACGACGTAGGCTTCCTTCAAAGCACCAGGCCCAGCGGAGGGGCCCTGGTCCGCCGGCACGAGAGCCCTGGGAAGAGGAGGCGCTGGCACCTGGACTGGCGTTATCGCGACATCGGTCGGGGCAGAGGGCTCCGGGGGCTTCACGCCTCCCGCGGGCGCGTCTAGAGCTGGAGCCTTCGGAGCCCGCTGCGCCTTGAGAGCGGCGTCCTTCTTCTTCTCACCTCGGGGGCCAGCCTGGTCGTCAGGAGAGCGACATCATGAGCATGGTACCACGACGAAAGGTAAGAACAAAGTAAGGTGCTTACTCGTCTTCGATGATATACGCCCTTCTCTTGCCCAAGACGGCGCTGCCCCCAAGCTTCTGCAGCAAGGGCTTCGCCGCGGCCGGAGGCTCAGCCGGACGCATAACGGGAGATTCCGAAGCGGCGGCAGCAGGCGACGAGGCAAGGGCGCTGCCCTGAGGCGGTGTCGACGTCGTTCCTCCCTTCAGGCCCCCGCGGTTCAGCCTTCGCAGCAGGGTCCCCCCGGACCTCGTGACGACCCCGGCGGGGCGCGGGGACCTCCCGACCAAGCCTTCCTCGGCATCATAGTCGTCAAGAAGGCCCCGGAGGAGCTCGCTCCGCCGCGGAGGAGAAATCTCCCCCATCCCTTCCTCGGTCGCCTCCGAGTCTTCCTCCTCGCCCTCGACGGAGTCCTCGCCGGAGGACAACGCCACTAGGGAGTTGGGGGGCCCGGATGGCACGAGCCTCCACTCGTTGAAGTACGGCATGGAGGCGGCCAGCGCCGCCCCGTCGTCACGACGGTACAGCGGAAGATGGGCCGCCGGAAGGCAGCCTGGATCCTTCCCGACCAAGACTCGCACAGCCTTGTCCAGCTCCTCGTCCGTCAGGTTCCCAGGGCGCAACCGGAGGTCATCTTTTGCGCCTTTGAGGTCCCACATGGGGCGCGAGTGAGCTTGGAGAGGAGCCAGGCGCTGCACCAGGAACTCGCGGACGATCATGGCCCTCGTCAGCGCCTCGGAGCCCATGTCGGCCTTCACCTTCTTCAAGACCGGCGCCGCCTGGGGATCGGTGAGCTTCTCGTGAGACCACTGAGGCAGCTTCTCCGGCCGCTCAGTCGGCGGCTCCAGCCGAGCGTGATGGCTCCGGGCGTCAAGGTAGATCCACCTGCGCCGGAAGTCGTCCACCTTCTTTGCGGCCTTCATGAGCTCCTTATTATCATGGAGCACGATGAAGGAGACGCATCCGGAGAGCTCGCTTGAGCCATGCGTCCGGAGGAAGAAGAAATGGCGGAACAGCGCGACGGAGGGCTTCACCCCCATGAAGGCCTCGCGGTAGAAAGCAAAGACCGACGGGAGGAGGACGGAGTTGGGTTGAAGATGAAGCGCGTGGATCTGGTAGTGGTCAAGGATGGCGAAGAAGAACCTGGAGAAAGGCGGGACAAGCCCCGCGAAGAGGCTGTGGAGGAAGAAAGGGAAGAACGCGCCCGTCAAGGCTCCCTGTTAGGCTGAGCCGACCCTAAGCTCGGTCGCTCCCCTCTCGTTCTCCGGGCCCGCCGTCAATGGGAGCACGGCGGCGAGGTGCTCGACTTCGGTGATGGTCGATGGGCTGAGGGCCGCTTCAACAACAGGAGCCGCGGGCGCGGCCGCACCGGCAGACTTTGCCTTCTTCCCCATCGGCGAGGAGCTTGGGAGCGAGGATTTGGTGGATCTGGAGGCACCCTCGGTAGGAAATGGATGAGATCTGGAGCAAGACAGAAAGGAGGCAATGAAGGCTCGGCTGCGGGAGTTGGCCTTTTTGTCAGGCCACGCCAGTTGCCGAGGCCGCGTGGAGAAGCGGAGACGCCCACGTCCCATCAAGCGCCATGCGTCGGCTCGGTCCGCAGGCGATTGGGGCCCGCGGCATTCCGCACTTGCCCTTTGGCTTCGCCTCGAAGCCAAGTGTGAGCACGCCTTGGGCCCGGGGGCTTCTGTCGGCGTTCTGGGAACCAGGGTACCCATACCTGCTTGCCTGCGCCCACGACGTGCTTCCATGGACGGCCTGGTACGGCCCAACTTCGACTACGGCAGGATAAGACCCTCGCGAGGGGCCAAGCCTCGCGAGGCGGGCGACATCAAGACCTCCCGAGGGAGCGGCCTCCTCAGGCGGCCTCCTGAGCGGAGCGGAGATTTCTATGCAAGACCCAGCCTCACGAGGCTGAAATGACGTCAGCCATGACGACCAAGGCCAAGCGCGCGCCAGCGGGCGCAGAGCAGCAGGTTTCCTCTTTGGTGCAAAGGAGGCAAGCGCAGGTGTGGAGTCCCAAGGAATCAGCCAAAGGTTGACATTTGCGTGCAACGAGACCAAGACCGCCAGAACGGCAGGATGGATGTCATCGCCGAGCCCACCACGACGTCACGCTCAGAGGCTTTGCAGGCGAAGACCACCTTTCGTCAGGATTAGATGTACTTCTTGTCCCCTTTCAAATTTGGCCGTTGTGGGATCCCTTCCCGCCTAAGTTTTGGAGGAAGAGGACCAAGGCCACTATAAATATAGCCTAGCCACCACCGTAGAGAGGGATCGACTCATCCGGTGATCAGCTCATCAAACCACCAAGAGCTCATCACAAGAACACGCCTCGTGAGGATGTTCTTCCACTTGTACTAGTTCATCCTCAGCCCCTCGCGAGGCTAATCCACCACAAAGCAGGAGTAGGGTATTACACCGCAAGGTGGCCCAAACCCGGGTAAACTGTCGTGTCTCTCTCTGTCGTGTTCATCGAGCTAGGTCGTGAGAGCAATGGATCGATTGGCTTGAGAGGTTGAGTTCTTTGCACACGCCCCTGAGTTCGAACCTTTCTTGGGTCTGCGGAGCCCGGAATCCGACACAGGGAGTAGGTGGATGCGATGGTCGTAGACCCGGGCTGGCGGGAGACCCTGGGGCTCGTCGAAGAGGTCGCTATGCTGCTGCAAGAGACGAGCCAACAGGGGGTGCTCGGGCTCGGTGGCGGCCGCCGTCAGCTGTGGGTGGGGCGCCGTTGAGGAGGGGCCACCCACGCCCTCCCACCGGACGCGGCGACCCAGGCGCCAGAAGACCATCGTCATGGCGTCGAAGTACCAGAGTATGGGTCCTAGAGTTCGCAAAAAGTCGACGCCGAGGATGAAGTCGAAGCAACCCAAGGCAATGCTGACGCACATGATGGTGAAGTGCTCGTCGCCGACGCTGATGGGGACATGCCGCGCAATCCCGTGACAGTGGAGGCGATCACCGTTAGCAACGGTGACCCGGAGTTGCTCCCCACCCCTCGGCTGGAGCGCCAAGCGGCGCATGGTCGACGCGGGCAGAAATTATGGGTAGAGCCCGTATCCAGCAGAGCCAAGAGACGCTCGCCTTGGATCGTCACTGGCAGCAGCATAGTCTTCTCCGCTCGTATACCCGCTAGGACATGGAGGGAGACGACGAGTGCAGTCGCATGAGCAGGGGCCGGCGCGACTCCCGCAGCCTCGGGGGCGGGCAGGGCGTCAAGCCCCTCGGTGGTGTCCTCCTCGACGTAGTCCGCAACCTCCAAGTAGAAGAGCCGCGGGCAGACGTGGCCCGACACGTAGGGCTCATCACAATTGTAGCATAGCCCCTGGCGACGACGCTCGAGCTGTTCGGCCGGTGTTAGCCGACGGAACAGGCGAGGCGCAGCCGGGGCGTTGGACGCCCCGGTGCTAGTGGTGGTGGAGGCCGCGGAGGCTGGCGAGCGCCCCGGGACGGTAGTGCCTGCTACATGGCCACCGCGCGACGCGGGCGTAATACATGGCCGTGTGGAGGTCCTGTGGCCCGCGCATTTCCACGTCCACGCGGATATGATCTGGCAGACCGCCAACAAACAGCTCGGCCCGCTGGCAAGCCGTATCACCGCGCGCGTGGCAAGCCAGGGCCTGGAAGTGGTCGGCGAAGTCTTGCACCGTGGAAGTGAAAGGCAAACGCCCAAGCTCCCCAGGCGGCTCCCGCGGATCGGCGGCCCGAACCGTAAGAGGCATAGCTCGCGAAAACGCTCCCATGGGGGCATGCCGCCTTCGTCCTGCTCGAGGGCGTAATACCACGTCTGCGCACCGCCCCGGAGGTGATAGGAGGCGAGCCAGGTGCGGTCGGACGCCAGCATGCGCTGCCCCCTGAAAAACTGGTCACACTGGTTAAGCCAATTCAGGGGATCCTCGGTGCCGTCGTAGGTGGCGAACTCGAGCTTGGAGAAGCGCGGTGGCGTGTTGCTGTGGCCGATGGGGGGGGGGGGTACGCCTCGTCGGCGCGGAGCTGCGAGGAGCACGGCGCCGAGTAGGTGGGCATCAAGGCCCCCCCTCCCTGGAACAGCGGCCGCCGTAGGGACTCGCGGTGCTGGAGGGGCCCTCGAACTGCAGGGGCGACGCCGTCATAGACGGGACGTGCGGCTGACCCGGTGCCTCTGTGTAGACCGGCGGCGACAACCCGGCCAACCAGGCCGGTAACGGGGACGGCGACGGGGGGAACCGCAGCTGGTGGATGGGAACCCCGACCACCGTCATCAGAAGGGTCGGGCCGGAGGTGGCTGGTGGCTGCGGCGACAACTGCAGCTGTTGCGGCAGCGGCAAGGCGGAGGCGACGGAGGGCGGCAGCTGCCACGGCAGTTGTGGCGGCCCGGTGATGGTGGCGCCAGGAGCTAGGGGTTGCGGCCCATAAGGTCCCGCCAGGAAGAGGCGGATGCCCTGGACCGCCTGGGTGAGGTCCCGGAGCGCCGCGGACATCTCCGGGGTGAGGACAGCGGGGGCGACGACGGGGGCCGTCCCGGCGGCGGAGGAGACCAGTCCGATCAGGAGCGGGGTGCTGCCCGCGGTGGTCATCGGTGACGTGGTGATCGGCAGCGGGAGGAAGGGGTGGGCGGCGGCGCAGACATGATCGAGGCTGAGACACCTGATACCAAATTGATAGGAGCAGGGATCCTACCAGGTCTAGCACGTATGTTCTAGGGGTGGAAGGAGGGTTGGTGTGGAGGAAGGCGAGGCCGGCAGCGCTGGGGCGCCGTTGTCGCGCACGAGCGTGAGAGAGAGAGGGCGCAGGGGGCGGCGGCTAGGGTTAGGTCTCCCGGCTCCCTTCAGGAAGCCAAGCAAATATGATTGCTTCTACTTAATCTCAAAACGGGTCCTTATATGAGTTTATATAATCCTCCTAATGATATAATTGGGCTAAGCCCCTAACACGATAAGTTGGGGTAGGCCCCTAACTGCCTGCGCCATGAGGCCTTCTCCGGCTATAGTGTATGCCTGTCATAACACCAACAGCAAAAAAATTATCAATGTGATGTTTGTTGGCCTGGCTCTTTATCCGCTGCTATGCGCGCAAGAGGTGCTGACCAACCGAGTCCATAATGAGGAGGAAACGTTCAAGCCACTGCTGAAGATCAGGAATAACAATGGTGTCATCAGGAGCAATGTCGAAGTATCGCGGATGATGCCCATAGATGACCTCAAAGGGGGTTTTGCCAATTGCAGAGTGCAATTGCTATTTTACCAAAATTCACAGAGGGAGTGACTGAGACCAACCAACGAGTTGGATGGGCACTGACACAACAACGGAGATAACCCTCCACCTGTTGATTTACACACTCTGTTTGGCCATCTGATTAGAGGTGGTGAGGCAGGATCATACGTAGCAGGTGCGAGTGCATTGAAACAACTCTTTCCAAAAGGCAGCGGTAAAGATGCGATCACGTTCAGAGACAATAAAAGAGGCATAGCATACAATTTGTAAATCATGTCGAGAAAGGCGTCAGCGAGAGGTAGAGTAGTAAAAGGGTGGTGCAAGGAAATAAAATGGTTGTATTTGGACAGCTTGTCAATAACAATCAAGATATAGTCGAAACAACCCAAAGTTGGCAACCTTCGATGAAGTCCATAGTCGGGTTGTGCCCATGTACGTGAACCTATAGGGTCGCTGTTATAACCGGCCAGGTCTATGGCCGCAGGAGGCCCACCGGGCAATCTTAGCCCGCAAGTTATCTTAGTTTTATTTCATATCGTGGTTATATATACGACTTGTAAGACTATTTTCAGAATGAAGCAATAAGACTATTTCTATTGCCCGGCTCCCAGAGGAGCCGGAACCCTAAAACCCTAGCCGCCTCCTGTCTCCGCCGCCGCCCCACGCGCAAGGACGGCGCCACGCCGCCGGCCGCCGCGCTCGAGCCCTCGCCCCTCTCCCTCCTTCCCCTACAGCCTCCAGCCAAGACCGGGCAGAACCCTAGCTCCTAACACCTTGGTATCAGGTATCCGGGTTTCGACCATGTCTTCACCGCCTCCAAACCCACCACCACCACCGCCGCCGTTGCCCACCAACGCCCCCACCGCCGCTGCCACCGACTCCACCACCGCCGTTGCTTCTTCGCCGGGCGCCACGGCCTCGCTATCGGCGCCGATCTCCCCCGCACCCGGCACCACGCCGGGCCAGGGCTAGCCGCAACTCCCCATCCAACAACCGCCACCGTCGCCTCCCCCCACGCCGCAGCAGTTTACGCCGGAGGCCATGGCCGGCGTGCTCAACGACCTGGTCGTCGCGGTCTAGGGCATCCGCCTCTACTTGGCGAGCCCGTACGGGCCGCCCCCGCCGCTCCATCCGGCCGTGCCCGCAGGCCAGCCGGCGCTGCCGTGGTACTTCGTACCGGCGGCCGTCACCGGAGGCTATCCGGCGCTTCCCCCACCGGCGGCCTCGACGCCGCCTTGGCCACAGTGGCCAACGCCGCTCGCGGCGCCACCCGCGCCGACAGCCGCCGTCCAGGGCCCGCAGTGGCCGACCTGGGCCGCGCCGTCTCCCGCCGCGCCATCCCTCCCGGCGGCAACCGTGCAGGTCCCACCACCACCCCCGCCCAGCCCTAGCCTGGGCCGGTCCTCGCCGAGCGGACTCCCGATCCAGGAGGTCCGCTTTCCATCATCACCGTCTCCACTTCCAGGCTGGCTCCACGGGCCGCCGTCGGCTTACACGGAGGTCCGGCCGCCGTCGGGTTCCCAATTGCAGCCCGAGGCGTCGGGCGCCACCGGGAACTACGCCGGCCTTCCCACCGTGGACCGAGCGCCATCATCAGCCCTCCGCACCGCCGAGGTAGTGGGCCAGGGCGCGCCACACCAGCAGCCGCCCCGGTTCGCCAAGATCGACCTCGCCACGTACGACGGTTCGGACGACCCGCTTAACTGGCTCAACCAGTGTGACCAGTTCTTCCGCGGACAGCTCACGCCCGCGTCGGAGCGCACTTGGCTGGCTTCCTACCATCTCCGCGGGGCCGCCCAGACATGGTACTACGCCCTCGAGCAGGACGAGGGCGGCATGCCCCCGTGGGATCGTTTCCGCGAGCTGTTCTTCGTTTCGGACCACCCGTACGCGGGAGCCGCTTGGCCGAGTTGGGCCGCCTGCCTTTCACCTCCACGGTGCAGGATTTCGCCGACCGCTTCCAGGCACTGGCGTGCCACGCGCCCGGTGTGACGGCCTTACAGCGGGCGGAGCTCTTCGTCGGCGGCCTTCCCGACCACATCCGCGTGGACGTCGAGATGAAGGGGCCCCAAGACCTTCAGACGGCCATGTACTATGCTCGGGCGTTCGAGCAGCGCGCCCATGCTTTGACGCGGCCATCCGCGCCACGTGGGGGCCGACAAACCCCCCGGCTGCCTCCGACAGCACCGGCGTCTTCCACCGTCGCCCCGGCAGCCACCCCGGCCCCGGCGCGGCCGTTCAGGCGCCTTACTCAAGCGGAGCAGCTCGAACGCCGGCGCTTGGGCCTGTGCTTCAACTGCGACGCGCCCTATGCACCGGGCCATGTCTGCCCGCGCCTCTTCTACTTGGAGACGACAGACGAGACCGAGGATGACACCCCGGAGGATGGCCTCGGCGCCCCAGCCCTCGCGGAGCCCGCAGCGGCACCCGCGCCCGCCCCGGCTACCGCCCTCGTGGTGTCACTTCACGCGCTGGCCGGCATCCGTGATGAACGGACGATGCTCTTACCGGTCATGATCCATGGCGAGCGCCTGGTGGCCCTCCTGGACACAGGTTCCACGCATAATTTCCTGCCGGAGGCCACCATGCGGCGCCTTGCACTACAGCCGACCGGCGGGGAGCAGTTGCGGGTCACCGTCGCTAATGGCGACCGTCTACGCTGCCACAGGCTCGCCCGCGACGTGCCCATCACTATCGGCGACGAGCACTTCACCATCACCTGCGCCGGCATCGACTTGGGTTGCTTCGACTTCATCCTCGGCGTCGACTTCTTGCGCACGTTGGGTCCCATTCTCCGGGACTTCGAAGCGCTGACGATGACCTTCTGGCGGTTGGGTTGCCGCATTCGGTGGGACGGCATTGGGGGTGCCGCGCCCGCCCCACCACTTCAGTTGGCCGCGACCACCGCCGAGGTCGAGCATCCGCTCTTGGACAACCTCCTGCAGCAGCACCGGGATCTCTTTGAGGAGCCGCAGGGCCTGCCGCCGGCCCGGATCTACGACCACCGTATTCACCTCCTTCCGGGGTCGGCCCCTGTGGCCGTACGGCCTTACCGGTATCCTCAGCTGCAGAAGGACGAGTTGGAGCGGCAGTGTGCACTCATGCTTGCCGCGGGCATCATCCGCATCTCCACGTCACCATTCACGGCGCCGGTCCTCCTCGTTCGCAAGTCGGATGGCACGTAGCGTTTCTGCATCGACTACCGCGCCCTTAATGCTCTCACATTGAAGGACAAGTTTCCTATCCCGGTGGTCGATGAGCTTCTCAACGAGCTGCACGGGGCGCGCTTCTTCACCAAGCTGGATCTCCGGTCGGGGTATCATCAGGTGCTCATGCACCCGGATGACATCGCCAAGACGGCGTTTCAGACTCACCATGGCCACTTTGAGTTCTTGGTGATGCCCTTTAGCCTCTCCAACGCCCCGGCGACCTTTCAGGCTTTGATGAATGATGTCTTACGACCCTACTTGCGTCGGTTTGTGCTCGTTTTCTTTGATGACATTCTTATCTACAGTGCCTCTTGGGCAGAGCACCTCCAGCATGTGGCTATCGTCTTCAACGAGCTTCGGGCGCATCATCTTCATCTTAAGCGCTCGAAGTGCTCGTTCGGGACGCCTTCTGTCGCTTACCTCGGCCACGTCATCTCAGCCGAGGGAGTGGCCATGGACGCCGACAAGGTGGCGGCCGTCGCCGCCTGGCCGATTCCGCAGTCACCGCGGGCTCTTCGCGGGTTCCTGGGCCTCGCGGGGTACTACCGGAAGTTCATCCGGGAGTTTGGCCTCATCGCGGCCCCGCTCACGCGCCTTCTCCGTCGCGACGCCTTCTCTTGGGATGAGGAGGCCACTACAGCGTTCGAGGCCCTCAAGGGGGCCATCACGACGGGACCCGTCCTGCAGATGCCTGATTTGGACCTTCCGTTCACCGTCGACTGCGACGCCTCCGGTGCGGGGTTCGGTGCGGTCCTTCATCAGGGCGATGGACCCCTCGCCTTCTTCAGCCGCCCCTTTGCCGCACGCCATCTTAAGCTGGCGCTTATGAGCGCGAGCTCATTGGGTTGGTGCAGGCAGTACGCCATTGGCGGCCCTATCTTTGGGGTCGTTCCTTCCGGATCCGCACGGACCATTACAGCCTCAAGTTCATGCTGGATCAGAGGCTCTCGACGGTGCCCCAGCACCAGTGGATCAGTAAACTCTTTGGGTTTGACTTCACCGTCGAGTACCGGCCGGGTCGCCTTAACACCGTCGCCGACGCCCTGTCTCGGCGTGACGCCGATGTTGACGACGGTGCGGCGGAGGGGGCGGCCTTCTACATCATCACCGGGCCCTCCTTCGCCCTCTACGCCGACATCCGACGGGCGACCGCTGCCGCGGCCGACTCTCTCCTCTTGCAGCAGCAGCTGGCGGCGAGAGAGCTGGAGGAGCCGTGGCGCCTCGCCGATGGCCTTCTCCTCCATGGGCGCAGGGTCTTCGTCCCGGCGCACGACGATCTTCGTCAGCAGGTGCTGCGCCTCGCCCACTCGGCAGGCCATGAGGGGGTGCAGAAGACACTCCATCGTCTCCGCGCCGACTTCTACATTCCAGGTGATCGTGCCCTGGTCCGTGACTGGGTACGGTCTTGTGTGACGTGCCAGCGTAACAAAACGGAGACTCTACGGCCGGCTGGCATGCTTCAGCCCTTGGATGTGCCATCCCAGGTCTGGGCGAACATCTCCATGCACTTCATCGAGGGCCTCCCCAAGGTGGGCGGCAAGTCCGTCATTCTCACGGTGGTCGAGCGCTTCTCCAAGTATGCGCACTTCATCGCGCTCGGCCATCCCTATACAGCGGCGTCTGTCGCGCGGGCCTTCTTAGATGGCATTGTCCGTCTCCACGGGTTCCCTTCTTCGATCGTCAGTGATTGGGACCCCGTGTTCACGGGACACGTATGGCGCGACCTCTTCCGGCTGGCGGGCGTGAAGCTCCACCTGAGCACCGCCTTCCACCCTCAGACGGACGGCCAGTCTGAGATCGTTAACAAGGTGATTGCCATGTATTTGCGTTGTGTTACAGGTGATCGACCTCGCGCATGGGTGGACTGGCTCTCGTGGGCGGAGTACTGCTACAACACCTCTTATCACTCCGCCCTCCGTGCTACGCCCTTTGAGGTGGTGTATGGCCAGCCACCCCCGCCAATCCTTCCGGTTGATCCGGCCTTGGCGCGGACCGAGGCAGACAGTGCTCTCCTGAGGAACCGTGATGAGATGCTCGCGGAAGTCCGGCAACGGCTCCTACAGGCCCAGCAGTTGGCCAAACATTACTATGATGGCCACCATCGCGAGGCGGAGATCGCGGTGGGTGATTGGGTCTGGCTACGTCTACTTCATCGCTCTACGCAGTCCTTGGACCCACGCGCGAGGAGGAAGCTCGGTCCTCGCTATGCCGGTCCCTTTGCGATCCTGGAACGCATTGGGAAGGTGTCTTACCATCTTCAGCTTCCGGCAGGCGCGCGGATCCATGATGTCTTCCATGTGGGGCTGCTCAAGCCATTCCGCGGAGAGCCACCTGCGGCACCACCGGCACTCCCACCGATCACGGACGGGCGTCTCCTTCCTGTGCCGGAGAAGACGTTGAAGGCTCAGCTGCGACACGGCTCCTGGTACGTGTTGATTCAGTGGGCTGGACTGCCAGAGGAGGACGCTACTTGGGAGCAGCGCGAGGAGTTCCGCCAACACTACCCCGACTTTCAGCTCGAGGACGAGTTGTTTGCGCAGGCGGGGAGAGATGTTATGACCGGCCAGGTCTATGGCCGCAGGAGGCCCATCGGGCAATCTTAGCCCGCAAGTTATCTTAGTTTTATTTCATATCGTGGTTATATATATGACTTGTAAGACTATTTTCAGAATGAAGCAATAAGACTTTCTATTGCCCAGCTCCTAGAGCCGGAACCCTAAAACCCTAGCCGCCTCCTGTCTCCGCCGCCGCCCCACGCGCAAGGACGGCGCCACGCCACCGGCCGCCGCGCTCGAGCCCTCGCCCCTCTCCCTCCTTCCCCTACAGCCTCCGGCCAAGACCGGGCAGAACCCTAGCTCCTAACAGTCGCACACTTAAGGGGGCAGAAACCCACTCAGATGAGATACGGGTGGACCATTCAGACTCAGGTTAGTCCACAAGGGCAAGGGGAAGACTACCAACTCTGGTGAGGGCCCATCATCACATTCTGGCGGGGCTGGTTCAGCCCCTCGCCCTGCTGCTCCCGCACCAGCACCCTGGACCGGCATGGTCCACGCTTGGCCCATGCCCTGGCGGCCCCATGCTCTTGGTGCAGGCATCCTCGTCCCGTGCCCCGGGGGCTCCATTGTGTTCGCATGGCGGTGCACCATGGGGTCATCCACCGGCGCTCGGCTCGGCTCCACCTGTTGTCTGGCACACCAGCAGTGCTCCTGCCCACCCCCTCTACGGTGCGGTGGCTGGCGAATCCCCCGATGCCACCCCTCCGACTTGGGACCAGACAGCCCTCATCCACGCCTTGAACAGTATGAGAGTGCAGCAAGGTCAGGCTTCCTCGCCAATCACGGAGTGGTACCTTGATACTGGAGCTTCCACTCACATGGCGTCCTTGTCTGATATACTCTCTTCCTGTCATCCTTGCTACTCTTCCCGCATTGTAGTTGGCAATGGTTCCTCGCTAGCAATCACACACACTAGCTACCACAACATGCCGACAACAACCAACACCCTCTCCCTTCATAATGTTTTAGTCTCACCTAATCTAATCAAAAAATTCATACCAGCCAAAGCCCCAGCTCGTGACAACCCCATTAATGTTGAATTTGATGATCATGGACTATTTTATAAGGATCAAAGAATGAAGGTGGTAACCCTCCGATGTGATTCTCCTGACGATCTTTACCCACTGGAACCCACGACCGAGCCTCAACGTCATCACACCCTCACCACTGTCTCCCGCGACACCTGGCGTCGTCGACTCGGGCACCCTGCCGATGATGCCCTCGATCAAACCCTCCAACACTCATCTCTCGCCATCAACGAGAGCTCCTGCCCAACATGCCATGCATGTCAATCAGGGAAGAGTGTTAGGTTACCTTTTAGTTCATCGGAAAATGTCTCTTATTTTCAGTTTCAGCTCTCCAGTTTTCAAAACTACCGTTATCGTGGATGATCACAGTCACTTTATATGGACTTCCCCCTTGCAACAAAAATCTGATCTCCCATCCTACGCACGTTCATCTCCCTTGTACAAAACCACTTCAACCTCTCTATTCTCATAATCCAATATGACAATGCACGTGAATACAAAAATCTCGCCGCCCGCACCCTTTTTTCATCCCTCGACATTGTCCTTTCATATCATGCCCCTACACATCGCCACAAATTGGTTGTGCCGAACGATCTCTTCGCACACTCAATGACATCACCCACTCCCTACTCATCAACGCAGCCATGCCCTACCCGTACTGGGCTGAGGCCCTACAGACCGTCACCTTCCTGCTTAATCGACACCCATGCCGTCCACGCCGCGACCAAACACCCTTCTTCCTTCTCTAGGGCATTCACCCAGACTGCATTGCCCTATAAGTATTTGGCTGCCTCTATCAACCTAATCTCCGCCACTACAACACACAAACTAGCACCAGTCACCCCATGTGTATTCCTTGGTTATTCCCAAGATTACAAAAATCAAGCCCACCGACCTTGTCATCCTCTCTCGCCACGTTGTCTTCGACGAAACACAATATCCGTTCAGCACGACACCACTAGACCCCGCCCCTGACCTCCTCGAGCTCACCAATCCACCATAGTCCCTCAGCGGCAACGCACTAATCACCCCCGCCCCGCCGCCCCAACATCTCCCACCCCACCCAATTCTCCTGCCATGGCAGCCGAGAGCCCACCCAATCAAACTCCTGCCATGGCAGCCAAATCCCCAGCCACCAGCCCCACATAC
>NC_041387.1:264545697-264549089 GCF_002162155.2 Triticum dicoccoides
AACCGAATCTCCTGCCATGGCAGCAAACCAGGAAACCTGCAAAGCCCTTCACCCGACCATGTGATCTCTGATTCATCGGCCACACCAGCCCCACCCCTTCCTTCCCCAATTTCGGCACCTCATCGTCATGTCCCGCCTATCCCCATCCACACCATGACCACACACGGCCAGGCTGGGAAATTCCTAGTCAACAAAAAATACAATCTATCTCTCACCGCCACCACAGACCCCTCAACATCCCCATTTCCCAAAACCGTGTGCTGCTTTGCATGATCCCCATCGGCTAGCTGTTGTGCAGATTGAGTACAAGGCTCTGATGGAAAACCGGAACCGGACGTGGAGCCTTGTTCCCTGGCACCATGCCGCCAATATAGTTACCGGCAAATGGTTGTTCCGCCAGAAGTTCAAAGCCGATGGCATCTTGGAGAGGTTCAAAGCGCGTTGGGTCCTGCGCAGCTTCCCTCGGCGTCCTGGCGTTTACTTTAATGATACATTCTCGCCGGTCGTCAAGGCGGCCACCATTCGCATTGTGTTATACATTGCTGCTTCACGCCAATGGCATGTACACCAAATGGACGTCAACAATGCGTTGCTACATAGACATCTCTCCGAGCGCGTCTACTTCTAACAGTCGTCCGCCTTCGTCGACGACACCCACCCCGACCATGTTTGCCTCCTCGACAAGTCTCTACGCCTAAAATAAGCGCCACACGCCTGGTTCCCTCGGTTCGCCGCGTTCGTCCACAACATCGGCTCGCAGTTGGATCCCTTGCTGTTTGTCTTGCACAATAGCTCAGGAACCGCCTATCTTCTACTCTACGTCGACGATATATTCCTCGCTGCCTCTACTACAACTCTTCTTCATCATCTCCAACAACAGCTGTTCACCGAATTCTCGATGAAGGATGTCAGACCGCTACACTACTTCCTCGGCATTGCCATGACGTGAACCAAAGCCGGCTTCTTCCTGTCCCAGCACACCTACCGATGAGGTGCTTCTAGACCATGCCAACATGCAGGACTGCAAGCCCGTGTCCACGTCGGTCTGACACACACTCCAAGCTCTCGGCATCTGACGGCGCCCCGGTACTGACGCCTCAGAGTACCGCAGCCTCGCCAGCACCCTCCAATACACGACAATGAAGCGCCCCAACATAGTCGTCCAGCAATGTTGCCTCATCATACACGACCCTCGCGCCGCTCACCTTGCTCTCGTGAAGCGGATTGCGCACTATCTATGCGGGACAACCACTCATGTTCTGCATCTACACCTCTCGGCATCCTTCGACCTGGTGGCCTACTTCGCCGCGGACTGGGCCGGCTTCCCGAACACACGGCGATCCACCTTCGGCACGTCATATTCCTCGGCGAGTCCCTGGTATCCTGGTCCAGCAAACACCAGGGCACGGTCTGCCAAGCGCGGAGGCAGAGTACCGCATTGGTGGCCGAGTGTTGTTGGCTCAGACAACTTCTCGGCAAACTTCACATTCCCCTGCCCAAGGCCACAGTTGTCTTCTGCGATAGCATTTCCTCGGTGTATATAGCTGCAAATCCCATCAATCACCAACGGTCGAAGCACGTCGAGTTCGACATACACTTCGTCCAGGAAGAGGTAGACCTCAGCAAGCTCCGCGTGCTGCATGTCCTTATGAAGCAGCAATTCGACGACGTCCTGACAATGGGTCTTCCGATGCTGGCGTTTCAGGATTTCTGGTTCAGCTTGTGCATCCAGCTACCGGATGCTTCAGCTGCGGCAGGGTGTTAGCAAACCTCCCTCCCTCTCTCACTCTCACTGTTGCACATGTACTATATATCTTGAATAGATGAGCAGCACCCAAGGTGCATTGTGTTCTCTCGTCACATGTCTCCAATGTTCAGTGTGTGCTTTCAGAGTTACAGTAGGCTGATTTCTTCTCGATGGGGCCAGACTAGAGCACAACACGGTTTTTCCTCTCCAAGCTCAGTGTTGTTGATTCACCATGAGTATGGGAGCGGTGTTACAGTTGTATATATTAGCCGTGTAATAGTCCCATTATATAAGGGATTTTCTGCATGTTGCATCACACATGTATTTGTATACATACTGGCCTATGGCCTCATAGGAATACAAGTTGCTATTTCCCTAACAACAAATCCAATAGTTCATACAAATTAATTGTAAAACGGTAGCCTCACCTGAATACCATTCGAGAGCTCAACCTCTTCCTTTGCTGTAAGAAGTTTTCGGCCAGTCATCTTCCATAAGGAACCTAAAGGATTCATGGTCGATGGACCCTTGGATCGCTTCTTCTTCGATGACGCTGCTAGTTTTGGGGAACTACGGACTATTGTAGCTGCCTTCATTGTTGCTCTTGTTCTCCGAGCTCTTCTCTCGGATTGACGTGCAGACTTAACAGCTATGTTATCAGCGTCCTGTGTATCATCATCTAGTTCTGCTTCATCACTCGGAATGCCATATGGTTCACCATCACTATATTCATTTGCCCTGCTCGATAACATTTCTGTGCGAAGGATTTCTTTCGCCAAGTAATTTTCCACTTCCCCCTTTTTTCTGAACACGGGCTGGGAACTACTCTTCTGTACCATGTGAACAACTTTTTGGGCAGCTTCAGCTGCTGCTCTTGCAAGGGCAACTGCCTCTGCAGCTGCAGCAGTTACAACAGCCTCTTTGTTCAGAACTGTTTCTGATGCCAGAGTTGACTCAAAATTTCTCTGTTGAAATTTTTACAAAATAAACGAATGAAAAGCATGATCTGACATAACTAGTAAGAGTTGCTAATGCTACAAGTCCTATAATTAGCACCAGATTGCAGTATTTGAAAGTAAATTAACGATCCTGACAGTAGAAGTAGCTACAAACGCGTGCATACGAAATGTGAAATACAATCTACCTGTAGTGACATAATATGCTATTTCAAATCAAATTCCACCAAGAGTATCATTACTCCATGTCCATCACATTTGTTGACCATAATTAGCTCACATTCTCACTCAGAAACAACTTAGTGTAAGTGAACAACAACATTCGGCCAATCACGTCCACTCCTAGCTCAACCAAACCTTCTTTATCAGTTGAATGTAAAACGCAATGCAAAAAACAACCGAGCAGACTACGTCACCTGGAGAACCGGCGCCGAGTCCGGAGACGAGTAAACGATGTGGAGCGGCCCACTAGCCGCGTGGTCAGCGTCGACGACTGCTGCAGCAGCAGAAGTGACAGCGCACTGGACACGGATGGTGCGGCGGCCGGAGCACCTGCCTGAGTTGGAGGATGAGGACGACGAGGAAGGGTGCTGGTACGCGTGGGTGGTGGAGAACGAAGACGGGGCCCACTTGAAGTGCGGCGCCAGACACGCCATTGGGAACCCGGGCTGATCGAGAGGCTCACCTCG
>NC_041387.1:264549702-264555477 GCF_002162155.2 Triticum dicoccoides
CGGCGCGGATGGATTCGGGATTTGTTTGTTCTCTTCGGATAAGGGCCTGAGGCGCGCTCCACGATATCACAGAGGCTTGTCCAAACTTAGTTTCTGCAAAAAAAGCAAACTCTAAATTATTATTATTATTGAAATTCCTAAAAATTTCTCACAGAATCTCAACAATGCAGAATACAACAGCTGTTCAATAAAACTATTTTTAAGGTATTTGGATCAAATTAATGTGTTCTTCAAATTAATCCAGTTTGTGAGCTAGTTCAAATTCATGTGTGCTTCAAATTAATCCGGTTTGTGAGCTAGTTCAGATCTAGAGATCGAGGTACCTTACAATTGGTATCAAAGACAACAAGTTCTGGAGATTCCGTGACACTGCCATGGTACTCGATGGCAAGAACGGGGACGAGCAGAAGCCTTGAAGAAGTTATCGGTCGAGGGCCGTAGCGTGTATGAACTTTTCAAGTGGAGTTCGCCAACGATTTGGACCATAAGTTCAAGGATCATGGTGAGTTACTTCTCACATCCATGGGCAGGTTATTGGAGATGAACACCGGCCTCATCGCGACTTGACGTTGTTCGGGAGGAGGTAGCGCTTGACATCGAGCATATCTGAACAAGGAGAGCTCGCCCTCTGGATATGGTTCTTCCTCATCGCAGAATGTTGGGAACAGTAGCGACAACGCTATCGTCGACACCCTTGCCTTCGACCCCAACCACCGGGAAAGACACATAATGTTTATGTCCCTCCTCCGGTTGGAGGTGCGCATGAACCAATTTCTTCCCCATTTTTTTCATTCGCATGACCTGCCTGGTGCGGATACTGCTGATAATTCCACTTCTGGTTTGTGTGTGGATGTTCCTCCTTGCGATGGCACTAATCTGTATCTCTGACAACCTTGATGTGAATATCAATTCCGCCTCTGGAGCACACCTAGTTATCAGCGGATTTCACTTGCTACAACACAGTTTCAAGGAGCAACATCATGTTCGTTGGAGTCTGCTCAGCACCGTCTGTTGCATGCGACATTGATGAGTCCAATTTATCTGATGATTTGATAGTTATTTTGTGCCTACATGGTAGGCTTTATGAAATTTTACCGTGTTCGCGCACCTCCTTTTGTTGATAACACTCGGGTAGTGCTTTTTGGACCATTTAGTACTTTATGGAAGGAATCCCAGGAAATGGCAGTGGAATCATGTATATAATGTGATAATCACCTACCATATAAGAATCAAGCAAGGAGGCCAAAGGAGGAGCCGTCGTGGCCCTTCTAGAGCAAAATATGGCATTCCATATGAGCATGACCGCTTGTATGGGTGGTTGTATGAGGTGTCAGCTCCATTGCCTCATCGACTACTTTCACCCCGTGAAAATCGGATCGGGGATCAGACGCCCAGAGACACAAAAACTCGTCCAGAAGACAGAACCCTAACCTCTGGAGATCATCCAGAGGAGGGATTGGCAAGGAGAAGAGGGTCATCTTCATCACCAAGCATAAGGAGGGTACACCATCATCACCACTGTCATCGTCATCAACATCATCACCATTGTCATCGTCATCATCATCCACATTCTTATCATTGTGACATCAGGAACCCTAGTGGATCATCTTGTGTGTTACGTGTATCATTCACTCATGTTTGTCACCACCCTCATCATGATGTGTTGTTGTCTTCATGTGTGAGTATACCCCTAGTTCTCGAGGATATGGATGAACCTCAGGGATATATGATTTGAATCGTTATTTTGGATATGAGATCCTTTATGGAATGCTTAGTTTAATAACTTCGTGAATGTTGTGAAGGGACCCAACGCAGCATTATTACCTTATGGCCACAAAGTATATCACTGTCATTGTAAAGGGGTAGGACGAAGGTAATTCAAGGTGATAGTAAAAGCCTTTACTCCTAACATTTGTAATTGATAGGGGAATTACGGAGAACCCTTAGAGAGGTCGCTTCCACGGGTTAAACCATTCATTTTCGTAGTTGTAACCCTATAGGGGAGACTATGGTAGCATGAATTCTACTTCGAGTAGAACGTGTTTTGTACCCGGCTGGGCAACGTGATGATAATTCGAGGTGACAGTAAAAGCCTTTACTCCTAATATTTATAATTAATAGAGGAATTACGGAGAACCCTTAGAAAGGTCGCGTCCATTGGATAAACCATTAATTATTATAGTTGTAACCCTATAGGGGAGACTATGGTGGAGGTGTGTGTGGCACGAAGTCTACTTCGAGTAGAACGTGATCTGTAACCGGCTCTGCCTAGCATAACCGTCAAGAATGGCTCAAGTATCCATACCATACTATGCCCACGCATAGGTTCCGCTAGAAACATACCATTGGAGGTTATGGACTCCCTGAGAATGCCTTACTCCTTTGCTATTCCATCACTTACTCAAGCTACTGTTTTCTTACTACTTATATGTTATTTACTTTAAAAGCTTGCTTCGCAATTCAATCACAATTTATCTCTGCCCTCACTTTGTTTGGAGTCTATGATTATTTGCAGGCACAAATAATAATTCATTACAAGAGGCAAAAGTCTAATTCATGCACTCCATGTGGGATTGATACTCTTACTTCAAAAAGGCTACAACCAAAGCCTGTGCACTTGTAGGCTATTAAACTTTTTCTGGCGCCGTTGTCGGGGAGCTGAGCGCTTTTGGGCTTTGTTGTAGGGTGGAGACCCTAAGGCCTCATTTGGTTGCAAAGTGAAAATATTCCAGGGCAGTAATCCCACGAGGGGGACTTTCCATGGTCATAGGAAATCCTCTCCCGCCACCGGGGGAGATCCCCACGTGAGTTTGGAGAGAAGGGGGAGGGGAGGGAATCACGTCAGGGAAGTGTCAACTTTCTTAGAAAATAAATGTAGTATTCAAAAACCATGAAAAGTAATTTCCTTTTTTTTGTTTTTTTCTTACAGAATCATCATAGCAGTACGGAAGTAAGTAAATTTCTAATTTCCATGCAAAATTGAGAAAACAGAACAATGGAGAATAATTCTGTAATTTCAAGGATAAACCAGGAAATATGAAACACACATAATCAGTAAAAAAAACACTTCAGTCCACATCACACACGCGGACCATAAATAACACAACACCGAGGATAAATTCTGGTGTGCTAATCATTGTTTAACATTTTTTTAGACAAAAGGCATCAGCCGAGCCCGAGATGGGGCTCGAGCCTAGCCCGACTTTGAATTAACAAAGCCATCAACTGGCAGATTACAAGCAAACGCCCTCATGCAAAAGAAAGAACAACATGGCGATAAGATACATAAAGATGGACAACACCAAACTACTCCTCACATGCTACGGAAACTGAAGATAATCAAAAGAGAACGAAGCCGAAGACACTGAGGACCTTCTCCAAGAATGCCGCACCAAGAACAATATCACACTGGCTCGGAGGAGAGAGGGGTCGACACCAACGAGGCATATGCTGTCACCATGCACCTA
Organism: Triticum dicoccoides; assembly: GCF_002162155.2. Classification (NCBI taxonomy): domain Eukaryota; kingdom Viridiplantae; phylum Streptophyta; class Magnoliopsida; order Poales; family Poaceae; genus Triticum; species Triticum dicoccoides. The sequence continues at coordinate 264,553,170 of NC_041387.1, forward strand.
CGGGCCCCGGCACGGCACATCCGGTACACCATCTTCAAAGAAGGCCACTACCTCCTTGCCTGGATCGAAGGTGCCGCACCGTCGCAAGATGAGATGGACGCCGCCGGAAGATGGCCACATAGAGAAGGTCAGCGCATCCCCAACGAGACCCAGAGGCTCTCCTTGAGCAGAACATCGCCCCTGCACACATCCAACACCGGAGGGGGAAGTTTCACGTTAGGACAAGAGGGCCACGCCGTCGCCGCCGCCCACCACCCACAAGCTCCAGCCGACCACAAGGCTCACAAAGCGGAGCCTTCAAGAAGGGAACGGCGCCGAGAGCACCACCGCCGCCCAACAAAGTTAGGGCTTTCGCTTGGGAGACCTAGGGGCAGGGCAAGTGAGGGGATCAGTTCATACCGACGCCTCCAAGGAGGGGAACGACACATGTAGTTCCATTAAAAAGATGTAAATATGTGACTGATCCATGCTGAAATGCGTTGTCACTGGAATAATCACTTTACTGAAACTTCCACCATCAACTTCTTTGAAACATTGTCATTGGTTAGCTTTGGGAAACCTGCAAATCAAAAAAGAACAATATAGTATACAATATCACATTTTAAACTATATATAATCACATATGCATGGTTCTATTCCAGACTTATTTATGTTCTAATAAATAAAATATTATTCCCTTTGATTCCTAGACGACCACGGCATGAAAGCCATCATTTGGCAAGAAAAGAATGTTACACTGAAACCAGCTTGAAAATAGTCGTCGAAGCTTTTCAATTGTATAAACACTATTCCAATTGTATAATATTCAGAATAATATACACTGTCATGTCAGTTTCCTAGGAGTGGCAACATTAAGATCAACACCCAGATGCATATATCTAATCAGCACAAGATCCATATATACCTCATTAGCCCACATGTGCATAGATGACTATCTAATCAGCACACAACCGGACACATATTTCCAAGAAAACTGACATATATGGGCAAGTTATTGCAGAATGTAAAAGATATATACCTTATAAAAACAAAAAGTATATCAGCCAGCTATAAGAAAAACAGAAAGCTTCAAATTAGTTTCAACCGAGAACCAACCTCGGATCATTATCCGGCAATGTTGTTTATAATCTGGACAAGCATTCCATATTTTGTGCCGAGTGAAGGTGCAGATGGCACTTTCACCTTAGTGGCACAAAATGTGACCTGACGCTAACCATTGCTACCTCGTCTCGGAAATTCTATAGTAAAGTATTCGCCTACATACAGCGTTAGGAGTAGATTGTACAGGACTTCAACAAGAGGCAATTTCAGCTATTAAGTGTCAACCCAGAAACATATAGATCACACAAGTGAAATCAGCTAGCTATATCAAGTAAATATGCTACTGAAAGATATACATGCTAGATTAATGGAATTTATTTTAACTATGGCGATTAATTTTGAAATATCATCTAAGAAACATTTTCTTAGAGACCATTTTACATATCAAGTACCCCCTCCGTCCCAAAAATAAGTGACTCGACTTTATACTAACTTTAGAGGGAGTATTAGAGACCATTTTGCATCAGTTGTGCAAGTAACAAGCAATGGTAAGCTATCGAGCTGGGCAGGGCATGCAGTGCCATGATCTTCCAGGATACTGCCATGTACCTTTCACCATAAGAACCTATCTACCTAATTATATATGTTGCACATTATATCTGAGAAAAGAACACATCAGATGTTGCACATTATTCAGTTCCGTCATCAGTCGAAAATTAAGACTCTAGGAATGCAGGCTTGCATAAAACAAATAGACACAAGAAAGTATATAGGGGTACACAAACACACAATCTTGATATTGTACAGAAATGGGTAGTAGGATTCACACATAGTGTGAATGTGATACAGTATGTAATGGGTGAAGAAAACAGAACCATCTTGTACATTTTATTTTGTCCGTTGGTTTATCTTGAACGAGAAAGTATAAATCCTAGAAGAAAATATATAAATATTAGCAATGAGAAATTGATCCATCAGCAAAAAGATGCTTACTCTAGTTTCAGTTTATCCACTGTAAAGAATGCACTGTTGCATCATCATCAGTCTAATAGAGGAGGGTCTCGTGTGTCTGCCTGCTTCTAGCATACAAGTTTACATGATGATGAGCACCTGCTAGATGTATTTCAGAACGAGAGGTAAAAAATAGGTAAAAATACTGATGCAAGCCATGCTCTACAACAAGTGCAGAGCAACTACCCAAGAAAAATACAAGCTCCTATGGAATTGGTGGTTCAAAATCAGGGACGGTGAAGGCATGATTTGAAGA
>NC_041387.1:264555704-264565134 GCF_002162155.2 Triticum dicoccoides
ACATCCGTGAAACTGTCGTCGTTGTCGTCGCCAGAGGGGATCGGAACAAGGAGGCGGAGGGGAGATCTGGGGAAGGAGAACGGTGACGGCCGCGGTCCGTCGCCGTCGCTGGAGGGGCGGAGTTTGGATCCTTGGAACCTGTTCGCACACGAACACGTCACCGTGTACCCTCGACGCCGGGGGTGATGCACCGCAACTCACGTCGAAGGAGACCGCCGGAAGCGCGGTACGCAGGACAATCCGGCGGGCGCTTTTGTAGACCCGAAACCCCACACGCCCGGGAGGGACCCCGTCAGGGCGCGCGGCGGCTATGGGCTGCCCTAGGTCGGCCTGACCGCCCCTAGGGCCTCGAGGTTCGCCGCCCTGCAATGAAGAAGAACGAACGAAGAACGAGGAAGAAGAAGAACAAGGGAGAAGATAAAGGTAAAGGTAAAAAGTGATATATTGATAGATCGATTGTGTGTTGTTATTCAATCGGCCGTCACCCCTTACATATATATGAGGCGGCTGGACTTTCCGTACAAGAAAAGGACTCAAATCCCGTCCAAAACATCAAAAGATAACCTAATTCGGACTACGAGGGCCGGAACTTCCGGTCAGCCCGGAACTTCCGGGCTAAAATTACATCAAGTTGTCCTCTTGCACAGCTCCTGCAGGTCGCATATGGCTTCAGATCGCGATGGTCCCAAAAGCAATGTTGTAGACCTTGCAATGTAGAAAAATTCGTTAGTTGAACACTTTTTCATCCGAGGTCATCTTGATATCGAAACTGGCCCCGCAAATCTGCAAATAGTGTTAAAATTCCAGTTTTCGGGGTGCTCCGCGTGCAAACTTTCGGTTTAGCCCGGAACCTCCCCGGAAGTTTTGCCCGGAACTTCCGGGACAGATTTATGCAGAACACTGTTTTGGCTCTAACTTTTGCATACAAACTCCGATTTAGACGTTTCTTATATCAAAATCGATCGTTTTGACGAGACGAAGAAAATATGTGTAGAAACTTTTCTCATATGAGGCCATCTTGAGGGCGTAATCAGCCGAATAGTGTTCTGAATACAAAATCTCAGCGCTTCAAACACAACTTCGGCCTTAGAGATGTGATCGGATGGCTATGGCCCAAATATCAGAGTTTCTCCTTTTGACGATACGGAACTTTCTCACTTTGAGCACTTTCCATTTGAGGCCATCTTAATTAAGTTCTTGACCGTGCCAAAATCTGGTGTCAACACATGCCCCCCTGTTTTTCGGCAAACTTGTGTGCCGAAAAATAACTTGCATGATGCTTTTACTAAGGACGATGTGAACACTCCATCGGCCATTTATATGTTCTTAGGGCGATATTTATATATCGGCCATTGCTTGTGTGAATATTTTGATGCAAGCTTGGGTGAAACTTTCCCAACTTCAATAACAATCCGGTGATAAGGTTCCATAGATCAAAACCATCTCCCGAACCATATTGTTCACCCTTTCACTAGGACTTTGCAGATAATCAAGAATGAACTTCCTCCAATACTTACTTCGCCTGCATAAAAGTTTCATTAGTGGCCGAAGCGGTGGGCTTCGGTTCGGCCTTACCTATGTTGACAAAACCTAGCATCAGCTATTGATAGAAATACAATACACCATGGTTAACATAGTAGCCGGATGCTTGCTGTGCCAACTCTTTCAAATTGTCATGTCTAGATATATGAACAATTTTAAAGCAAACCAAGGTAAATCTTGCATCTAGTCATACCAAAAGATAAACTATAAGTGATTCGTCAAAACATTGATAACCCTTGGATATTTGTTGCAGTACTCATAACGAATCACCAAAATCCTTAATATGTTTAGCACATATGGCAAAAGTTCCAAACCGAATAACATTACATATTCGGCTTTGATTATTGTGCAATAAATATTTTAAGAGGCATGAGGCTTCACAGAACAACACTATATGGAGATATATAAACAACACCAACACCATGGCCATTGTTATGAATTCAACTATCAAAACCTAATCTCCATAGTAATTGTCTCGCTCTCCATTCGAACTAAGGACGATGTTAGAATACTACACCGGCCATGCATTGACATACTCTTAGGACGATAGGTAAATTATCGGCCATTACCATGTAAACTTCGTTCTAAGCACATATAGCCGAAACAAACAAACGTAATATCAAATCAAGTATTTCGGCCCTTTGGATCAGCAACAAACTTGTAGCTAACCAAATGTATATTGACTTGGTAATACCCTTTCATGATGTAAGAAATTATATTGCATCCATGGATTAAAATAAGCCCATTGAGGGTTACCAATCATACCTGATGATGAATTCCACGGCATAAACGTTAATGGCATAGTCGAAGAATATGGATAATGTGTAGACCGAAGATGCTGAAACCTTCGGCTTGGTCCTTCATAGTTTTCACTCTTTTCATTCTTCACATTTGCCGCACTTATTGTAATGGAAGCTTGCACATAATTCTTATTTTGAGCACTTCCTTTGGGAACCCATGCCATGTTCCTATCTTCAAGTTCTTGTGCACTAAGTTTTTGTAATTTCTTCTTTTGCCTATATGATAAGCCGAGTGGGCATCTCGGCTGTGATTCTGTTTTAAGCAGTGGCAATTCTTGTTTTACCTTGTGCACTCTCAACTTCTTTTCTTCAGATTTGGCACTCTGATTTTTATCAATTGATTGCTTCACTTCTTTGCCTTTTGTAGCCAATGTCAACACTTTAATTGACTCTTTGTTATTTGAGATCAAATCTGAAGTAGCACACTTACGACCATCTCTTTTCACGCGGTAAACTTGCTTTACCACCTCTTTCTTCTTCCTTGAGCTCTGGACCGATTCCTTATGATTGAAACGGTCTTTGACGCATGATTGTTCAAATGTTGATCTTCTTGGAGCTGCATAGTATTGGTGAGATGGTCTGAAATAAGATGGAGAATGTGCCCTTGTATCATACCTGTCCCATGATGGATATGGATCTACGTGAGCATAGGGAGGCATCCACGACATTGGCATTGGCGGCCCAAAATAAGGATATGAATATGTTGCATTAAAATTCTCACTTTGCCAATACCAATCCTCATATTTGCGCCTTGGGGGTGATCTTGGTTTCTTTGCATGATTTGGCCGATGAGCATTCTTCTCTTCACTCTTCTTTCGATATTTATCCAATAGTTCAGTGAAGATGATTTTTGATCTCTTACACTTGCGCTTATTTCGGCCTTTGTTTTCTTTCGGTTTGCTTTCATTGATCATTGGATTTGCTTGCTACCCCCCAGTCCTTGGCGTCTTCATTGTAGCTTCGATGGAATTTTCGCCCTCAAGATTATGTTCATTATGCTCTTCAACAACTTCTTTACTTGAAAGCTTGATCCCATCACCTGCAGTTTTTACCTTCTCTTTAAATGGATCGGCTTGAAGCAGCCGACGCAAAAACTTTCTGCCATCGGGACCAATCGGAATATATTGGTCATCTCTTGGTGTCTCAACAAATTTCAATCGTCCTTTATCAATGGCCAATTGAACTATTTGACGAAACATGTGGCAGTCCTCAAAATTATGCTTGGACGAATCATGCAACTTACAATACATTTGTCCTTGGACAGATGGCTTGACATGGTGATCAAGAATTCTAATGTAATTATTTTTCAACAACAAATCAAAGATTTGATCACACATGTTTGAATCGAAGGTATACCTTTTGTTTTCTAGCCGATCTTGTTGTGAGAACGACTTTGGAGTTAAACAAACGAATGGTTCAGATTTGGCATCTTCCCATTCGGCTATGCATTATGTTTTGCACTCTATCTTCGATGTCTTTGGGTAAGATATTATACTAGCATCAGTTTTCTCAACAGAATTTAACCTTGGCTTTAAATTTCTGAAATAAAAATAGTTAGAACATACATGTCTCAATTGAGACCAAGTGCAAGCCAAGTACGAAATAAGCAAAGCTACCCAAATAGATATGAACTTTAGATAAAGCAACAGGGAAAGCTTTGGCTGCAATAATAAGTCATTATCGGTCTTTATAAATGGCACAATTGGTTGACCGATATGTTCTAAAACAATTTTATTGCCAACAAGTAAATTACCCTTCTTCATTGGTCTTTCAAAATTACCTATGAGGATTTTTCTAATAGATGCATCAACAATAAAGTTGTGACCAAATCTGAAAATAGGTAAATTACTCGCTATGCATACCTCTTCAAATACGTTGGGAGAGCATGATGGTGGTGTGACTTGAACAATATCTAGCTTCATCTTTGGATGACTCTCCAACGCCTTTTCATCATCTTTTTCTTTATTCCGTGCATCATTACACTGAAGATTTTTGTGGCCGAACTTTGTTCGGCTACTTGTTCTTGTCCTTGAAGCTTGTCAATTTCTACGGCACGGAACTCATAGGGCAGGAAGTAGGTTCCATTAACTTCAGAAAAATCAAGCATAATCAGGAAATAACCCCTTTTCATGTTGTGCAAGGCAAAGAGCGCTAATTCTCTTATTTTGGGCTATACTCTTCAATGCAGCCACCACTACCTCATCTTCTACAATATTGGGCACAACCGCTCCTGTAAAATTTACATTTATTCGGCTATAACCAGGAAGGTGTGAAGCCGAATTATGAGCATCTATAGTTGTGTATGGTGCCGAAAAATTACTAACATGAGGTATAGCATATGATGGTTGAGAGTAACTTGCCGAATAACTAGTAGTAGCATGGCCAATTCTCCCATTCATCGGCGAGGTTGGATTCACATATTGCAAATTAGCTACCGATGAATAAAAAGGTGAAACACTTTCTTGTATGGTATTGGAAATTCTAACTTGGGGTGTTTCAAATTGATTAATCGAACTCATCATGTTGCTCATCGGCATATGGATTTGTGGGGTTGCCGATGCATGAGAGTTTGGATACATATGTTGTACGTTGCTAAAATCATTAAAATTTGAAGCATGAAGATTATTTTGCATCGGCCCTTGCACATAATTAGATGCATGATTGATAAAACTAGGGCTAGCCGATACATTATGCTCATTAGGCGACCTAGCAACAACATATGAATTATTTGCATCTACAAAGGGAAATTGGGTGTTCATATTACCTTTGTAGATTGCAAACCCTAGATGACGATCTCTTCGTAGTAAGAATGGGCCGGAGACCGTTCAAAGCTTCGTCCCCAACGGAGTCGCCAAAAAGTGTGTTCGCACACGAACACGTCACCGTGTACCCTCGACGCCGGGGGTGATGCACCGCAGCTCACGTCGAAGGAGACCCGCCGGAAGCGCGGTACGCAGGACAATCCGGCGGGCGCTTTTGTAGAACCGAAACCCCACACGCCCGGGAGGGACCCCGTCAGGGCGCGCGGCGGCTATGGGCTGCCCTAGGTCGGCCTGACCGCCCCTAGGGCCTCGAGGTTCGCCGCCCTGCAATGAAGAAGAACGAACGAAGAACGAGGAAGAAGAAGAACAAGGGAGAAGATAAAGGTAAAGGTAAAAGGTGATATATTGATAGATCGATTGTGTGTTGTTATTCAATCGGCCGTCACCCCTTATATATATATGAGGCGCGTGGACTTTCCGTACAAGAAAAGGACTCAAATCCCGTCCAAAACATCAAAAGATAACCTAACTCGGACTACGAGGGCCGGAACTTCCGGTCAGCCCGGAACTTCCGGGCTAAAATTACATCAAGTTGTCCTCTTGCACAGCTCCTGCAGGTCGCATATGGCTTCGGATCGCGATGGTCCCAAAAGCAAAGTTGTAGACCTTGCAATATAGAAAAATTCGTTAGTTGAACACTTTTTCATCCGAGGTCATCTTGATATCGAAACTGGCCCCGCAAATCTGCAAATAGTGTTAAAATTCCAGTTTTCGGGGTGCTCCGCGTGCAAACTTTCGGTTTAGCCCGGAACCTCCCCGGAAGTTTTGCCCGGAACTTCCGGGGCAGATTTATGCAGAACACTGTTTTGGATCTAACTTTTGCATACGAACTCTGATTTAGACGTTTCTTATATCAAAATCGATCGATTTGACGAGACGAAGACAATATGTGTAGAAACGTTTCTCATATGAGGCCATCTTGGGGGCGTAATCAGCCGAATAGTGTTCTGAATACAAAATCTCAGTGCTTCAAACACAAGTTGGGCCTTAGAGATGCGATTGGATGGCTATGGCCCAAATATCAAAGTTTCTCCTTTTGATGATACGGAACTTTCTCACTTTGAGCACTTTTCCATTTGAGGCCATCTTAATTAAGTTCTTGACCGTGCCAAAATCTGGTGTCAACACATGCCCCCCTGTTTTTCGGCAAACTTGTGTGCCGAAAAATAACTTGCATGATGCTTTTACTAAGGACGATGTCAACACTCCATCGGCCATTTATATGTTCTTAGGGTGATATTTATATATCGGCCATTGCTTGTGTGAATATTTTGATGCAAGCTTGGGTGAAACTTTCCCAACTTCAATAACAATCCGGTGATAAGGTTCCATAGATCAAAACCATCTCCCGAACCATATTGTTCACCTTTTCACTAGGACTTTGCAGATAATCAAGAATGAACTTCCTCCAATACTTACTTCACCTGCATAGAAGTTTCATTAGTGGCCGAAGTGGTGGGCTTCGGTTCGGCCTTACCTATGTTGACAAAACCTAGCATCGGCTATTGATAGAAATACAATACACCATGGTTAACATAGTAGCCGGATGCTTGCTGTGCCAACTCTTTCAAATTGTCATGTCTAGATATATGAACAATTTTAAAGCAAACCAAGGTAAATCTTGCATCTAGTCATACCAAAAGATAAACTATAAGTGATTCGTCAAAACATTGATAACCCTTGGATATTTGTTGCAGTACTCATAACGAATCACCAAAATCCTCAATATGTTTAGCACATATGGCAAAAGTTCCAAACCGAATAACATTACATATTCGGCTTTGATTATTGTGCAATAAATATTTTAAGAGGCATGAGGCTTCACAGAACAGCACTATATGGAGATATATAAACAACACCAACACCATGGCCATTGTCATGAATTCAACTATCAAAACCTAATCTCCATAGTAATTGTCTCGCTCTCCATTCGAACTAAGGACGATGTTAGAATACTACACCGGCCATGCATTGACATACTCTTAGGACGATAGGTAAATTATCGGCCATTACCATGTAAACTTCGTTCTAAGCACATATAGCCGAAACAAACAAACGTAATATCAAATCAAGTATTTCGGCCCTTTGGATCAGCAACAAACTTGTAGCTAACCAAATGTATATTGACTTGGTAATACCCTTTCATGATGTAAGAAATTATATTGCATCCATGGATTAAAATAAGCCCATTGAGGGTTACCAATCATACCGGATGATGAATTCCATGGCATAAACGTTAATGGCATAGTCGAAGAACATGGATAATGTGTAGACCGAAGATGCTGAAACCTTCGGCTTGGTCCTTCATAGTTTTCACTCTTTTCATTCTTCACATTTGCCGCACTTATTGTAATGGAAGCTTGCACATAATTCTTATTTTGAGCACTTCCTTTGGGAACCCATGCCATGTTCCTATCTTCAAGTTCTTGTGCACTAAGTTTTTGTAATTTCTTCTTTTGCCAATATGATAAGCTGAGTGGGCATCTCGGCTGTGATTCTGTTTTAAGCAGTGGCAATTCTTGTTTTACCTTGTGCACTCTCAACTTCTTTTCTTCAGATTTGGCACTCTGATTTTTATCAATTGATTGCTTCACTTCTTTGCCTTTTGTAGCCAATGTCAACACTTTAATTGACTCTTTGTTATTTGAGATCAAATCTGAAGTAGCACACTTACGACCATCTCTTTTCACGCGGTAAACTTGCTTTACCACCTCTTTCTTCTTCCTTGAGCTCTGGACCGATTCCTTATGATTGAAACGGTCTTTGACGCATGATTGTTCAAATGTTGATCTTCTTGGAGCTGCGTAGTATTGGTGAGATGGTCTGAAATAAGATGGAGAATGTGCCCTTGTATCATACCTGTCCCATGATGGATATGGATCTACGTGAGCATAGGGAGGCATCCACGACATTGGCATTGGCGGCCCAAAATAAGGATATGAATATGTTGCATTAAAATTCTCACTTTGCCAATACCAATCCTCATATTTGCGCCTTGGGGGTGATCTTGGTTTCTTTGCATGATTTGGCCGATGAGCATTCTTCTCTTCACTCTTCTTTCGATATTTATCCAATAGTTCAGTGAAGGTGATTTTTGATCTCTTACACTTGCGCTTATTTCGGCCTTTGTTTTCTTTCGGTTTGCTTTCATTGATCATTGGATTTGCTTGCTCCCCCCAGTCCTTGGCGTCTCCATTGTAGCTTCGATGGAATTTTCGCCCTCAAGATTATGTTCATTATGCTCATCAACAACTTCTTTACTTGAAAGCTTGATCCCATCACCTGCAGTTTTTACCTTCTCTTTAAATGGATCAGCTTGAAGCAGCCGATGCAAAAACTTTCTGCCATCGGGACCAATCGGAATAGACTGTGCCACTGGAAGCAATTCAGTTGTAGGATGATTGACTTATGAGGAGAAACCAGTTAGAATTCTGGATTATGCCTGTCGAGTTACCCGTAGTAAGGTTATCAAGTTTTGCAAAGTTCAGTGGAACCACCACACCAAGGAGGAAGCCACCTGGGAGCGAGAGGAAGATCTGCTCAAGGACCACCCTCACCTATTTGCTAGCCAACCCGAATCTCGAGGGCGAGATTCATCTTAAGGGGGGTAGGTTTGTAACATCCCAAATTTTCAATTTGGAATGTTATACATAGATCATCATGCATATCATATTTTTGTTGCATTTTGGCTCGATCCTAGAAATTTTACGCAACTCAAGGACCCACGGAGAGAGTTGGGGATTTCGTTATTTTCTTATTTGAGTGTTTCTCAAATTTTGCAAATGGGATCATTGATTTTATTTATTTTATCTTCAATTATTTTTACTACCAAAAATTCAGAGAGGGAATAGAATGACTTTCCCAAAATAAAGAAATAATGAAGATTTAATAAAAAATCAAATAAGATTTATTTTGGGGTTTTTCGCTTTTTCTTTGAATTTAGGAAAAATGCGCGTTTTTCAAAATTGCATTTAGGCCCCTAATAAATGTTCATCTAGTCCGTCTTGATTTTAGAAGCCGGGGAAATTTATTTTGGGATTTTTGGAGTCAATTTAGTATTTCTTTTATTTTTCTACCGAGCATAATTATTTAAAAAAACGTGCACCGACCTCGGGCCGTGCCCGAGCGGGACTCCGCTCGAGGGGCACTTTATAAAGCGCCCGACCCGGCGCCCCAGCCCGCCAGCTCGCCCTGCCGCCAGCCCGATCCGCCGCCCCGGCCCACCCGCGAAACCCTAACCCTAGCCAGATCCGCCACCGCCCGCCA
>NC_041387.1:264565676-264573728 GCF_002162155.2 Triticum dicoccoides
CTGGACCCGTCGGAGCCCCGCCGGACTTCATCGCCGCCGCCGCCGAGGTTCGCCGCCGCCTCGAACCGTGTGCCGCCGGTTTTCTAAAAAAAACGGGCGGTTTTCATTATGGTTTTTTTTGTTTTTTTTAGTTTCAGTTTTTTTCGGTTTAGTTTAATTAGCGGACGTTGTCGTTAGTTCGTTTTAACGAACGCCTTCGTCAGATTTGTTTAATTAACGAGCGTTCGTTCGTTAATCCGGTCGTCATTTTTCTTTTTCTCGGATTTTCCGCGATTATTTTCTGATCGCGATTTCTGATCCGATTTTCGTTTTAGTATAACTTTTCGCTCGTTTATCGAAATCAGGCGATTCAAGCGCCTGGAGTTTCGTCTCGAAACCCTCTTTCCGAATAATCTACTTAAACAAGTTTTTGCTTCTATAAAATTTGAGTTAGATCCAGATTAGTAAAATGAAGCTGTTTTCTTTCGCCGTTTGACTTTCGTTGCTTTATTTGATTTGATTCTTTTTGCAAACCGGAGTTCTTAAGTTGAACATTCTGGTTGGATCTTTTATTCGAGTTTTACCTATGTATTAGGTGAATACTTATTGTATGCTTGTTTGTTTGTCTGCGATAGAATACCCGGAGTGCGCCGCCTGTTACTTCGAGTCTCTAGGTCTCGCGGATCATTAGCAAGGCAAGTAACACTTGATCATACCTTTCTACTACCTAGTTTTTATGCATTAGATCTATCCTCAAACATTGCATGATTAGGATCTAATTAAATTGTGGGATGGGAAGTAGATGAGGTAGTACCTATTACCTGTTTTATTATCAAACCTTTGGGAGTTACTTCTATGTTTACTTATTATGCCATGCTATGCTAGTAGACGTGGATTGGGTGAGTGAATATCCATGACAGATGTGAGATTGTTAATTAATGGTTTATTTAAGGTGGCAACTTAAACACACATCTGGGTGGATTGAGGCACCTGTTTTCTAGCAGGACTTGCCTGTATTTCTTCGGACCGCCACCCAGGCTCAAAGGGATCATGAGATTATTCAAACTAGAAACTTACGTGTGCAGCCACATGCTATTATGGGCTCTAGCATAGTTGACTAAGTTGTGCGAACTCTTACAGGGTGGACTAGCAGATGTAGGGGATGTAGGTTGGTACGGTCTACCCCTCATGTAAGGTGCTAGTGCTTCTGAAAGACTATGTCTCGGTCATCCGTTTCTCAAACACCATGTAGTGCGGGAAACCAAGCGGAGGCGATCGAGTCATGTGGGGAAAAGTGCGCAAACCTCTGCAGAGTGTATAAACTAATCATGGTTAGCCGTGTCCCCGGTTATGAACATTTTGAGTATCTAGTACCTGGATATCATATGAATCTCATCATGTTACTTTAATTAATATTGTTGGGTTTTAATGAGTACTTTTAATTGGGATTGAGGATGCTGTCAACCATTCTCAATGTTTGACAACCACCATGATAGTTAATTAAATTTATTCCTTTGCAGTAGGGAAAAATTGGCTTTATGCAAAAACTGTAACCATAGAGCTTTACCACCAGCCAAATATGCATGTAGTATAGCCTATCTCCATTGTTATTCTCTATGTGTTACATTGCCAGCATATTCCATGTGCTGACCCGTTTCGGGCTGCAACGTTTCATGTTGCAGACTTTTCAGACGACGAGTAAGGTGCTTTTAGGTCGTGGTTCTATACTCAGTGATGCCGTTGGAGTTGATGGACTCGCTTATCTTCCAAGCCTTCCGCTGGTATCGTTTTAGATGGCCTTAAGCCATATTTATTTCATTAAGTTCTCTTTTGAGACATTCGATGTAATAAGTGTGTGATTGCTACTTTGTTATAAATCCTCCGAGTACTGTGTGGTGTCAGCATTACTGATCCAGGGATGACACTGAGCACAGAGACTTGACCGTCTGAGGTCGGGTCGCTACAAAGGTGGTATCAGAGCACACGCTGACTGTAGGACACGGCCACTAAGCTAAAGCCCTAGATCACTACTCTTTCTTCTCATTTCTGATTCCTCATCTTTTCTATTCTTTAGGATGGCGGATGCAAGGATCAAGTTCGCGCAACCAGATGAGAATTCACCTTTTGGATGTCACTTGAAGGAAGCCACTAGATACTTGAACATAGGAGTACCAAGCTTCACTGGAACTTTCAGCGCCACTTTACCTGAAGAGGAGCGCTGGAGGATTCAAGTCTACATTCCAGGAAGGACATTTGCACCAGTCACAGAGCCAATAGAGTTTACCTTTGATGTGCCAACATGGAGCCTAGGAAAGAGCATGGCAGCTCACATCGCCACGGGACGAATTGGAGAAGTTTACTACAACGACCTCAAGAATACTATCTACCAGATTTGTGGGCGCCGAGATGAGCATTGGGAGATGATCGCCACCAGGAGGGACAGATCAATCGCAGCTTATATTCAGGAGTTAAACCAACACATCCGGCGCTAGGAGAACCAGATGTGCGCAGATATGGAGGAGCTATAGAAGGCTATGACCAGGATCAAGGAGTTAGAAGCAGAACTCAAGGCTACGCGCAAAGATTATATGGAAGAAATCGTCGCTCTAGTAAGACAGAACAGTGATCTTAAGGAGAAGATTGGAGTATTCATGGGAGGTTCAGCACCCAGAGGAGAAGAGGATGAACCTACATGTCCAGATAATTATATCATCATCGACGACACCGACTCGGATCCCGACGACAGCGATGATGACTATGTTGATGAAGCTGGAGCAGATATCATGGAATCTGCATCGGAGCAGTTTTTCTAGTTGACCACCATAACAGTAGTAGAATTTTCCACCATTTAACTAGTTTTAGTCCAAGCACTTTTGTAACGATAGTTAGACCGTTGTATGCCCTTGTTTGAATTGATTGGAATGATATTGTGTGTTTTGTCACATGTGCATATGGGTAGTGTATTCTCACTAGACCTCATTCTATTCTTAACTCTCCCCTTTAAACCCTCAGATGCCTCCGAGACGCGACCCCGAGTTTGTTTTTCCGCCAGAGATCACTCAGTTGATTCAGCAGCAGAATACCTTGATTCAAACATTGGTACAGAACCAAGGCAACAACAACAACCCACCACCACCACCACTTGTTGACCATTTGACCCGTTTCTTAAGGCTGAATCCGCCGGTGTTTTCCAATAGCACCGAGCCGATAGTAGCAGATGATTGGCTCCGTAAGATAGGGAGGGAGTTGACCACTACAGGATGTAAAGATAGAGAAAGGGTGAAGTTTGCTGCACATCAGCTTGAAGGACCCGCAGCAGCATGGTGGGAGAATTTTACAGCCACTTACCCTGTAGGCACTGTCACATGGAATCAGTTTCAGCAAGCTTTTCGTACTGCCCATGTTTCAGCAGGAGCTATGACCATGAAGAAGCGTGAGTTTCGCAACTTACGCCAAGGAGGACGGACAGTTGGCCAGTATGTGGATGATTTTAGTAAGCTAGCACGTTATGCCCCAGATGACGTTGCTACGGATGCAGCTAAGCAGGAGAAGTTTCTAGAAGGACTGAATGATGAGCTGAGCATGCAGTTGATGATAGCCACCTTCAATAACTACCAGGACTTAGTAGATCGTGCTCTTATGATTGAGGGGAAGCAGCAGCAGATTGACAATCATAAGAGGAAGTATGCACAGGGGAAGTATAATTCTGGAGCTCAGCAGAAGCCACGCTTTACCCCAAAGTCAGGAGGACATTTTCAGCATACTCATGGAGGAGGCAGCTCGCACAATCACAATGGCACAAAGAATGGAAACAGGAATGGAGGAAGCAATGGACAAAGCCGCACCAACCCGTCAACACCATCCAAAGCAGACCTGAGCCATATCACCTGTTATAAGTGCCGCAAGACGGGGCATTATGCAAATGATTGCCCAGAAGCCCAAAATGGAAATGGCAATGGAAGCTCAGGAAAGAAGCCGAACCCTTTCAACCGGGGGCAAGTGAACCACGTTACCGTGGAGGAGGTTGAAGCTCAGCCAGATGCAGTAATAGGTAAGTTTTTGGTTAAGGCATTTACTGCAGTTGTTCTTTTTGATACTGGTGCATCGCATTCATACATATCAAGGGGATTTGTGGATAAATATAACTTGCCAACCCAAGCACTTAGGTCACCCATGCTAGTAACCTCACCCGGAGCAGAGTATATGGCTAGTAAATGGTGTGATCGACTACCATTAAGGATTGGACACCCTGTATTTCCCTCGGACCTAATAGTTTTGGAATCGCAAGGTTTGGATGTGATATTAGGCATGGATTGGTTATCAAAGTATGGAGGGAACATTGATTGCGTCAATAAGTCGATTTTGCTTACCACCCCTAAAGGAAGAAGGATCAAGTATGTATCACGGCATGAGCCGAGGAGAGCACATGTAAATTCCTTATCAGGAGTTGTGCAGGAGGAAGTACTAGTGGTAAGGGATTTTCCCGATGTATTTCCAGAAGAGTTGCCAGGCATGCCACCGGATAGAGACATTGAGTTCTTAATTGAGCTACTGCCAGGCACTGGACCTATATCCAAGAGACCGTACAGGATGCCAGCCCAAGATTTGGAGGAAATTAAGAAGCAAATTAAGGAGTTGTTGGATAAAGGTTTTATTCGCCCAAGTTCTTCACCTTGGGGATCGCCAGTACTTCTAGTGGAGAAGAAGGATGGATCGTTAAGAATGGTTGTTGATTATCGCGGATTGAGTGAAGTAACAATCAAGAACAAGTACCCACTACCAATGATCAATGATCTATTTGATCGGTTGCAAGGAGCTAAGGTGTTTTCCAAGATCGATTTGCGATCAGGGTACCATCAGTTGAAGATTCGGGAGCAAGATATACCGAAGACGGCTTTTACCACCAGGTATGGGCTGTATGAGTATACCGTTATGTCATTTGGTCTGACTAACGCCCCAGCCTATTTT
The DNA here is from genome assembly GCF_002162155.2 of Triticum dicoccoides. Taxonomy (NCBI): domain Eukaryota; kingdom Viridiplantae; phylum Streptophyta; class Magnoliopsida; order Poales; family Poaceae; genus Triticum; species Triticum dicoccoides. The sequence continues at coordinate 264,570,624 of NC_041387.1, forward strand.
ATGAACATGATGAACAAGGTGTTTATGGAATTTTTGGATAAGTTCGTTGTGGTGTTCATTGATGATATTTTGGTTTACTCGAAGAATGAAGAGGAACATAAGGAGCACTTGCGATTAGTACTCGAGAAGCTCAGAGAACATCAGCTATACGCCAAGTTCAGCAAGTGTGAGTTTTGGTTGAAGGAAGTTGGATTTCTCGGACATGTTATATCCGGAGAAGGTATTGCCGTAGACCCCACTAAAGTTGTCATTGTGACAAACTGGGAGGCACCAACCACAGTTGGAGAGATCAGGAGTTTCCTTGGACTCGCAGGATACTACCGAAGATTCATTGAAAATTTCTCGAAGATTGCCAAGCCTATGACAGAGTTGTTGAAGAAGGATACTAAGTTCATTTGGACTGAAGAGTGTGAGGCTAGTTTCCAGGAGTTGAAGAAACGTTTGGTTACCTCACCAGTATTAATTCTACCAGACCAGACTAAGGATTATGAAGTGTATTGCGACGCTTCACATCGAGGACTTGGAGCAGTGCTTATGCAGGAGGGAAGAGTTGTTTCGTATGCTTCACGACAGCTTAAGCCCCATGAGTTGAATTATGCTACTCACGATTTGGAATTAGCAGCCGTAGTGCACACACTGAAAACGTGGAGACATTTTCTCATTGGAAATCATTGTGAGGTGTACACGGATCACAAGAGTTTGAAGTACGTCTTCACGCAGAAGGAGTTAAATCTCAGGCAGAGGAGATGGTTGGAGCTTATTAAGGATTATGATATGAGATTGCATTATCACCCCGGGAAGGCTAACGTTGTAGCAGACGCGTTGAGCCGTAAGAGCCACGTCAATACACTAATGATGGGAGGAATACCCAAGGAGTTAGCCGAGGATCTTCATGATCTATGTTTGGAAATAGTTCCGAGAGGCTATGTAGCAGCAATGGAGATTTAGTCTACATTGATGGATAAAATCAGAGAAGCTCAAAAGACAGATAAGGAAGTTGCCTCTATAAAGGAGAAATGAACGAAGGAAAGGCTAAGGGATTTCGTGAGGATGAGTACGATACCCTACGATTTGAGGACCGTGTTTATGTGCCCAATGACCCAGAGATCAGGAAGTTGATTTTGCAAGAGGCACATGATTCACCATATTCAATCCACCCCGGGAATACCAAGATGTATTTGGATTTGAAGAAAACTTTCTGGTGGACCGGAATGAAGAAAGATATTGCAGAGTATGTAGCAGTTTGTGATGTATGTCAGAGGGTGAAGGCAGAACATCAAAAGCCAGCTGGATTGTTGCAGCCATTGCCTATACCCGAATGGAAGTGGGATAAACTAGGCATGGATTTCATCACGGGATTGCCCAGGACTCGTTCAGGCTATGACTCGATTTGGGTTGTAGTCGATCGTTTGACGAAGGTAGCTCATTTCATTCCAGTAAAGACTACCTACAGCAGTGCCAAACTGGCTAAGATATACATGACAAGGATTGTATGTTTGCATGGAGTTCCGGGGAGTATCGTATCAGATAGAGGAACCCAATTCACCTCGAAGTTCTGGAAGCAGTTGCACGAAACATTGGGAACCAGACTGGAGTTTAGCACAGCTTTCCACCCACAGACAGATGGACAGACCGAGAGAGTCAATCAGATTTTGGAGGATATGCTTAGAGCTTGTGTTTTGGATTATGGATCAAGTTGGGATGACAACTTGCCATACGCGGAGTTTTCATACAACAATAGTTATCAATCCAGTTTGAAGATGGCCCCTTTCGAAGCCTTGTACGGAAGGAGGTGCAGAACCCCGTTGTTGTGGGATGAGGTTGGAGACCACCAGTTGTTTGGACCGGATTTGATTAAGGAGTCTGAACAGAAAGTAAAGTTGATTCGCGATAGGCTCAAGGTAGCCCAGTCAAGATAGAAAAGCTATGCAGATTCAAAACGCAAGGAGACAGAATACGAAGTCGGAGACAGAGTTTATCTTCGAGTATCGCCGCTTCGAGGAGTTAAGCGTTTTGGAGTTAAGGGAAAGTTAGCACCCCGATTTGTAGGACCATATCATGTTTTGGAACGCATGGGAGAAGTTGCGTACAAGTTGGAATTACCCGAAGGATTGTCAGGAGTACATGACGTGTTTCATGTTTCACAGTTCAAGAAGTGTCACGCAGAAATAGCCGATATTCCACTGAGAGATACTGTGCCACTGGAAGCAATTCAGTTGAAGGATGATTTGACTTATGAGGAGAAACCAGTTAGAATTCTGGATTATGCCAGTCGAGTTACCCGCAGTAAGGTTATCAAGTTTTGCAAAGTTCAGTGGAGCCACCACACCGAGGAGGAAGCCACCTGGGAGCGAGAGGAAGATCTGCTCAAGGACCACCCTCACCTATTTGCTAGCCAACCCGAATCTCGAGGGCGAGATTCATCTTAAGGGGGGTAGGTTTGTAACATCCCAAATTTTCAATTTGGAATGTTATACATAGATCATCATGCATATCATTTTTTGTTGCATTTTGGCTCGATCCTAGAAATTCTACGCAACTCAAGGACCCACGAAGAGAGTTGGGGATTTCGTTATTTTCTTATTTGAGGTTTTCTCAAATTTTGCAAATGGGATCATTGATTTTATTTATTTTATCTTCAATTATTTCTACTACCAAAAATTCAGAGAGGGAATAAAATGACTTTCCCAAAATAAAGAAATAATGAAGATTTAATAAAAAATCAAATAAGATTTATTTTGGAGTTTTTCGCTTTTTATTTGAATTTAGGAAAAATGCACGTTTTTCAAAATTGCATTTAGGCCCCAAATAAATGTTCATCTAGTCCGGCTTGATTTTAGAAGCCGGGGAAAATTTATTTCGGGATTTTTGGAGTCCATTTAGTATTTATTTTATTTTTCTACCGAGCGTAATTATTTAAAAAAAACGCGCACCAACCTCGGGCCGTGCCCGAGCGGGACTCCGCTCGGGGGGCACTTTATAAAGCGCCCGACCCGGCGCCCCAGCCCGCCAGCTCGCCCCGCCGCCAGCCCGATCCGCCGCCCCGGCCCACCCGCGAAACCCTAACCCTAGCCAGATCCGCCGCCGCCCGCCAGATCCGCCGCC
>NC_041387.1:264574305-264616459 GCF_002162155.2 Triticum dicoccoides
CCGTTGCCGGACCCGCCGGAGCCCCGCCGGACTTCGTTGCCGCCGCCGCCGAGGTTCGCCGCCGCCTCGAACCGCGTGCCACCGGTTTTCTAAAAAAAAACCGGGCGGTTTTCATTACGGTTTTTTTCGTTTTTTTTAGTTTCGTTTTTTTGGTTTAGGTTAATTAGCGGAGGTTCATCCGTTAGTTCGTTTTAACGAACGCCTTCGTCAGATTCGTTAAATTAACGAACGTTCGTTCGTTAATCCGTTCGTTGTTTTTCTTTTTCTCGGATTTTCCGCGGTTATTTTTCTGATCGTGATTTCTGATCCGATTTTCGTTTTAGTATAACTTTTCGCTCGTTTATCGGAATTAGGCGATTCAAGCGCCTGGAGTTTCTTCTCGAAACCCTCTTTCCGAATAATCTACTTAAACAAGTTTTTGCTTCTGTAAAATTTGACTTAGATCCAGATTAGTAAAACGAAGCTGTTTTCTTTCGCCGTTTGACTTTCGTTGCTTTATTTGATTTGATTCTTTTTGCAAACGGGAGTTCTTAAGTTGAACATTCTGGTTGGATCTTTTATTTGAGTTTTACCTATGCATTAGATGAGTACTTATTGTATGCTTGTTTGTTTGTCTGCGATAGAATACCCGGAGTGCGCCGCCTGTTACTTCGAGTCTCTAGGTCTCGCGGATCATCAGCAAGGCAAGTAACACTTGATCATACCTTTCTACTACCCAGTTTTTATGCATTAGATCTATCCTCAAACATTGCATGATTAGGATCTAATTAAATTGTGGGATGGGAAGTAGATGAGGTAGTACCTATTACCTGTTTTATTATCAAACCTTTGGGAGTTACTTCTACGTTTGCTTATTATGCCATGCTATGCTAGTAGACGTGGATTGGGTGAGTGAATATCCATGACAGATGTGAGATTGTTAATTAATGGTTTATTTAAGGTGGCAACTTAAACACACATCTGGGTGGATTGAGGCACCTATTTTCTAGCATGACTTGCCTGTATTTCTTCGGACCGCCACCCAGGCTCAAAGGGATCATGAGATTATTCAAACTAGAAACTTACGTGTGCAACCACATGCTATTATGGGCTCTAGCATAGTTGACTAAGTTGTGCGAACTCTTACGGGGTGGACTAGCAGATGTAGGGGATGTAGGTTGGTACGGTCTACCCCTCATGTAAGGTGCTAGTGCTTCTGAAAGACTATGTCTCGATCATCCGTTTCTTAAACACCATGTAGTGCGGGAAACCAAGCGGAGGCGATTGAGTCATGTGGGGAAAAGTGCGCAAACCTCTGCAGAGTGTATAAACTAATCATGGTTAGCCGTGTCCCCGGTTATGGACATTTTGAGTATCTAGTACCTGGATATCATATGAATCTCATCATGTTACTTTAATTAATATTGTTGGGTTTTAATGAGTACTTTTAATTGGGATTGAGGATGCTGTCAACCATTCTCAATGTTTAACAACCACCATGATAGTTAATTAAATTTATTCCTTTGCAGTAGGGAAAAATTGGCTTTATGCAAAAACTGTAACCATAGAGCTTTACCACCAGCCAAATATGCATGTAGTATAGCCTATCTCCATTGTTATTCTCTATGTGTTACATTGCCAGCATATTCCATTGCTGACCCGTTTCGGGCTGCAACGTTTCATGTTGCAGACTTTTCAGACGACGAGTAAGGTGCTTTTAGGTCGTGGTTCTATACTCAGTGATGCCGTTGGAGTTGATGGACTCACTTATCTTCCAAGCCTTCCGCTGTTATCGTTTTAGATGGCCTTAAGCCATATTTATTTCATTAAGTTCTCTTTTGAGACATTGGATGTAATAAGTGTGTGATTGCTACTCTGTTATAAATCCTCCGAGTACTGTGTGGTGTCAGCATTACTGATCCAGGGATGACACTGAGCACAGAGACTTGACCATCTGAGGTCGGGTCGCTACAGCCGTTTATATGTTCTTAGGGCGATATTTATATATCAGCCATTGCTTGTGTGAATATTTTGATGCAAGCTTGGGTGAAACTTTCCCAACTTCAATAACAATCCGGTGATAAGGTTCCATAGATCAAAACCATCTCCCGAACCATATTGTTCACCCTTTCACTAGGACTTTGCAGATAATCAAGAATGAACTTCCTCCAATACTTACTTCGCCTGCATAAAAGTTTCATTAGTGGCCGAAGCGGCGGGCTTTGGGTCGGCCTTACCTATGTTGACAAAACCTAGCATCAGCTATTGATAGAAATACAATACACCATGGTTAACATAGTAGCCGGATGCTTGCTGTGCCAACTCTTTCAAATTGTCTGTCTAGATATATGAACAATTTTAAAGCAAACCAAGGTAAATCTTGCATCTAGTCATACCAAAAGATAAACTATAAGTGATTCGTCAAAACATTGATAACCCTTGGATATTTGTTGCAGTACTCATAACGAATCACCAAAATCCTTAATATGTTTAGCACATATGGCAAAAGTTCCAAACCGAATAACATTACATATTCGGCTTTGATTATTGTGCAATAAATATTTTAAGAGGCATGAGGCTTCACAGAACAGCACTATATGGAGATATATAAACAACACCAACACCATGGCCATTGTTATGAATTCAACTATCAAAACCTAATCTCCATAGTAATTGTCTCGCTCTCCATTCGAACTAAGGACGATGTTAGAATACTACACCGGCCATGCATTGACATACTCTTAGGACGATAGGTAAATTATCGGCCATTACCATGTAAACTTCGTTCTAAGCACATATAGCCGAAACAAACAAACGTAATATCAAATCAAGTATTTCGGCCCTTTGGATCAGCAACAAACTTGTAGCTAACCAAATGTATATTGACTTGGTAATACCCTTTCATGATGTAAGAAATTATATTGCATCCATGGATTAAAATAAGCCCATTGAGGGTTACCAATCATACCTGATGATGAATTCCATGGCATAAACGTTAATGGCATAGTCGAAGAATATGGATAATGTGTAGACCGAAGATGCTGAAACCTTCGGCTTGGTCCTTCATAGTTTTCACTCTTTTCATTCTTCACATTTGCCGCACTTATTGTAATGGAAGCTTGCACATAATTCTTATTTTGAGCACTTCCTTTGGGAACCCATGCCATGTTCCTATCTTCAAGTTCTTGTGCACTAAGTTTTTGTAATTTCTTCTTTTGCCAATATGATAAGCCGAGTGGGCATCTCGGCTGTGATTCTGTTTTAAGCAGTGGCAATTCTTGTTTTACCTTGTGCACTCTCAACTTCTTTTCTTCAGATTTGGCACTCTGATTTTTATCAATTGATTGCTTCACTTCTTTGCCTTTTGTAGCCAATGTCAACACTTTAATTGACTCTTTGTTATTTGAGATCAAATCTGAAGTAGCACACTTACGACCATCTCTTTTCACGCGGTAAACTTGCTTTACCACCTCTTTCTTCTTCCTTGAGCTCTGGACCGATTCCTTATGATTGAAACGGTCTTTGACGCATGATTGTTCAAATGTTGATCTTCTTGGAGCTGCATAGTATTGGTGAGATGGTCTGAAATAAGATGGAGAATGTGCCCTTGTATCATACCTGCCCCATGATGGATATGGATCTACATGAGCATAGGGAGGCATCCACGACATTGGCATTAGCAGCCCAAAATAAGGATATGAATATGTTGCATTAAAATTCTCACTTTGCCAATACCAATCCTCATATTTGCGCCTTGGGGGTGATCTTGGTTTCTTTGCATGATTTGGCCGATGAGCATTCTTCTCTTCACTCTTCTTTCGATATTTATCCAATAGTTCAGTGAAGGTGATTTTTGATCTCTTACACTTGCGCTTATTTCGGCCTTTGTTTTCTTTCGGTTTGCTTTCATTGATCATTGGATTTGCTTGCTGCCCCCCAGTCCTTGGCGTCTTCATTGTAGCTTCGATGGAATTTTCGCCCTCAAGATTATGTTCATTATGCTCTTCAACAACTTCTTTACTTGAAAGCTTGATCCCATCACCTGCAGTTTTTACCTTCTCTTTAAATGGATCGGCTTGAAGCAGCCGACGCAAAAACTTTCTGCCATCGGGACCAATCGGAATAGATTGGTCATCTCTTGGTGTCTCAACAAATTTCAATCGTCCTTTATCAATGGCCAATTGAACTATTTGACGAAACATGTGGCAGTCCTCAAAATTATGCTTGGACGAATCATGCAACTTACAATACATTCGTCCTTGGACAGATGGCTTGACATGGTGATCAAGAATTCTAATGTAATTATTTTTCAACAACAAATCAAAGATTTGATCACACATGTTTGAATCGAAGGTATACCTTTTGTTTTCTAGCCGATCTTGTTGTGAGAACGGCTTTGGAGTTAAGCAAACGAATAGTTCAGATTTGGCATCTTCCCATTCGGCTATGCATTATGTTTTGCACTCTATCTCCGATGTCTTTGGGTAAGATATTATACTAGCATCAGTTTTCTAACAGAATTTAACCTTGGCTTTAAATTTCTAAAATAAAAATAGTTAGAACATACATGTCTCAATTGAGACCAAGTGCAAGCCAAGTACGAAATAAGCAAAGCTACCCAAATAGATATGAACTTTAGATAAAGCAACAGGGAAAGCTTTGGCTGCAATAATAAGTCATTATCGGTCTTTATAAATGGCACAATTGGTTAACCGATATGTTCTAAAACAATTTTATTGCCAACAAGTAAATTACCCTTCTTCATTGGTCTTTCAAAATTACCTATGAGGATTTTTCTAATAGATGCATCAACAATAAAGTTGTGACCAAATCTGAAAATAGGTAAATTACTCGCTATGCATACCTCTTCAAATACGTTGGGAGAGCATGATGGTGGTGTGACTTGAACAATATCTAGCTTCATCTTTGGATGACTCTCCAACGCCTTTTCATCATCTTTTTCTTTATTCCGTGCATCATTACACTGAAGATTTTTGTGGCCGAACTTTGTTCGGCTACTTGTTCTTGTCCTTGAAGCTTGTCAATTTCTACGACACGGAACTCATAGGGCAGGAAGTAGGTTCCATTAACTTCAGAAAAATCAAGCACCGTTGTTTTCCTATGCTTGCCATGCCCTTTCTCAATAATGCTTGCCTTGTTGGATTTGATGAATTCAGAATATATACTATTTGATTCGGCTTTTTCAACTGAAGCACTTTCATGTTCCGAATCATCCTTCTTTTCGTTGATACTACCAATTGGCAATGCTTCTTTTATCTGAGCCAATTTTTTTTCTATTTGTTTTTGGCGGCGAGCGGCAAAATTAGCTTTAAGTTTTTTCTCAATTTCAGCCCACTCCGGATATGATTGCCCCCCAATGCTTTTAGATTCTTTCGGCAATGACACACGGGTATTGCCGAAATTTTGCAATTGTGTAGGGGGTGTATAATATGATGTAGTACTAGGTGAAGGCATATGCATTGTTGTAAGACCATACTTTTGCTCGCCAATTTTATCAATTGGCAAAGATTCATCTTCTTGCAAAACTCTAGCTTTTATTGCGGCATAATCAGGAAATAACCCCTTTTCATGTTGTTCAAGGCAAAGAGCGCTAATTCTCTTATTTTGGGCTAAACTCTTCAATGCAGCCACCACTACCTCATCTTCTACAATATTGGGCACAACCGCTCCTGTAAAATTTACATTTATTCGGCTATAACCAGGAAGGTGTGAAGCCGAATTATGAGCATCTACAGTTGTGTATGGTGCCGAAAAATTACTAACATGAGGTATAGCATATGACGGTTGAGAGTAACTGGCCGAATAACTAGTAATAGCATGGCCAATTCTCCCATCCATCGGCGAGGTTGGATTCACATATTGCAAATTAGTTCCCGATGAATAAAAAGGTGAAACACTTTCTTGTATGGTATTGGAAATTCTAACTTGGGGTGTTTCAAATTGATTAATCGAACTCATCATGTTGCTCATCGACATATGAATTTGTGGGGTTGCCGATGCATGAGAGTTTGGATACATATGTTGTACGTTGCTAAAATCATTAGAATTTGAAGCATGAAGATTATTTTGCATCGGCCCTTGCACATAATTAGATGCATGATTGATAAAACTAGGGCTAGCCGATACATTATGCTCATTAGGCGACCTAGCAACAACATATGAATTATTTGCATCTACAAAGGGAAATTGGGTGTTCATATTACCTTTGTAGATTACAAACCCTAGATGACGATCTCTTCGTAGCAAGAACGGGCCGGAGACCGTTCAAAGCTTCGTCCCCAGCGGAGTCGCCAAAAAGTGTGTTCGCACACGAACACGTCACCGTGTACCCTCGACGCCGGGGGTGATGCACCGCAGCTCACGTCAAAGGAGACCCGCCAGAAGCGCGGTACGCAGGACAATCCGGCGGGCGCTTTTGTAGACCCGAAACCCCACACGCCCGGGAGGGACCCCGTCAGGGCGCGCGGCGGCTATGGGCTGCCCTAGGTCGGCCTGACCGCCCCTAGGGCCTCGAGGTTCGCCGCCCTGCAATGAAGAAGAACGAACGAAGAACGAGGAAGAAGAAGAACAAGGGAGAAGATAAAGGTAAAGGTAAAAAGTGATATATTGATAGATCGATTGTGTATTGTTATTCAATCGGCCGTCACCCTTACATATATATGAGGCGGCTGGACTTTCCATACAAGAAAAGGACTCAAATCCCGTCCAAAACATCAAAAGATAACCTAACTCGGACTACGAGGGCCGGAACTTCCGGTCAGCCTGGAACTTCCGGGCTAAAATTACATCAAGTTGTCCTCTTGCACAGCTCCTGCAGGTCGCATATGGCTTCGGATCGCGATGGTCCGAAAAGCAAAGTTGTAGACCTTGCAATGTAGAAAAATTCGTTAGTTGAACACTTTTTCATCCGAGGTCATCTTGATATCGAAACTGGCCCCGCAAATCTGCAAATAGTGTTAAAATTCTAGTTTTCGGGGTGCTCCGCGTGCAAACTTTCGATTTAGCCCGGAACCTCCCCGGAAGTTTTGCCCGGAACTTCCAGGGCAGGTTTATGCAGAGCACTATTTTGGCTCTAACCTTTGCATACACACTCCGATCTAGACGTTTCTTATATCAAAATCGATCGTTTTGACGAGACGAAGACAATATGTGCAGAAACGTTTCTCATATGAGTCCATCTTGGGGGCATAATAAGCCGAATAGTGTTCTGAATACAAAATCTCAGTGCTTCAAACACAACTTCGGCCTTAGAGATGTGATCGGATGGCTATGGCCCAAATATCAAAGTTTCTCCTTTTGACGATACGGAACTTTCTCACTTTGAGCACTTTTCCATTTGAGGCCATCTTAATTAAGTTCTTGACCGTGCCAAAATCTGGTGTCAACACATGCCTCCCTGTTTTTCGGCAAACTTGTGTGCCAAAAAATAACTTGCATGATGCTTTTACTAAGGACGATGTCAACACTCCATCGGCAATTTATATGTTCTTAGGGTGATATTTATATATCGGCCATTGCTTGTGTGAATATTTTGATGCAAGCTTGGGTGAAACTTTCCCAACTTCAATAACAATCCGGTGATAAGGTTCCATAGATCAAAACCATCTCCCGAACCATATTGTTCACCCTTTCACTAGGACTTTGCAGATAATCAAGAATGAACTTCCTCCAATACTTACTTCGCCTGCATAAAAGTTTCATTAGTGGCCGAAGCGGTGGGCTTCGGTTCGGCCTTACCTATGTTGACAAAACCTAGCATCAGCTATTGATAGAAATACAATACACCATGGTTAACATAGTAGCCGGATGCTTGCTGTGCCAACTCTTTCAAATTGTCATGTCTAGATATATGAACAATTTTAAAGCAAACCAAGGTAAATCTTGCATCTAGTCATACCAAAAGATAAACTATAAGTGATTCGTCAAAACATTGATAACCCTTGGATATTTGTTGCAGTACTCATAACGAATCACCAAAATCCTTAATATGTTTAGCACATATGGCAAAAGTTCCAAACCGAATAACATTACATATTCGGCTTTGATTATTGTGCAATAAATATTTTAAGAGGCATGAGGCTTCACAGAACAGCACTATATGGAGATATATAAACAACACCAACACCATGGCCATTGTTATGAATTCAACTATCAAAACCTAATCTCCATAGTAATTGTCTCGCTCTCCATTTGAACTAAGGACGATGTTAGAATACTACACCGGCCATGCATTGACATACTCTTAGGACGATAGGTAAATTATCGGCCATTACCATGTAAACTTCGTTCTAAGCACATATAGCCGAAACAAACAAACGTAATATCAAATCAAGTATTTCGGCCCTTTGGATCAGCAACAAACTTGTAGCTAACCAAATGTATATTGACTTGGTAATACCCTTTCATGATGTAAGAAATTATATTGCATCCATGGATTAAAATAAGCCCATTGAGGGTTACCAATCATACCTGATGATGAATTCCATGGCATAAACGTTAATGGCATAGTCGAAGAATATGGATAATGTGTAGACCGAAGATGCTGAAACCTTCGGCTTGGTCCTTCATAGTTTTCACTCTTTTCATTCTTCACATTTGCCGCACTTATTGTAATGGAAGCTTGCACATAATTCTTATTTTGAGCACTTCCTTTGGGAACCCATGCCATGTTCCTATCTTCAAGTTCTTGTGCACTAAGTTTTTGTAATTTCTTCTTTTGCCAATATGATAAGCCGAGTGGGCATCTCGGCTGTGATTCTGTTTTAAGCAGTGGCAATTCTTGTTTTACCTTGTGCACTCTCAACTTCTTTTCTTCAGATTTGGCACTCTGATTTTTATCAATTGATTGCTTCACTTCTTTGCCTTTTGTAGCCAATGTCAACACTTTAATTGACTCTTTGTTATTTGAGATCAAATCTGAAGTAGCACACTTACGACCATCTCTTTTCACGCGGTAAACTTGCTTTACCACCTCTTTCTTCTTCCTTGAGCTCTGGACCGATTCCTTATGATTGAAACGGTCTTTGACGCATGATTGTTCAAATGTTGATCTTCTTGGAGCTGCATAGTATTGGTGAGATGGTCTGAAATAAGATGGAGAATGTGCCCTTGTATCATACCTGCCCCATGATGGATATGGATCTACATGAGCATAGGGAGGCATCCACGACATTGGCATTGGCAGCCCAAAATAAGGATATGAATATGTTGCATTAAAATTCTCACTTTGCCAATACCAATCCTCATATTTGCGCCTTGGGGGTGATCTTGGTTTCTTTGCATGATTTGGCCGATGAGCATTCTTCTCTTCACTCTTCTTTCGATATTTATCCAATAGTTCAGTGAAGGTGATTTTTGATCTCTTACACTTGCGCTTATTTCGGCCTTTGTTTTCTTTCGGTTTGCTTTCATTGATCATTGGATTTGCTTGCTGCCCCCCAGTCCTTGGCGTCTTCATTATAGCTTCGATGGAATTTTCGCCCTCAAGATTATGTTCATTATGCTCTTCAACAACTTCTTTACTTGAAAGCTTGATCCCATCACCTGCAGTTTTTACCTTCTCTTTAAATGGATCGGCTTGAAGCAGCCGACGCAAAAACTTTCTGCCATCGGGACCAATCGGAATAGATTGGTCATCTCTTGGTGTCTCAACAAATTTCAATCGTCCTTTATCAATGGCCAATTGAACTATTTGACGAAACATGTGGCAGTCCTCAAAATTATGCTTGGACGAATCATGCAACTTATAATACATTCGTCCTTGGACAGATGGCTTGACATGGTGATCAAGAATTCTAATGTAATTATTTTTCAACAACAAATCAAAGATTTGATCACACATGTTTGAATCGAAGGTATACCTTTTGTTTTCTAGCCAATCTTATTGTGAGAACGGCTTTGGAGTTAAGCAAACGAATGGTTCAGATTTGGCATCTTCCCATTCGGCTATGCATTATGTTTTGCACTCTATCTCCGATGTCTTTGGGTAAGATATTATACTAGCATCAGTTTTCTCAACAGAATTTAACCTTGGCTTTAAATTTCTAAAATAAAAATAGTTAGAACATACATGTCTCAATTGAGACCAAGTGCAAGCCAAGTACGAAATAAGGAAAGCTACCCAAATAGATATGAACTTTAGATAAAGCAACAGGGAAAGCTTTGGCTGCAATAATAAGTCATTATCGGTCTTTATAAATGGCACAATTGGTTGACCGATATGTTCTAAAACAATTTTATTGCCAACAAGTAAATTACCCTTCTTCATTGGTCTTTCAAAATTACCTATGAGGATTTTGCTAATAGATGCATCAACAATAAAGTTGTGACCAAATCTGAAAATAGGTAAATTACTCGCTATGCATACCTCTTCAAATACGTTGGGAGAGCATGATGGTGGTGTGACTTGAACAATATCTAGCTTCATCTTTGGATGACTCTCCAACGCCTTTTCATCATCTTTTTCTTTATTCCGTGCATCATTACACTGAAGATTTTTGTGGCCGAACTTTGTTCGGCTACTTGTTCTTGTCCTTGAAGCTTGTCACTTTCTACGGCACGGAACTCATAGGGCAGGAAGTAGGTTCCATTAACTTCAGAAAAATCAAGCATAATCAGGAAATAACCACTTTTCATGTTGTGCAAGGCAAAGAGCGCTAATTCTCTTATTTTGGGCTATACTCTTCAATGCAGCCACCACTACCTCATCTTCTACAATATTGGGCACAACCGCTCCTGTAAAATTTACATTTATTTGGCTATAACCAGGAAGGTGTGAAGCCGAATTATGAGCATCTACAGTTGTGTATGGTGCCGAAAAATTACTAACATGAGGTATAGCATATGATGGTTGAGAGTAACTTGCCGAATAACTAGTAGTAGCATGGCCAATTCTCCCATTCATCGGCGAGGTTGGATTCACATATTGCAAATTAGCTACCGATGAATAAAAAGGTGAAACACTTTCTTGTATGGTATTGGAAATTCTAACTTGGGGTGTTTCAAATTGATTAATCGAACTCATCATGTTGCTCATCGGCATATGGATTTGTGGGGTTGCCGATGCATGAGAGTTTGGATACATATGTTGTACGTTGCTAAAATCATTAAAATTTGAAGCATGAAGATTATTTTGCATCGGCCCTTGCACATAATTAGATGCATGATTGATAAAACTAGGGCTAGCCGATACATTATGCTCATTAGGCGACCTAGCAACAACATATGAATTATTTGCATCTACAAAGGGAAATTGGGTGTTCATATTACCTTTGTAGATTGCAAACCCTAGATGACGATCTCTTCGTAGTAAGAACGGGCCGGAGACCGTTCAAAGCTTCGTCCCCAACGGAGTCGCCAAAAAGTGTGTTCGCACACGAACACGTCACCGTGTACCCTCGACGCCGGGGGTGATGCACCGCAGCTCACGTCGAAGGAGACCCGCCGGAAGCGCGGTACGCAGGACAATCCGGCGGGCGCTTTTGTAGAACCGAAACCCCACACGCCCGGGAGGGACCCCGTCAGGGCGCGCGGCGGCTATGGGCTGCCCTAGGTCAGCCTGACCGCCCCTAGGGCCTCGATGTTCGCCGCCCTGCAATGAAGAAGAACGAACGAAGAACGAGGAAGAAGAAGAACAAGGGAGAAGATAAAGGTAAAGGTAAAAAGTGATATATTGATAGATCGATTGTGTGTTGTTATTCAATCGGCCGTCACCCCTTACATATATATGAGGCGGCTGGACTTTCCGTACAAGAAAAGGACTCAAATCCTGTCCAAAACATCAAAAGATAACCTAACTCGGACTACGAGGGCCGGAACTTCCGGTCAGCCCGGAACTTCCGGGCTAAAATTACATCAAGTTGTCCTCTTGCACAGCTCCTACAGGTCGCATATGACTTCGGATCGCGATGGTCCCAAAAGTAAAGTTGTAGAACTTGCAATGTAGAAAAATTCATTAGTTGAACACTTTTTCATCCGAGGTCATCTTGATAATGAAACTGGCCCCGCAAATCTGCAAATAGTGTTAAAATTCTAGTTTTCGGGGTGCTCCGCGTGCAAACTTTCGGTTTAGCCCGGAACCTCCCCGGAAGTTTTGCCCGGAACTTCCGGGGCAGATTTATGCAGAACACTATTTTGGCTCTAACTTTTGCATACGAACTCCGATTTAGACGTTTCTTATATCAAAATCGATCATTTTGAAGAGACGAAGACAATATGTGTAGAAACTTTTCTCATATGAGGCCATCTTGGGGGCGTAATCAGCCGAATAGTGTTCTGAATACAAAATCTCAGTGCTTCAAACACAACTTCGGCCTTAGAGATGCGATCGGATGGCTATGGCCCAAATATCAAAGTTTCTCCTTTTGACGATATGGAACTTTCTCGTTTTGAGCACCTTTCCATTTGAGGCCATCTTAATTAAGTTCTTGACCGTGCCAAAATCTGGTGTCAACAGAACCGGAGGGAGGGAGTCG
Organism: Triticum dicoccoides; assembly: GCF_002162155.2. Taxonomy (NCBI): domain Eukaryota; kingdom Viridiplantae; phylum Streptophyta; class Magnoliopsida; order Poales; family Poaceae; genus Triticum; species Triticum dicoccoides. The sequence continues at coordinate 264,586,779 of NC_041387.1, forward strand.
TGGGCGTCGCTTCCGTCGCCGACGGGAGAGCTCGGAGGTGGTCGGGGGCACTGGATCTTGGTCGATGCCGCTGCCGTTCGCTCGTCTCGCTCGAGCCGTGGGTTTCCTCCCGAGCTCTAGGGTCGTGGGTTTCCTCCCCGTGGAAAGGGCGTGGGTCGGGCAGGGTTACCCCAAGAGCGATGCGATCCAAATGACCAACTCAATTTTCCTGGGCCAACTCGGCCCGTGGTTCTCCAGCCCGGGGAAACAACGGGGATCCCCCTGGGAAACCCTGCAACCAAATGAGGCCTAAGTGGAGATCTTTCATGAATTGGAGGGGGGGTCCACGAAGAACACAAAGAACAAGAGGGGAAATCACAAGAGGAACACTCAAGGACAAGTCCAATCACACATTCACTAGACTAACAAATACACAAGATCCACAAGGTACATGAACAATCAAAGGGAAATAAGATACATGATAAAGTTCATCCCAAATCCAAAGAAGGAGATGAGGTCTTGATGATCTAGATAGATCCTTCCCACAAGGGGTCTTGAATCCCTAAGGATCTTCTCCAATGGAGGTCTTGAGCTCCAATGGAGTCTTCTCTCTCTCAATAGGAATCCCACAAGGGGAGGTACATGAGCTAAGCTCTGATGTCTAGATCTATTCTTAGCTAAGTCTAAATGGAGGAGGAAGTGGAGTATATATAGTCCTAGGGGATGAAGGGGTAAGTAGGGGCATAATGGGCATTACATGGGCAGAGCCCGCAGTAGCACACAGGCAGCTCCGTGTGCACGGGGTAAGTGGAGCCCGTGTGAAAGGATCAGGATGGACCTAGAGGGGGGTGAATAGGTACAAATCCAAATTTTAATTGTTACTTAGCAATTTTAGGCAATAATGCGGAACATGAGAGTGAGCCTAACAATTGCAAAGGTGATGCTAGTGCTAAGCAGAGAGTGAATACAACAAGTATTTAGACAAACAAGCACGATCTAATGTAAGTACAAGCTAAGAGACAAGTAACCACAAGTAGGGAGCTACTGTTAAGGAATAACCACAACTCTAAGAGACAAGGATGTATGTCGATGTTCATTTCCTTGGAGGGAAGCAACATCACCGTTTAGAGAGGTGGATGTTACCACGAAGGCACTCCAATGCCACAAAGTCTTACCCTATTCTCTCTTTGAGATATCACCACGAAGGCGATTCTCAACCACTAGTGGTAGACCTTGGGGTGGTCTCCAAACCCTCACAAACTTTTCGAGGGTAATCACAATGATCAATTCCTCTCTGAAGAACTCCTACCGCCTAGGAGTCTCCAACCTCCAAGAGTAACAAGAACGATGGGGAAAAGCTCAAGACTTGCTCAAAACGTGAATTCCTTTGGCGAGAAGAAGGGGAAGGAGTGAATATATCGCTTGAATGGACAACTTCTCACAAATGCTCTCAAATCCCTTAGGGATCTAGGATTTAGTGTATGACATTGAGAGAGAGATTGAAATGTGTTCTTGGGGGTGCTGAAAGTGAATGGTCAACCCTCTCTTGGGATAGGAGAGAGATATTTATAGTACCCCCAAGAAGTGGCCATTAGAGCCACTTAAGTGTAGCAGATGTCGGACGTCCAAAGCTTATCGGAGAGTCGACACATTACCGATCGTCCGACAGCTCTTTGGTGAAACAATGAATGTGGAAGAGTATTAGTGGTATGTATGTATCCTTGGATATCTGGAAAGAGCCAGTCATTTGGTGCACCAAGATACACCAGTTGACCGCTACAGACCGAACGTCCGATAGGATGTCTCTATTGGGATGCCACCAGATTTTCGTCAGAGACCAGCCGTCCAATGTTTTGGCTCAGGATAGTGAGTACCGGATTTCCGGTGTACGTCGGTCGTCTAGATCACCGGACGTGTGATAGGGACCGGGTGTCCGACATTTTGGCTATGTTAGGGACAAACCAATTTTTTGGTAGGGACCAGAAATCTGATGTTTTGGCTTTATACAGAAAGTACAATAAGTCCGGTGAATACGGTCGTCCGGCGTGCATTGGATGCCCGGGCATCTAACAAGTATCGGACGTCCGATAAAGACAGAGACAGTGACCAGAAGATGAAAAGAAAGAAGAGAGGAAAACCATGAGTTTTTTAGCAAGTCCTTCATGAGACCCCATGTTCCCCTTTCTTTTTTTTGAGGAATTTTTTTTGAGGAAAATGTTCCCCTCTTAATAGTGCGGGATCCCTATACCCAAGAACAAACATAAAAGCCTAAGCTAGTTGTCTTGTTTCCTCATTCTTGAGCAATATATGTATGTCCATAGTCATGATCCACACACAGTCCTGTGGGGACTAATCCGGAGATAAACTCGACAAACACTATTAGTCACCTATGTGTATATTGTCATCAACATCAAAATATGATTAAGGGCATGATTGCACTTTAAATCTCCCACTTTTTGGTAGTCGATGACAACATACGCATAACTCTCAAAAGATAAAAATATTCAATGCTTAGGACAAATTTGTTGAAGAGCCCCCCTAGTTGTGAGCAATATAAACGCACAAAATGCACATATATGGGGAGCTCCCCCTCAAGGCAATACCCATAACCAACATTTGAGCAAGATATTTTGTTGAGCATAACTCACCACTCCAATGCATACAATTATGATGGATGAACTTAGGAAAAACACATTAAGGCATAATATCTCATCATAGACAAAAGTCATACCACCACTCGTAGCATAATGGTGAAGGAAATATGCCCTAGAGGCAATAATAAAGTTTTTATTTTATATTTAATTATTCTTGATAAAGGTTTATTATTCATGCTAGAATTGTATTGATTGGAAACTGAAATACATGTGTGGATACATAAACAAATACCGTGTCCCTAGTGAGCCTCTACTTGACTAGTTTGTTGATCAATGATGGTTAAGGTTTCCTAGCCATAGACATGTGTTGTCACTTGATAACGGGATCACATCATTAGGAGAATGATGTGATGGAAAGATCTGTCCATTAGCTTAGCATATGATCGTTTAGTTTATTGCTATTGCTTTCTTGATGTCAAATACATATTCCTTCGACTATGAGATTATGCAACTCCCGGATACCGGAGGAATACCTTGTGTGCTATCAAACGTCACAACATAACTGGGTGATCATAAAGATGCTCTACAGATATCTCTGAAGGTGTTTGTTGAGTTGGCATAGATCGAGATTAGGATTTGTCACTCCATGTATCAGAGAGGTATCTCTGGGCCCTCTCGGTAATACATATCATAATAAGCTTGCAAGCAAATGACTAAGGAGTTAGTCATGAGATGATGTATTACGGAACGAGTAAAGAGACTTGCTGATAACGAGATTGAACTAGGTATGAAGATACCGACGATCGAATCTCGGGCAAGTAACATACCGACAAAGGGAATTACATATGTAGTCATAATGGTTCGACCGATAAAGATCTTCGTAGAATATGTAGGAACCAATATGGGCATCCAGGTTCCTCTATTGGTTATTGACCGGAGAGGTGTCTCAGTCATGTCTACATAGTTCTCGAACCCGTAGGGTCCGCACGCTTAACGTTCGTTGATGATATAGTGTTATATGAGTTATATGATTTGGTGACCGAATGTTGTTCGGAGTCCCCGATGAGATCACAGACATGACGAGGAGCATCGAAATGGTCCAGGGGTAAAGATTGATATATAGGACGATACTATTCGGACACCGGAAGAGTTTCGGAGTGCACCGGGTAGTCATCGGATCGCCGGAAGGGGTTCCGGACACCCCCGGGAGGAGGATGGGCCTATTGGGCCATTAGAGGGGAGCACACCAGCCCACAAGGGGCTGGAGCACCCCCCTATCCGGCCTATGGGAGAAACGAAGGAGGGGAATTCGGCCTCCCCCTTCCTTCCCTCTCCCTCCTTTCCTTTCCCCCTCCGGCATATATGGTAAGGGGCGCGGCCAGAGCAGGAGCCCAAGTAGGATTTGGCCCTACTTCGGGCGCCTTCTGGCTGCTCCCCTCTTCCCCCACCTATGGGAGGGGGCGCCACATAGAACCACGACAATCTCTTAGCCGTGTGTGGTGCCCCCCTCCACAGTTTTGTCCCTCGGTCATATTTTCGTAGTGCTTAGGCAAAGCCATCACCACCATCGTCACCACGCCATCGTGCTGCCGGAACTCATCCACTACTTCACCGTATTGCTGGATCAAGAAGGCGAGGACGTCACCAAGCTGATCATGTGCTGAATAAGGAGGTGACATACGTTCGGTACTCGATCGGTTGGATTGCGAAGAAGTTCGACTACACCAACCACGTTACTAAACGCTTCCGCTTACGGTCTACGAGGGTACGTAGACACACTCTCCCCTCTCTTTGCTATGCATCTCAATGGATAGATCTTGCGGGTGCATAGATTTTTTTTGTTTTCCATGCAATGTTTCCCAATAGTGGCATCCGAGCCAGGTCTATGCGTAGATGATATGCACGAGTAGAACACAAAAAGTTGTGGGCGGTGATAGTCATACTGCTTACCACCAATGTCTTATTTTGATTCAGCGGTATTGTGGGATGAACCGACCCAGACCAACCTTACATGTCCACGCACATGAGACGGTTCCACCGACTGAAGGTGGCTGGCGAGTGTCTGTTTCTCCTACTTTAGTTGAATCGAATTTGACTACAGCCGGTCCTTGAAGAAGGTTAAAACAACAAACTTCATAAATCACTGTTGTGGTTTTTGCGTAGTTAAGAACGATTCTTGCTAGAAGCCCGTAGTAGCCACGTAAAACTTGCAACAACAAAGTAGAGGACGTCTAACTTGTTTTTGCAGGGCATGTTGTGATGTGATATGGTCAAGATATGATGTGATATATGTTGATGTATGAGATGATCATGTTTTGTCATATAGACAACCGGCAGGAGCCTTAGGGTTGTCTCTTAATTATTGTATGAAATGCAAACGACATGTAATTGCTTTACTTTATCGCTATGCGCTAGCAATAGTTGTAGAAGCAACAGTTGGCGAGACGACCCGACGCAATGATGGAGATCAAGGTGTCGAGTCGGTGATGATGGAGATCATGACGATTCTTTGGAGATGGAGATCAAAAGTACAACATGATGATGGCCATATCATGTCACATATTTTGATTGCATGTGATGTTTATCCTTTATGCATCTTATTTTTCTTAGAACGGCGGTAGCATTATAATATGATCCCTTCACTAAATTTCAAGATAAAATTGTTCTCCCAGAGTATGCATCATTGCGAAAGTTCATCGTTTCGAAGCACCTCGTGATGATCGGGTGTGATAGACTCTACGTTCACATACAAAGGGTGTAAGACATTTTTGCACATGGAGAATACTTGGGTTAAACTTGACCATCCTAGCATGTACAGACATGGTCCCGGAACACTGGAGACCGAAAGGTCGAACGTGAGTCATATAGTAGATATGATCAACATAGATATGTTCACCATTGATGATTACCCCATCTCACGTAATGATCGGACATGGGTTAGTTGATTTCGGTCATGTATCACTTAGATAACTTGAGGGATGTTAATTTAAGTGGGAGTTCATTAGTAATTTGATTAATTGAACTTAATTTACCATGAACTTGGACTTAATAGTTTTGCATATCTATGTTGTAGATCAATGGCCTGAGCTACCGTTCCCCTGAATTTTAATGCGTTCCTAGAGAAAGCTAAGTTGAAAGATGATGGTAGCAACCACACGGACTGGGTCCGTAACTTGAAGATTATCCTCATTGCTGCACAGAAGAATTATGTCCTTGATGCACCGCTAGGTGACAGACCTGCTGCAGGAGCTACTGCAGATGTTATGAACGTCTGGCAGGCTCGACCTGATGTTCAGCGTGCCATGCTTTACGGCTTAGAACCGAGACTTCAAAGACTTTTGGAACGTCATGGAGCATATGAGATGTTCCAAGAATTGAAGTTAATATTCAAAGCAAATGCCCAGCTTGAGAGATATGAAGTCTCCAACAAGTTCTATAGCTGCAAGATGGAGGAGAATAGTTTTGTCAGTGAACACATACTCAAAATGTCTGGGTATCATAACCACTTGACTCAGCTGTGAGTTGATCTTCCAGTTGATAGTGTTATTGATAGATTTCTTCAATCACTACCACCAAGCTACAAAGGCTTTGTGATGAACTATAATATGCAAGGGATAACGAAAATGATTCCTGAGCTCTTCACAATGCTTAAGGCTGCGGAGGTAGAAATCAAGAAGGAGCATCAAGTGTTGATGGTTAACAAGACCACTAGTTTCAAGAAAAAGGGCAAGGGAAAGAAAGGAACTTCAAGAAGAATGACAAGAAAGTTGCCGCTCCCAGGAAGAAGCCCAAAGCTGGACCCAAGTCTGAAACTCAATGCTTGTACTACAAAGGGAATGGTCATTGGAAAAGGAACTACCCCAAATACTTGGTGGATAAGAAGGATGGCAAAGTGAACAAAGGTATATTTGATATACATGTTATTGATGTGTACCTTACTAATGCTCATAGTAGCGCCTGGGTATTTGATACTAGTTTTGTTGCTCATATTTGTAACTTGAAATAGGAGCTACAGAATAAATGAAGATTGGCTAAGGTACGATAGCTACTGGAAAACATCACAATACAACATATAGATAGTTCAACTTCATAAGAAAAATATTAGAACAATATATTCATTTCCCTAATCGAGATCATCTAGGCTCGCCTTATATACCTTTGCTTTCAGTTCAGTAAGAACCTGTTTTGCACTGGCCAGCTGGGAAAGTGCCTCCTCCTTCCAATATTAGAACACAACAATGCTTTATGTAAAAGTGGTAACCCCATTATGCTTAAATGATGAGTATGACCTATGATCAAATGTTCTCATTTGACTCCGAAGTCAATATACTCATATATAGATGACCTTGTCATCACCAATTGCTTGATAGATGCTAGAGTGTTTGTGCATGCTTTGCCACATATTTCATTTGCTATCTTATTGTGTGAGCATGTTGGTTGCATAGTTTTCTTCATTCGAGGACATCCATTTGTTGCTTTGATTGTTAGGCCTTTTCTTTTTGCCAAATGGATGGACAAGAATGCCTAAGTACTCCCTCTAGCTATCTATGCTTTTCTCGTCTCAAACTCTTTTCATGCTACATCACAAAGTTTGATCAAGTCATATTCGAACCCTCTGGGTGAGGAGCACTCGGAGCCACTAATTCGTCATAGACTTAAACTTCCAAAACCTCTTAATGCATTTCGATCTGACCGATTCATCCCATTCGGTCATACCGAGTTCATTGAGTTGATCTAGGTTTCAATCTCGGTGCAACCGATCTAAACTTTTCGGTCTCACCGAGTTGCAAAAATTGTTTGCGATTCTGCATCTCGATGCCACCGAGTTGTTCCACTCGGTCACACCAACAGGGTCTGGATATAAATACCCACGGGCCAAATTTTGGAAATTTCTCGAAACTCTTCACCCGCGCCTGTCCAGCTCTGCCGACTCGAGGTCTTCGGATCGTCTCCGCCGTTGCCAGCTACCTCCTGCCGCTGGTCTCCACCGCCGTTAACGGGAATCTTTGCCGCCGTTGTCGCCGTAGCGAGTTCACCACCGAGTTAGGGTATGAACTCAATCCCTTGTGCAATCTATACCTCTGATTCTTGCACCAAGGTTAATGCCATGATTCTTGCCACGTTTGAGATACTTGTATCCAACCAAAACTTCCTATAGATTAGTTTTGATCCAAAAACTTAGGGTTAGGTTTCCGCCGAACTCATCTCGGACCGATCGATTTGGAGAATTCGGTCTCACGATTTGGCTCAGGCCATTGCACTTGTATTTTTCGGTCTGACCAAAACATACAAATCGGTGTGACTGAGTTCAATTCTATGTGAAACCCGAGCAATCTCAAAGTCACCGAACTGTGCCTCGGTCTCACCGATCTCACATGTTTAGACTCTAAAAGTTGCTTCAGAGTCACCGAGTTTGACATATCTGTAGCTCCAAAATGATTTCTGGAGAAAACTGGAACTAAGTTTTTGACTCATTTGTTTTGCAAAATCTCTGCACTTTGTGATGCTCATCCACTCTATCTCAACACTATCTATTCGCAGGGTCAGCTTTCAGTGTCATCTAGGTCAGACAACAGTGACAGCCATAACCGATCTAAGGAACAAGTACACCTGAGTGAGGGCACTAGTCCCTCTAACAGCAGTTATGATGATGGGAGCAGAATCACTCCTAGCAACCTGCCTATGCAACCAGGCAGAAGAAGAAAACATTTGACTCAGAAGATGAAGACTTTGTGGTTGATGAGGAGGTCACCTGAAAGAAGAAAGTTGTCAAGAAAGAGTTTGGCATTGCAGCTTCAACCAAGGCAGGTCTGGAGAAGAAGGCACCTGCCAGAAGGATCCCCATGTCCAAAGCCAGAGCCTCAAGATAGGAAGAAATTGAGCTCACCCTTGAGCCAAAAGAAAAGGAGGCTGCCCAGGGCAAGAAGAGAAAGGAAAGGGTCAAGAAGACCATGGCCAGAGTGATTGGAAAGCCATCCATGATTAGGTCATCTGATGAAGAGGAGGAGGAAGAGCTAGATGCACCTCCTGCTAAGACCCAGAAGCTGATGGGGGATGCCATCAAGTCAGGGGCTACTCCATCAAAGCCCAAGACTGCCCCAAGGCTGCTTTTGCACAAGCTTCTAAGCCATCAGCACCCAAAAGATCAACAAGGAATATTCTAGCTACTGAGAAGAACAAGGCCCCAGTGCCTAAAGTGGAAGAAGAAGAAGAAGAAGAAGAAGAAGAAGAAGAAGAAGATGCCCAAGTGCTAGCAAGTTAAAACCCAAGATACCAGATCATGATGATACACATCCAGTTGCTGAGAATATGAAGCTGAGGAAAGATGCGGGTCTCAAGCTATGCAGACAGATAGACCCATATGCCACCAGGAGAAGGACTGCTATAGATTACAGGTTCCACACCAAGGAGCAACAGGACTTCTATGAGACAGCACTCTCGGACAAGAAGCCCATAGTCAGTGACATGAGATGGGTTGATTGGGAGTACATTGACAACAATGCAGATTATTTCCCAGGATTTCATGACAGCTTCAGACTGACTGGAGTTGATAAGTTTGTTGGTTAGAAACTCACCAAATGGAATGATGAGATGGTGATGCAGTTCTACTCCACTGCACATTTCTACACAGATGGAAAAATTGTCTGGATGACTGAGGGTACAAGGTACCAATCTTCTGTTGCTGAGTGGGCCAAGCTAATCAATGCCCCTGAAGAACAAGAAGATGACACAGATGTTTATGCCAAGCCTAGGAAAGGACACAACTCCATGGCACACATGTACAAGGAGATTCCTGATGCTGCCTTGGAGAATCAGAAGTATGGCTCAATATATTATCTACTATCTGGGCTGCCCACCATCAACACTATTCTAAAGCACACATTGTTGCCCAAGTATGGAGACAACAGGGTGATCAGAGGACATTCAGTAAACCTGCTGCATATGTTTGATGTGCCAGAGAAGTTCGAGGTAATGACCTTGATAGTTGAGACAATAAAGAGGACTGCTACTAATCAGAAGAGATCATGTGGCTATGCTCCACACATTCAGATGCTCATCAACTCTAAGATGGGAAAAGGCATATATCTGTTGGACAAGGAGCACCTTCTCCTGTTGCCTGAATTTGAGGACAATGAGGTTGTCATGGATGCTTCACATCCTACATCAGTAGAGGCCCAGGAGAAGAGGGAAAAAGCATAGGCAGAGAAGGCAGCACAAACTTCACAAGTTCCAGATGCTTCAGTTGTACACCTCAAGACCAAGCAGGATCAACTTAGCTATCTGCTTGAGGCCACTGTGAGAATTGAGAAAGGATTGGCAACCCTGACTCAAAATCAAGAGAGTCTTGAGAGGATCATCGAGACAAAGTTTTATGATCTAGACTTGAAGGTCACAGAGATCCAGACTACAGTTGAGCAACTCCAAGAAGAAGCTGAAGAGAGAAGAGGGAGAGCTACCACTGAAGTTTTTCAGAGAGTGCCGAGGGCACGAAGGTCTGCAGCTGTGCTAGCCAGTGACACTAGGGCTACTACTTCAGCACCAACAGCTATAGCCTTAGTTGCTCCTCCAGTTGCAACTCCACCAACTCTAGACCTCTTCAGATGCATTTGTTGCAGGACTCCTCTCCACGCCACCTTCGCATACCGGAGCTCCCAGAGATCGTGCTTAGAGAGCAACATAGCACTATGCATTTTCAAGCTTTTAACTTGTTGCCAAAGGTGGAGAAAGTGTATAGATCATAGGCTTCGAGAGAGAGAGAGAGAGAGAGTTTTGCTTCTTTTGCCTCTCTTGCTACTTGTTTACTTGCTTGTTTGGTTGATGCACTATTTGTGCTTGTGTGTGAGATACTCCTATGATCATGTGTTTGATCATATTATGCTTTAATGTGTGCTTGAATGATAATATTCTATCTCTTATGTATAATCATTCATATCCTGCCTTGGTGATGAGTGCATATTTTATATTCTATCATTTTGAGCGCTCCACCAAGATGTATGTGACATGGAAGAGTAACCCATGATCCTAATCGATTGTGCATTTTCATTCAAAAGCAAATTTTAAATAATGCACAAATTTAGGGGAGCTCTTACTTAGCACATACTTCTCAAAGCGACAATGTACTTCATTTATATTATCATTTGTTGAAGCTTTGATCTATATGTTGTCATCAATTACCAAAAAGGGGGAGATTGAAAGTGCAACTAATCCCCGGGTGGTTTTGGTAATTCATAACAACATATAGCTCATTAAACTAATATCCATTCTAGAATAATATTTCAGGAAGTTCAATGATTGGTATGGCATGGACTAGAGATGTGGACGCCTCAAAAAGCTAAGGACACATATTGGCAAAAGCCCAAGACTCTTCATTTTCATTTTAGTGATCCAAGATCACATTGCACCCATCGGAAAATCCAATACTATTAAAAGGGGACGAGGTGTGTAGGATCGAAAGAATGTCTAGAGGGGGTGATTAGACTACTTGACGAAATAAAAACTTAACCTTCAGTTTTAGTTCTTGGCAGATTTTTAGCAACTTAGCACAAGTCAAGCAATCTCAACACAATTCAAGCAAGCATGCAAAGAGTATATGAGCAGCGGAAAGTAAAGCATGCAACTTGCACGAAAGTAAATGGGAGTAGTTTCGAGGGAGCAAACGCAATGTTGACACGGAGATTTTTGGCGTGGTTCTGCTAGGTGGTGCTATCGTACATCCACGTTGATGGAGACTTCAACCAACGAAGGGTAACTATTGCACGAGTCCACGGAGGACTCCACCCACAAATGGTCCATGAAGAAGCAACCTTGTCTATCCCACCATGGCCATCGCCCACGAAGGACTTGCCTCACTAGGGTAGATCTTCACAAAGTAGCGATCTCCTTGCCCTTACGTTATACTCATGATTGCTTAATTTATGTTTTTGAAGAGGAGACGTTAGTCTCACTTGTTATTTCAATGACGAGTTCGATGTTGACCGTGTATCTTGGGAATCCTAGACAGAGGTTTTGTTCCTATGGAGGGTCTTGTAGATGGTCAGGCCTCTCAGCCTTTTTCTTTTGTAGTTGTCTATACTCAGACATGTTTATGCTTCCGTTGCTTGTATGACTTTGTATGTTGGTACATGACACCCATGTTTCTAATATCATTCTATGTCCGGCTCCTCAGAGCCTCTTAAATAAATACTTTGAGTTGTAGAGTTATGTTGTGATGCCATGTTGTATCTACACATATTGTGCATATTGTGTGTATGTTTTGAAACACATTGGTATGTGTGGGATTCGACACCTAGTTATCTGCCTTTGGTAGCCTTTCCTACTGGGAAATGCTTCGTGGTGCTTCCACTGAGCCTTGGTAGTTCACTGCTGCTCTGGAACACATGGATTGACTAGCATGTATCCTTCTTTGCTCATGTATCTGTCCCGACGGGGAAATGTCATGCAGTGTTTACTGGAGTCCTTGTAGCTTGCTATGACTCGTTTACACACGCTGATGACTGACACATGCATTGCTGGGTTACGTATGCATGTCCCTGTATGTTTGTGAGACCTTGGTTTACGACTTGTCATGTCGACCCGAATTCTCTGTCATATGGATGCTAGCGTCACAATCATATACATGATCCAAAAGACGTAAACGGTCCTGGCCAAGGTAAAGGTGGCAGCCATGGGTTACTGTGAGTGAGGTCACAAAGTGATATGATGTGTTACTTGCTAGATCGGTGTGACTTGGGATTAGGGTCCCAACATAATGGTGCCCCCTCTTCCTGTCAAACCAAAGTAAGGGAGGAGTGGCCTGACGGCCATGACAACGTTGACCAGGTGGCATCCACATGAAGCTCGCATCCGACCTCACTCAAGCCATCCAGACAACATCTTAGCCGGGTTCCAGGAAGGCGATGTGACAAAGGAGCCCACTATAAGTATTGCGATCCTCACTGCGACCTCCACTGAGCTCAGGTGCTATTGACGGGGTCATGTACTGGGGGTGGGTAATAACAAGGATCCCGGCCTAATCAACTACAAGGGGGCAACGGGCGCACGGTATAACACTAACCCTAGGGGGCCAGACGACCTTCTTGATGTACAATACTAGAGGACTGCGGCGCCCCCAGATCACATCCAACATGTAAGCCCTAGGTCTCTCTTGTCTATATGAAAGGGAGGTCTAGGGTTCCTCTTGATCATCTATTCTCAGATAGGAGAACTATCGGTAGTAACATCATACACCATTGTAACCCCTCACACGAGGTATCCCTCCATTGTGGATAACAAAAACTAGTAGGACGTAGGATATTACTCTCTGGAGGCCCGAACCTGGATAAAACCCTTCCGTGACATCCGATCCAAGACTTCCAGTTGCCCTTGGACCCCTACCGAGGGATCTAACGAAAATTTGCTCCATCACTGTTCATGGACGATCCTCGCACGACACACACCAGACTCCACGAGCCTTGTACGCATGTCACCAACCTGCCATCGTCATGGTAAAACCTCATGCGCAATTAGCAACACTTCCAAAAGAAAAAATACTTTCCCGAGTCCTCACCATGGACGCAACAAAACTTTGCTCCAAGAACCTCAAAAATCCTTTTTCTATTGTGTTGTTGGCCATGCCACATCAATACCAAGCCATGCAAATTGCCTTTTCTTTTGTCCAAACAGATCACGTCCAACCTGCACAGCATCACCGACACCACATTCACACACATTATCCCAGCTTCTGGCAACCATTTTTAAAAATTTCCTCGCAACCTTTTTTGACCATGCAAGCCTTTGCTTCACGGCTGGACCTCTACCGAGCGCACCAGCCAAGCCTTGCTTTTTTCTAGGAAGAGCCAATATTTTATTCATCATAATCCACAGTGAGTGGGATACAAGCAGCGTCATGAGGCTGGCCAAGCCACACATATCATCATCACATGCGTGCGTCACTTGGGCCTCGGGCCTCCCCAGATGGTCTGCATCCATTGCACCTAACCGATGACCCTGATTTCTCAAAAAAAAACCTAGCGGATGACCCTAACCACGACACATGATCCCGCATGTTGCTCACGCAAGGTGCTTGCCTGGCACTGCATGGAGATTGATACATCTCCAACGTATCTATAATTTTTGATTGTTCCATGCTATTATATTATCTGTTTTGGATGTTTAATGGGCTTTACTATACACTTTTATATTACTTTTGGGACTAACCTATTAACCGGAGGCCCAGCCCAAATTGTTGTTTTTTTGCCTATTTCAGTGTTTCATAGAAAAGGAATATCAAACGGAGTCCAAACGGAATGAAACCTTCGGGAGAGTTATTTTTGGAACAAACGCAATCCAGGAGACTTGGAGTAGACGTCACGGAAGCAACGAGGTGACCACGAGGGTCCAGGGCGCGTCCTACCCCCTGGGTGCGCCCCCACCCTCGTGGGCCCCTCGTGGCTCCCCTGACCGACTTCTTCCGCCTATATATACTCATATACCTTGAAAACATCGGGGATCACAATAGATCGGGAGTTCCGCGGCCGCAAGCCTCTGTAGCCACCAAAAAAACCAATCGGGACCCTGTTCTGGCACCCTGCCGGAGGGGGGATCCATCATCGATGTCCATCTTCATCATCCCGGTGCTCTCAATGACGAGGAGGGAGTAGTTCACCCTCGGGGCTGAGGGTATGTACCAGTAGCTATGTGTTTGACCTCTCTCTCTCGCGTGTTCTTGATTTGGCACGATCTTAATGTATCGCGAGCTTTGCTATTGTAGTTGGATCTTATGATGTTTCTCCCCCTCTACTCTCTTGTAATGGATTGAGTTTTCCCTTTGAAGTTATCTTATCGAATTGAGTCTTTAAGGACTTGAGAACACTTGATGTATGTCTTGCATGTGCTTATCTGTGGTGACAATGGGATATTCACGTGATCTACTTGATGTATGTTTTGGTGATCAACTTGCAGGTTCAGTGACCTTGTGAACTTATGCATAGGGGTTGGCACACATTTTCGTCTTGACTCTCCAGTAGAAACTTTGGGGCACTCTTTGAAGTACTTTGTGTTGGTTGAATAGATGAATCTGAGATTGTGTGATGCATATCGTATAATCATACCCACGGATACTTGAGGTGACATTGGAGTATCTAGGTGACATTAGGGTTTTGGTTGATTTGTGTCTTAAGGTGTTATTCTAGTACGAACTCTATGATAGATCGAACGGAAAGAATAGCTTCGTGTTATTTTACTATGGACTCTTGAATAGATCGATTAGAGAGGATAACTTTGAGGTGGTTTCATACCCTACAATAATCTCTTCGTTTGTTCTCCGCTATTAGTAACTTCAGAGTGACTCTTTGTTGCATGTTGAGGGATTGTTATATGATCCAATTATGTTATTATTTTTGAGAGAACTTGCACTAGTGAAAGTATGAACCATAGGCCTTGTTTCCTAGCATTGCAATACCGTTTACGCTCACTTTTATCGCTTGCTACCTTGCTGTTTTTATATTTTCAGATTACAAAAACCTATATCTACCATCCATATTGCACTTGTATCACCATCTCTTCGCCAAACTAGTGAACCTATACAATTTACCATTGTATTGGGTGTGTTGGGGACACAAGAGACTCTTTGTTATTTGGTTGCAGGGTTGTTTGAGAGAGACCATCTTCATCCTACGCCTCCCACGGATTGATAAACCTTAGGTCATCCACTTAAGGGAAATTTGCTACTGTCCTACAAACCTCCTCACTTGGAGGCCTAACAACGTCTACAAGAAGAAGGTTGTGTAGTAGACATCAAGCTCTTTTCGAGCGCCGTTGCCAGGGAGGTGAGTGCTTGAAGGTATATCTTTAGATCTTGCAATCGAATTTTTTTGTTTCTTGTTTTATCACTAGTTTAGTCTATAAAAGAAAATTACAAAAAAATGGAATTGAGGGTGCCTCATATGCTTCATCTTTTTAATATCTTTCATGAAAATAAGGATTCCGAAAATTGTGCCAAAGTGTTAGAAGAAGAATGCATTAGAATGTTTGGCACTAAATCTTTGAATGATGAGCATGATTGCAATGTTGTTAGTATGAACTCTTTGAATATCCATAGTACTAATGATGATTGCACTAGTCATGATGAAAATGTATCTTACAAGCATGTCAACTTTTGTGGAGTGCATAGAGTTTGCAAGTACACACCAAATAGGGAAGATAGATTTTGCAAGAGGCATAAGTATTTAGAAACTAAATGGTTGCAAGAGAGGCTAGAAGTTTGTGCTGAAAATTTAAAATTTCTTTGCCATCCTTGTGAACTTTGCAATGAACATGATCATTTAAATACCCAATGCAAATTGTTTCATGATCAAATTGTGTCCAAAAATTGTGATGACTTGATTTCCCTTGCACATCATAATGAACTTAGTTTGCTTATGGGTTATGAAGAAATGAAGCGTTTAACTAAGAATCTTCCAGAATTTGCCCTTGATAAAGTTCTTGATTTTGATCTAGAGGAAATTTATATGTATTGTGCGGTGAATTGCATTGAAAATCCTTATATTGCCAATTACATAAAGACAAGAAAACAAATATAAGATGAAGAGAATACTAATGAAAGGGAAGAGACTTCCCAATATCCTCCTATTATTTCTTATGATGAATCAGGTAACGAGGAGGAGCCTTCTATTCAACCAATCTCATTAATAAGGAGCTCAAAAAAGAGGATTAAACCCACACATAATGTGAAGAAGAAAAAGAAAAGAAAAGGAGAAGCAAAGGTAAAAAGGTATCCCTCCCAAATGATGTTGCTCCTATTACTCATTGTGATGATGATAATTGCTATACTATTGGTGCTATCCATACTATTAATTATGAGAGTGTTTATGCTTATGATATGCAAAGACCCAAGCTTGGGGATGCTATGTTTGATGAGAATGACATGTTTGAGAATTTATTTTCTACAATTAATGTTTGTCCCAAGCTTGGGGATGCTATGTTTTATGAAGATGATATTTTTAATCCCCCAAATTTTGATATGCAAATTTATTGTGATGATAGCATGCCTCCTACTTATGATGATTATATTGATGAAAGTGGGTTTGGAAGAGTGTCAACTTTAAGAAGTAATGATCCCACTATTTCGGTGGGTGTTGAATCTTATTGTGACAATTATGAAAGTGGATTTGGAGAGGTCATGACTTTATTTAGTAATGATTCCACTATCTTGGAAGAGGTTTCAATTGATTATGATGAGAACAAAGTTGCTACTTATGATGATTATTGTGATGATACTTATGTTATAAAAAGTAGTGATGATTATATTTACAAAATTTGTCATGATTATGATTACCCTTTTTCTGAGCATTACTCTTTTAATGTGGAAACAATTTATAGTATTCGAGTTTCTTATGATACTCCCACTATTCCGAATGAGAAGAATTTTGCTTATGTGGAGAGTAGTAAATTCTCTATGCTTGTGCATCATGAAAATAGTGCTTTATGTGATGGTTATATTGTTGAATTCATTCATGATGCTACTGAAAATTATTATGAGGGAGGAACATATGCTTGCAGGAATTGCAATAATATCAAGTTTCCTCTCTATGTGCTTAAAATCTTGAAGTTATGCTTGTTTTGCCTCCCTATGCTAGTTGATTATTGTTCCCATAAGTTGTTTGCTCAAAAAATCCCTATGCATAGGAAGTGGGTTAGACTTAAATCTGCTAGTCATATTCTTCATGATGCTCTCTTTATGTTTCAATTCTTATCTTTTATGTGAGCATCACTGAAATCATCATGCCTAGCTAGAGGCGTTAAACGTTAGCGCTTGTTGGGAGGCAACCCAATTTTATTTTTGTTCTTTGATTTTTGCTACTGTTTAGTAATATATAATTAATCTAGCCTCTGTTTAGATGTGGTTTTATGTTTTAATTAGTGTTTGTGCCAAGTAGGACCTTTGGGAAGACTTGGGTGAAGTCTATGCGATCTTGCTGTAAAAAACAGAAACTTTTGCACTCACGAGATTAGCTGCCATTTTTTAATGGAGAGTTCTTTTAGGTTGATTATTTTTGAAGACGATTAATAGAAAAATTCCTCAGGTCCAACAATTTATTTCAGAATTGTTGGAGTTACATAAGTATTCGAATGATACAGATTGCTACAGACTGTGCTGTTTTTGACAGATTCTGTTTTCTATGAGTAGTTTGCTTATTTTGATGAATCTATGAGTAGCATCGGAGGGTATGAACCATAGAGAAGTTAGAATACAGTAGATATTACACCAATATGAATTTATAATGAGTTCACAACAGTATCTAAGTGGTGATTTATTTTCTTATACTAACGGAGCTTACGAGTTTTCTGTTGAGTTCTGTGTTGTGAAGTTTTCAAGTTTTGGGTAAAGATTCGATGGACTTTGGAACAAGGAGTGGCAAGAGCCTAAGCTTGGGGATGCCCAAGGCACCCCAAGGTAATATTCAAGGACAACCAAGAGCCTAAGCTTGGGGATGCCCCGGATAGCATCTCCTCTTTCGTCTTCATTCATCGGTAACCTTACTTGGAGCTATATTTTTATTCACCACATGATATGTGTTTTGCTTGGAGCGTCATTTTATTTTCTTTTGTTTTGCTTGCTGTTTGAATAAAATACCAAGATCTGAAATTTTTAAATGTTAAAGAGTATTCACATAGTTCAATAATTATTCAACTACTTATTGATCTTCACTTATATCTTTCAGAGTAGTTTGTCGTTTGCTCTAGTGCTTCACTTATATCTTTTTAGAGCACGATGGTGGTTTTATTTTGAAGAAATAGATGAACTCTCATGCTTCACTTATATTATTTTGAGAGTCTTTAGAACAGCATGGTAATTTGCTTTGTTTATGAATTCAGTCCTAATATGATCGGCATCCAAGAGGGATATAATAAAAACTTTCATATAAAGTGCATTGAATACTATGATAAATTTGATACTTGATAATTTTTTTGAGATATAAAGGTGGTAATGTTAGAGTCATGCTAGTTGGGTAATTATGAAATTGAGAAATACTTATGTTAAAGTTGGCAAGTCCCGTAGTATGCACGTATGGTGAACGTTGTGTGACAAATTTGAAGCATGGGGTGTTCTTTGATTGCCTTCCTTATGAGTGGAGATTGGGATCGCGCGATGGTTAACTCCTACCAACCCTTCCCCTAGGAGCATGCGTAGTAGTACTTTGCTTCGAGGGCTAATAAAGGTTTGCATTAAGTATATGAGTTCTTTATGACTAATGTGAGTCCATGGATTATACGCACTCTTACCCTTCCGCAATTTGCTAGCCTCTACGGTACCGTGCAATGCCCTTTCTCACCTTGAGAGTTGGTGCAAACTTCGCCGGTGCATCCGAACCCCATGATATGATACGCTCTATCACACATAAACCTCCTTATATCTTCCTCAAAACAGCCACCACACCTACCTATTATGGCATTTCCATAGCCATTCTGAGATATATTGCCATGCAACTTTCCACCGTTCCGTTTAATATGACACGCTCCATCATTGTCATATTGCTTTTGCATGATCATGTAGTTGACATCGTATTTGTGGCAAGTCCACTTTTATAATTCTTTCATACATGTCGCTCTTGATTCATTGCATATCCCGGTACACCGCCGGAGGCATTCACATAGAGTCATATTTTGTTCTAAGCATTGAGTTGTAATTCTTGAGTTGTAAATAAATAGAAGTGTGATGATCTCCATTATTAGAGCATTGTCCCAAGTGAGGAAAGGATGATGGAGACTATGATTCCCCCACAAGTCGGGATGAGACTCCGGACTTTATGAAAAATAAAAGAGGCCAAAGAATCCCAAATAAAAAAAGAGGCCAAAGAAGCCCACCAAAATAAAATAAAAAAAGAAGAAAAAAAGAAAAAAATGAGAGAAAAAGAGAGAAGGGACAATGTTATTATCCTTTTTCCACAGTTGTGCTTCAAAGTAGCACCACGATCGTCATGATAGAGAGTCTCTTATGTTGTCACTTTCATATAATAGTAGGAATTTTTCATTATAGAACTTGGCTTGTATATTCCAATGATGGGCTTCCTCAAAATGCCCTAGGTCTTCATGAGCAAGCAAGTTGGATGCACACCCACTTAGTTTCTTTTTGATGAGCTTTCATACATTTATAGCTCTAGTGCATCCATTGCATGGAAACTCTACTCCTCGTATTGACATCAATTGATGGGCATCTCCATAGCCCGTTGATTAGTCGCGTCAATATGAGACTTTCTCCCTTTTTGTCTTCTTACATAATCCCTATCATCATACTCTACTCCACCCATAGTGCTATATCCATGGCTTACGGTCATGTATTGCATGAGGGTTTAAAAGGCTGAAGCGCGTTAATAAGTATGAACCAATTGCTTGGCTGAAACCGGGGTTGTGCATGATAGGAGCATTTTGTGTGATGAAAATGAAGCATGGCCAAACGATATGATTTTGTAGGGATAAGCTTTCTTTGGCTATGTTATTTTGATAAGACATGATTACTTTGTTAGTATGCTTGAAGTATTACTATTTTTATGTTAATATTAAAATTTTATCTTGAATCTTATGGCTCTGAATATTCTTGCCACAATAAAGAGAGATTACATTGATAAATATGTTAGGTAGCATTCCACATCAAAAATTCTGTTTTTATCATTTACCTACTCGAGGACTAGCAGGAATTAAGCTTGGGGATGCTTGATACGTCTCCAACGTATCTATAATTTTTGATTGTTCCATGCTATTATATTATCTGTTTTAGATGTTTAATGGGCTTTACTATACACTTCTATATTATTTTTGGGACTAACCTATTAACCGGAGGCCCAGCCCAAATTGCTGCTTTTTGCCTATTTCAGTGTTTCGCAGAAAAGGAATATCAAACGGAGTCCAAATGGAATGAAACCTTTGGGAAAGTTATTTTTGGAACAAACGCAATCCATGAGACTTGGAATAGACGTCAGGGAAGCAACAAGGTGGCCACGAGGGTCCAGGGCGCGCCCCCACCCTCGTGGGCCCCTCATGGCTCCCCTGACCGACTTCTTTTGCCTATATATACTCATATACCCCGAAAACATCGGGGAGCACAATAGATCAGGAGTTCCGCAGCCGCAAGCCTCTGTAGCCACCAAAAACCAATCGGGACCCTGTTCTGGCACCCTGCCGGAGGGGGGATCCATCACCAGTGGCCATCTTCATCATCCCGGTGCTCTCCATGACGAGGAGGGAGTAGTTCACCCTCGGGGCTGAGGGTATGTACCAGTAGCTATGTGTTTGATCTCTCTCTCTCTCTCGTGTTCTTGATTTGGCACGATCTTGATGTATCGCGAGCTTTGCTATTATAGTTGGATCTTATGATGTTTCTCCCCCTCTACTCTCTTGTAATGGATTGAGTTTTTCCTTTGAAGTTATCTTATCAGATTAAGTCTTTAAGGATTTGAGAACACTTGATGCATGTCTTGCATGTGCTTATCTGTGGTAACAATGGGATATTCACGTGATCTACTTGATGTATGTTTTGGTGATCAACTTGCGGGTTCACTGACCTTGTGAACTTATGCATAGGGGTTGGCACACATTTTCATCTTGACTCTCCGGTAGAAACTTTGGGGCACTCTTTGAAGTACTATGTGTTGGTTGAATAGATGAATCTGAGATGATGCATATCGTATAATCATACCCACGGATACTTGAGGTGACATTGGAGTATCTAGGTGACATTAGGGTTTTGGTTGATTTGTGTCTTAAGGTGTTATTCTAGTACGAACTCTATGATAGATCGAATGGAAAGAATAGCTTCGTGTTATTTTACTACGGACTCTTGAATAGATCGATCATAAAGGATAACTTTGAGGTGGTTTCATACCCTACAATAATCTCTTCGTTTGTTCTCCGCTATTAGTCACTTCAGAGTGACTCTTTGTTGCGTGTTGAGGGATTATTATATGATCCAATTATGTTATTATTGTTGAGAGAACTTGCACCAGTGAAAGTATGAACCGTAGGACTTGTTTCCTAGCATTGCAATACCGTTTACGCTCACTTTTATCGCTTGCTACCTTGCTGTTTTTATATTTTCAGATTACAAAAACTTATATCTACCATCCATATTGCACTTGTATCACCATCTCTTCACCAAACTAGTGAACCTATACAATTTACCATTGTATTGGGTGTGTTGGAGACACAAGATACTCTTTGTTATTTGGTTGCAGGGTTGTTTGAGAGAGACCATCTTCATCCTACGCCTCCCACGAATTGTTAAACCTTAGGTCATCCACTTGAGGGAAATTTGCTACTGTCCCACAAACCTCTGCACTTGGAGGCCCAACAATGTCTACAAGAAGAAGGTTGTGTAGTAGACATCAGACATCATACCCTAGTGCTCTGCCTGTAGCCTGCTCTTAAATGTCATGCCGAGCGCTCCACGAGGAATCAATCCGAGTCGCGGTCGTTTGTTCAGCTACATGCATCTAATCTCACTGAGATGCCAGATCCAATTGCTTCTCCAAACACGACGCCATCCTTCCTAAATCTTCAACTCAAGCAACCTTGATCCTTCTCATCTACTTTTGCAGACAATAGTGTTTTATTTGCTCTAAGTGATGTCTGAAGTACCGACGCCCTAAAAGGTACAATGGAAACATACTGTGGTGGGTCAGGACAGAAGATTAATATGAAGAAATCTTCCATTTTCTTTGGCAAACATTGCTGCGAGCAAACAAAATAAAGAGTTAAAGGTTGCTTGGGAGTTCAGGAAGAAACATTGCAAGCTAACTATATTGGTATGCCAATCTTTGTTGGCCGTTCTCCTACAAGCTCTTTTAATTTCCTAACTCGCAAGCAATGGAAGCACATCAATGGTTGGCCGTACAAACCTCTTTGTTGGGATGGAAAAGAAGTTCTTTGAAAATCTGTTTGTCGGCGTTCTGGGAAGGGGGGTCCCCAGTCTTGCCTGCCTGCAGCCCGCGGCGTGGCTCCACCAGTGGCCCAGTATGTCCCGTCTTCGTCGACCAACACTCAAGACCCTCGCGAGGGGCCAAGCCTTGCGGGGTGGACGACACAAGGCCTCCCCAGAAGTGGCCTCACTAGGCAGGCTCGCGAGGAGGCAGAGAGATCAAGGCAAGGGGTACCTCGCGAGGTCCCCATGATGCAAGCCATGACGACCAAGGGCAGGCGGGCGCCAGGCGGGCCAGCCTGCGCAGTGTCCTTGTTTCCCCTTTGGTGCCAAGGGGGCAAGCGCAAGCGCGGAGTACCGAGGCATCAGACAAAGGTTTCCATATCAGTGCAACAAGACCAAGGCCAACAGGACGGCAAGATAGAGGTCATCGTGGAGCCCAATACGGCGTCACCACCAGCACCTTTGATAGGCGAAGACCACCTTTAGTCAGGATAGCTTGTACTAGCTGTCCCCTTTCAAAATGGCTGGTGTTGGATCCCTTCCCGCTCAATATTTGGGAAGAGGACCAGGGCCTCTATAAATAGGGCTAGCCACCACAGTAGAAGGGGACCAAAGTTAAGTTCATCTACACACCACACCAGCTCAAGAACACCTCTCCTCGTGAGGCTGTTCTTCCCTTGTACTGTTCATCATCAGCCCAAGAGGCAATCCACCACCACACATAGGAGTAGGGTATTACACCACAACGATGGCCCAAACTTGTATAAATCTTGTGTCTCTTGTGCTGTGAGTTGATCGATCTAACTTAGGGATCACGGCGAGGCTGAGGGCATGTTTAGTAGGGAGAAATCTTTGTGCGCACCCCAGTGTTCGAACCTTAAGGGTTTTGCCGGAACCCGATATTCGCCATTTGGCATGCCAGGTAGGGGTGCGCCGAAATCTTCTTTCAGCTGATCTGCATCCCATCGCTTCGTCGCATCCATGGCGGATGCCCGCCGAGCCCGCGCCGAGCGCCGGGCTGCTCTCGCCACTCGCGTCACCTAGGCGGCTCCCATCGGCGGGCCTCCTCGTCGTTCTCTGTCACCTGCCGCCAACGCCACTACTGGCCCAGCGGGGAACAAGCAGCAAGCATCTTCGCCGCACCCCTTGATGCGGCGAGAAGGCCGCACCACCACTCCGTCGCTGACCCCAGCTGGCTCGTCGTCCCACGCTCGTCGCGCCCCCACGGACACGCAGGCTGCGTTGCTTCTGGCATGTGAGATCCTGCATTACCGCCCCGTCTATGACCTCTACGAAGAATGGCTCGCTCGCATCACCGAGCTCGTCAGTGCCGCAGGGGGCTCTCCCGCGCCGCCCTCTCGCTGCCTCGCCCTCCGCCAGGTACGGGCGACGTGGCTCAGGAGTGCCTCCACCACCTCCGCCCCAAGACGGCGCCCTCGCTCCAAGGCGTGCGGCCCCTGGAAGTGACCCACCGCATCCAGTGCCCGCGCGGCAAGAAATAAGGTGCCAAGAAATCCCTCGGCCACAAGAAGGCACCCTCGTGCTCCCTGCACCGGCGCGACAAGACCGCGTACTGCCTCTGGCGGCGTTGCGCGGATACCATCAAGAGCAAGCTCCGCATCAGCAAAGGGCTCCGATGACCACAACAGGTTGCCGCGCCTTCACCACCGAGCTGTGTAGCGTCACCTGGCCGGGCAAGTTCAAGCCAGATTTGCCTCCTCGCTACGATGGTACCGCTGACCCCGCAGAGTTCTTGCAGCTCTACGAGTTGAGCATCGAGGTTGCCAACAGAGACGAGAAGGTCATGGCGAGCTGGTTTCCCATGGCGCTCAAGGATGGTGCCTGCACGTGGCTCCTGAACCTGCCTCCCGGCTCGATCTCCTCCTGGGATGAGATGCGCAGCTGCTTCATCGCCAACTTCCAGGGCACTCGCGACCGCCCCCCGGCCGAGGGTGACCTGCACCGCATCAAGCAACAACCCGGGGAGACCCTGCAGAAATACATCCAACGCTTCAACAACGCCCGCCTCAAGGTCCCCAAGGTGACGGACGAGGCCATCATCTCAGTGCTCTCTGATGGCGTCCGTGACGTCAAGATGAAGGAGGAGCTCGCCATCCACGAGGAGTTGTGCACATCCCTGGAGCTGTTCAACCTGGCGACCAAGTGCGCAAGAGCTGAGGAGGGACGCCTCTCCCTCCTCGAGCTTCTAGCTGCTGACCCAGAAGAGAAGAAGACCAAGGCCAAGGATGTGAAACGCAAGGGAGTAGCCATGCTTGCATCAGAACCAGACACAAAGCACGGCAGGGACCAGCCGGAGTCGTCCAAGGGCAGCCGACCATTCTGCGCCTACCACAACCTCCACACCCACAACACCAGCGACTGCCAGGAGCTCAGGGCCGTTCGAGAAGGACGCTTCGGTCGACGCCCCGAGCGCAACGACCAGGGCTACGGCCGAGGAGGAGGACGAGGCAGAGGACGATGGGACGGGCGTGGCCCTCGCCAGGAGTGGTGTGACCGACCTCGTGAGGATCACTGGCAGGACCAGCCTCGCGAGGGCGCTTGGAGGGATCAGCCTCGTGAGGAACACCCGCAGGGCAACGCAGGCCTTCCTCCTCTACCGCCGCCGCCAAGAAGGAATGATCACCATCATCAGGATGAGGGGGCTGGGGGCTTCCAGGAGCCACGTGCAATCGCTTGCATCCTGGGCGGAGCTCAGGCCCCAGCCTCTCAGCGCATCTTCAAGCAGTTTGCTCATGAGGTGGATGCAGTCCTCCCCAGGCTTGAGGCCACACGCCCGCTCAGGTGGTCCAAGTGCGCCATCACCTTCAGTTTGGCAGATCAACTCAAGTGTGCGGCTACTGCTGGCGTCCTTTCGATGCTCTGTTCCCTAGTCATCAGCAACGTGCAAGTCACCAGGACCCTCATCGATGGCAGCGCAGGGCTTAACGTCCTGTCCGTTGAGATGTTCGACAACCTCCAAGTGCCGTATGATCAGCTCCAGCCTACCAAGCTTTTCTCAGGAGTCACTGACGGTTCCACCACCCTAATAGGGCAGGTCCGCCTCCCTGTCACCTTCAGCAAGCGCGACAACTACCGCACCGAGCTCATTGACTTTGACGTCGCCCACATCCACCTGCCGTACAATGCCATCCTCGGGTATCCAGCCCTGGCCAAGTTCATGCCAGTGACCCACCATGGCTACAACATCCTCAAGATGCTAGGAAGCGGTGGGATCATCACGGTCCCCTACAAAGAAAGAGATGCAGTGTGCTCCCTCGAGCGTGCCTTCCAAGATGCATCAATCGAGGACCCAGACAGCAAGGGCGAGAACCCTCCGGAGGCCATCCCCAAGAAGAAGAAGCAACCGCTCAGCGGAAGGCCTCAGGAGGTCGGCATCTCAGGTGGTGCCGCGTCAGGATCAGCGCCCGTGCAAGGGGCGCCTCCTTCCATCGCATAGGAAGGCGCGCCCGGCGCCCTCCTCGGGCAGGGCCTGGGGGCTCTCTTCTGGAGGGCCTCAGACCTTACCAACATCACAAGGGAGGCGCTCAGGCACCACTTGGAGGCGTGCTTTGCATCATGCTTCCCTCAGGAAGGCACAGGGCGTGGAAAGCCCAACCCTCAGGAGTTCATCACCAAGACCACTCAGGAGCTTCAGGAAGCAAGGGCTATGCGCGGCGATCGCCGCTTGCCTGGCGTAGCTCCCCATCTAGGCGAGGATGGTGGGTTGTGCATCTACATTGATGTCCCAGGGCTCAACCGAGCCGCATCTCACGGAGCACCTCTGGCCTTCGCGCGTGGGATGCTGTGAGGGTCCACCGCACAGCTACGTTCGCATTCCTTTCGGCCTGTCAAACGCGACTGCCACCTACCAGCGTCACCTAGAGCATTCTAGTAGCTCAAGAGGCTATGCATCACGCGGTCCTGGCGGAGATGGAGGCGGTCCTTAAGGAACCACCTGGACCCCCAGAGCCTCTCGAGGCTCAGGGCCCTAACGGCTCGTGAGGGACGACCTCTTCATCGCGCATCTTCAGCTACTCCAACACCCCCTCTACAATGGAATCAGGTGACATCTTCCAAGTTCATTTCAACTGGGAGCGCCCTCAGGGCTGCATCATTCCCAGGCCGCATGGGTCCGTCCCTGCGGCATGTATCCCTTTTTCTTATGTCTTTAGTTTACCTTGCTGGGGGCGCCCCTCGGGCTGCATCATCCCCAAGCCGCTTGGGTCCGACCCAGTGGCATGTATCCATCCTGCATCTACCTAAGCTGATTTGCCTTTCATGCCTAACCACCTGTGATTATCTGTGACGCCCCCGATTCAATCGTATACTAATCATGCACGCAAACGTGTACGATCAAGATTAGGGACTCACGGGAAGGTATCACAACACAACTCTAAAAACATAAATAAGTCATACAAGCATCATATTACAAGCCAGGGGCCTCGAGGGCTCGAATACAAGTGCTTCATCATAGACGAGTCAGCGGATGCAACAATATCTGAGTACAGACATAAGTTAAACAAGTTGCCATAAGATGTCTAGCACAAGCTGGGATACAGATCGAAAGAGGCGCATGCCTCCTGCCTGGGATCCTCCTAACTACTCCTGGTCGTTGGCAGCAGCCTGCACATAGTAGTAGGCACCTCCAGAGTAGTAGTCGACGTCGACGGTGGCAGAAAGCTCCTGGGCTCCAGCATCTGGTTGTGACAACCAGGTAGAATGGAAAGGGGGAAAAGAGGGAGAAAAGCAACTGTGAGTACTCATCCAAAGTACTCGCAAGCAAGGATGTACACTACATATGCATGGGTATATGTGTAAAGAGGCAATATCAGTGGACTGAACTGCAGAATGCCAGAATAAGAGGGGGATAGCTAGTCCTATCGAAGACTACGCTTCTGGCAGCCTCCGTCTTGTAGCATGTAGAAGAGAGTAGATTGAAGTCCTCCAAGTAGCATCGCATAGCATAATCCTACCCGGCGATCCTCCCCTCGTTGCCCTGTGGGAAAGCGATCACCGGGTTGTCTGTGGAACTTGTCTGGGTGTGTTTTATTAAGTACCCGGTTCTAGTTGTCATAAGGTCAAGGTACAACTCCGGGTCGTCCTTTTACCGAGGGACACGACTATTCGAATAGATAAACTTCCCTACAGGGGTGCACCACATAACCCAACACGCTCAATCCCATTTGGCCGGACACACTTTCCTGAGTCATGCTCGGCCTCGGAAGATCAACACGTCACAACCCCACCTAGGCCTAACAGAGAGGTCAGCATGCCGGTCTAACTCCTATGGCACAGGGGTCTGGGCCCATCGCCCATTGCACACCTGCACGTTGCGTGGGCGGCCGGAAGCAGACCTAGCCTCCCTAATACAAGAGCAGGCGTTCCAGTCCAATCCGGCGCGCGCCGCTCAGTCGCTGACGTCTAGAAGGCTTCGGCTGATACCACGACATCGAGTGCCCATATCTTTCCCGCGTAGTTGGTTAGTGCGTGTAGGCCAGTGGCCAGACTCAGATCAAATACCAAGATCTCGTTAAGTGTGTTACTATGAAGCAACCGCGAACGCCGACCAGGGCCAGGCCCACCTCTCGCCTAGGTGGTCTCAACCTGCCCTGTCGCTCTGCCATAAAGATCCAAACAGAGGGCCATCGGGACAAAGGTCCTTTCAGCCCCCAATCCATGAATCACTCGCGGGCACTCAATGAGCCAACCCGACTTTAGTCACCATCTGTATAATATGTATATATGTATACTATATACCCGTGATCACCTCCCGTGTGATCACGACCCAATAGTATAGCAAGGCAGACTGACAAGAATGTAGAACCAATGATGATAAACTAGCATCCTATACTAAGCATTTAGGATTGCGGGTAAGGTATCAATGACTATAGCAACAATGACAGGCTATGCAATAGAATAGGAGTAAGTGAACAGTAACATGCTACACTACTCTAATGCAAGCAGTATAGAGAAGAATAGGTGATATCTGGTGATCAGGGGGGGGGGGCTTGCCTAGTTGCTCTGGCAAGGAGGGGTCGTCAACACCATAGTCGAACTGGGGGGTCGCCGGTAGTCTCGGGGTCTACCGAAAAGAAGTAACAGAGAGGGAACACAATAAATAACAGATAAATCAAAGCATCACAAAGCGTAAGGCAATACGCGGTGTTCGGTGTGCCCTAACGCGGTAGTAGGTGATACCGGTGAAGGGGGAAAACATCCGGGAAAGTATCCCCGGTGTTTCGCGTTTTCGGATAGATGAACCGGAGGGGAAATGTTGCAGGTTCACTATGCTAAGGATGTGTGGCGGAAGAACGGGCTGCCTATCTAGATTCGTCTCGTCGTTCTGAGCAACTTTCATTTACAAAGTATTTTCATCCGAGTTACGATTTATTTTCTATGATTTCTCAAAGTTTTATCCATTTCTGAAATTAACTTTAATTCAAAAAACAAAAGTAAAAATGCTATATGCACCCACAAGTGTACACATAAGTGTACCTATGGCTGACATGCTGGTCCCAGGAGGTCCCAGTTGACCAGTCAAACTTTGACTGGTCTACAGGGGGCCCCCTGTCATTCTCTGTTTGTCTAACTAATTTTAGTTCCAGCTAATCTAGTGATTAGGCTAATCCAAGAAGGTTAATTAAGTAACTTATTAATAAATTAATTAGTTCATTTAATAATTTCGTTAACATTTATATTTTTTACTAATCTTTATTTTCTGTTCTTTTATACAGGGACGGGGCCACTGTCATAGGCCCAGGGGGGTTAATGGGGCGGTTAACCAGGCGTCTGGGCAGGGGTTAACGGGCAGTGGCGCCCTACGGGCACATGCCCAGATCGACAGGAGTGGGCGCCGGCCATGGGTGCGGTAAGGCAGGCCATCGGAGGCGGCAGTGGCGAGACCACGACGGGGCGGCGCCGGGGCACAGGAGCAGAGGCGGGGGCGTGAGCTGGACGGCGAGGTCTCGGGCATGCGCGGCGATAGCAACAACGGTAAGTGTAGAGCACGAGCAACAGCGGGAGGGGCGCGATCGTGGGCGCGGTTGGTGCATGCTCACTGTGAGCGCAGCCGTGGGCTGATCCGACGATGGCAAGGAGAGGGCGAAGAGAAGCAGAGGCCGGGGCCTCACCACGGGACGTAGGGAACTGGCAGTGGGGCTCATGGAGGAGGACGGGAACGCGTCCGGCGAGGAGGAGTCGAGGACGAGGGGCGG
>NC_041387.1:264617027-264640590 GCF_002162155.2 Triticum dicoccoides
GGGGGTTGTTTTTAATTTCTTTTTCCTTTTCTACAGTTTTATTTCATTTTTTTATTTTTGCTTTGGTTTGTTAATTGCTTAGCCACCAAAGGACTTTTGTAAATCATGTAGCTTGTCACATGAACATCATTGCATTATATAGCAATGCCACAAGAAGCTGAAGGTCTTTCGAAAAGGTTTAATTATTTTTAGAAAGCGAAAAAGCCAAGTGATGTGCTGTTGGTCCATTGTTTTAATTCCTAGGGGCATTTCTGGAGTTTCTGAAGTGTTGGTTTTATTTTTGTGACAACTTTGGTAATTTTGCAATATTGTGAACATTTTAATTTTTAGTGTTTGAAAACTTGTGTTGCTTGTTTTTATTTTAAATTTGAATTCAAACGGGATTGAATCATCGGGAGATTAACAACAGTAACCGAGGTGACGTGGCATCATTAACGTAGGATTACTGTAGCCTAATTATCCGGACGTCACATTATCGCCTGCTCGATTGACGTCTACCGCGGGAGCCGCTCGCGCTGGCACGGTTCTTGGGCACGGGTCCGTCCCTGCAACACTGACAAATCTGAGCGGTTGATCTCTGGCCCGCGGCAGCACCGCGCGTGTCACCTCACCAGGCCCTCAGTGCCCTCACCACTCTCTCGGAGCAACCAATTGCCAGCCGGCAATCATAATGGCAACCCATGCTTTTCTCGTGCTTGTTTACAGGAACCTCCTGAAGTCTACAACGGGCGGCACCATGGGCTCTCTCTCTCTTTCCCACACTATTCGCTTGCGCATTAAAAGGGGGGTTCCTGAGCATCGCGACTCAAGAGCGCTTACTGGCTCTCCAGCCCTCACCCCCTGGCCTTGACCACGGCATCGCGACCTTGCATACCAGCGTCGGCTGAGCTCGCTCGAGGGCCGGGACCTAAGGACGTAGAGCACGAAGGAGAGTGCGGGAAGAAGGGGGAAGGTCACGAGGGCCTAACCTAGCTGCGCCATGGTCGCTGGTGCACAAGTCTGGCGCAGCGCAAAGGAACGACTGCAGATTACCAAGATAAGTTCCTCGCCTGGAATAGCTAATCGTTACAACACGAGATTCTCACTTGCTGCGGCTCTGTGACGGCAATGTTGCATTCCTTCCTCGCCTCTCGGCGGCTGCTTGCACGCTAAAGGGGACCTCCTGAGCATCGTGCCTCAGGGGCTCTTACTGGACCTCGGGCCGCTCACCTCCTGGCCTTGACCACGGCATCACGACCTGGCATACCAGCGACGGCTGAAGCCTACCTCGGGACCGGGACCTGTCAGCATAGAGCACCAAGTCGTCGCGAGGTTGGAAAGGGGGAACCAAGCCAGGACAGGACAAGCATTCACACGATTTCATAATAAGGATAACATCAACAAAAGACATCGCAGACCCTTTACACGCCCCCACGGGATGTTTTCTCGATTCCTCATAGGGAACAAAAGGTGAGAACTCTAAAGAGCCCTACTACACGCACCTCCGTGGCCGATGCCATCATCAACAGTGGGCCATGGGAGGCCGATGCCAACCCCATCCAGATCAGCCGCAGCGACGACCTGATATTGCCGCCCTGCCCCGAGCTCGGCGCGAGCTCGGGGGCACGTAGCTGTCGTCGCTCGTCTCCGGAGTCTCGAAGAGTTTAGGAGA
Source organism: Triticum dicoccoides (assembly GCF_002162155.2). NCBI lineage: Eukaryota > Viridiplantae > Streptophyta > Magnoliopsida > Poales > Poaceae > Triticum > Triticum dicoccoides. The sequence continues at coordinate 264,618,679 of NC_041387.1, forward strand.
GTCGCTGGACTCCCAAGCATCGTTGATGCTGCCAGAGGAGCCGTTGGGAGAGCAGACGGCGGGCCGAGCCCCTACCGCGTCGATCTCCCGACTGCCCCCTCTGGGGCAGCACTCCAGGCGGCAGCCTTCCACGTCGAAGACCTTGAAGAACAACGTGGAGGCGTCGTCGTACTCTAAATGGATCACGAGGGCACCCCCCGTTCGGCAGACCTGGGCGACCTCGCCCCAGCCTCGGGTCATGAAGATCTTGCTCGAGGAGACGACTTCAACCTCTGCTCCGGTCGCCGGAGCGCCACAGTCGGCATGCTGCAGCCAAAGCTCGAGAGGTCCCCTCGGCGGCATCTCGGTGGTGAAGAACGAAGGGAAGCGGATCCAGGTGCTTGGAGGCATCACCGCATGCAGCATGAGCTCGCGAGAGGAGTCCGCGGCCTGGACTCCAGGAGCAACAGCGCGCGTCGCCATGGTTCGCCGACCTCGCCTGCGGCGTGGGTGGCGTCGCTTGCCATCCCTTTCTCTAGAGCCCTCGGCCTGGGCGTGCAGGGGTAGCAGGAATCCAGGAGGTTGCCGCTCGCACCAAGGCCACGTCATCTCCAGCCCCGCAACCTCACCACGGCGGTGGACCGGCCTCTTCTTCGGCGGGAGCGGACCAGGTCCATCCCGGGCGCCTTCCCCATCTCTTCGGCCGAGAATCTGCGAATCGGTGCCATAGGCGTCAAGGCTAAAGGTGGAGCAGGGAAGAAGAAGCAGGCGGAGCAAGAAGAGATGGGTGACGAGGCCTATCGCCCCTCCTCATTTATATCCCAAGGGAGGCACACCGTCGACCTCCACGATCGCAGGTAATGATGACCCTTTTTGCATGCAGTAGGGACTTGTCAAGTCGGGCAGTTGCCGAGGCAGCATGGGGAAGCGGAGACGCCCACGTCCAATCAGTCGCCACATGTTGACCAAGGCCACATGCTGTTGGGGCCCGTGGCGCTCAACACTTGCCCTTTGGCTTCGCCACTAAGCCAAGTCCGAGCGCGCCTTGGGCCCGGGGGCTACTGTCGGCATTCTGGGAATGGGGGTCCCCAGACTTGCCTGCCTGCGGCCCGCGGCGTGGCTCCACCAGTGGCCCAGTACGGCCCGTCTTCGTCAACCAACACTCAATACCCTCATGAGGGGCCAAGCCTCGCGGGGCGGACGACACAAGGCCTCCTTAGGAGTGGCCTCACCAGGTAGGCTCGCGAGGTGGCGGAGAGATCAAGGCAAGGGGTACCTCGTGGGGTACCCATGACGCAAGCCATGACGACCAAGGCCAGGCAGGCACTAGGCGGGCGCCAGCCCACGTAGTGTCCTTGTTTCCCCTTTGGTGCTAAGGGGGCAAGCGCAAGCGCGGAGTACCGAGGCATGAGGCAAAGGTTTCTATATCGGTGCAACAAGACCAAGGCCAGCAGGACGATAGGACGAAGGTCATCGTGGAGCCCAAGACGGCGTCACCACCAGCACCTTTGATAGGCGAAGACCACCTTTAGTCAGGATAGCTTGTACTAGTTGTCCCCTTTCAAAATGGCCGTTGTTGGATCCCTTCCGGCTCAATATTTGGGAAGAGGACCAGGGCCTCTATAAATAGGGCTAGCCACCAAAGTAGAAGGGGACCGAAGTTAAGTTCATCTACACACCACACCAGCTCAAGAACACCTCTCCTCGCGAGGTTGTTCTTCCCTTGTACTATTCATCATCAGCCTAAGACGCAATCCACCACCACACACAGGAGTTGGGTATCACACCACAACGGTGGCCCGAACCTGTATAAATCTTGTGCCTATTGTGCTATGAGTTGATCGATCTAGCTTAGGGATCACGGCGAGGCTGAGGGCGTGTTTCGGTAGGGAGAAATCTCCGTGCGCACCCCAGTGTTTGAACCTTAAGGGTTTTGCCGGAACCCGATGTCCGACACTGTTGCTCGAGCATCCTCATATATGTCATCAGTTACTTCCAGATCCCAATAACTAATGTGAGAAAATGATATGCCAAATTTTCACCTTCCGATGGGGAGTGGAGAATGACAAGAGGACAATGCACTAGAGATCTTGGAAATGGATGTCAACTTGTCGGTGCAACAAACCCTGGGTCCATTGCCCGGATTGTGCATAGTCCCAAGGAAAAGATTACAGCACCAAGATCAGACCAAGCTAGAGGGATCAATTCTTTGAAGTATCCAAGTACATATCAAGAAGACGAAGATGAGCCAGAGAAGCAAGATATCGCTAAGGAAAGAACCTCTCTTGCTGGGCAGGCGAGCCTGGCGAGGTTGGGTTTTTCCCTAGAAGCAAGCTTCCAGATCATCCCGGCAGGCCTGCCGGGGATTGCGGAGGCAAGCCACTCCACTGCTCCACCTCACAAGCGACGCAAGTCATTGATCAGTGCGGTGCCAAGCCCCAAGGTGACTAAGTGGTTGCTTTTTGCCACATGGCAGTGACTTCCTACAGCAAATACCTCCATATGACACCCGTCCTGAGACGTGTCAAGCAAGCAGACGCAAAGCTGGCAAAACAACCCGAGAAGGGTTGCCGGGCACGCTGTGATGTGACACTAGACGATGCATTTAATGCGCTCTGTCAGCCTATTGAATTAGGTATGATAGCACTGTTTGCTATCTAATCAGTACGTAAAGACTGATTTTCCACTGTGGTGACCCCTTGATCTATAAAAGGAGGCCCATGGCAACCATAGAAAGGATCCGGACCCTCACACAACCATACGCGCGTAGCCACTCTCGTCCTGAGGCAACCCTATCGGGCAAGTGTGCTGCGTTCACCACCATTGTCTACCATCAATCCACCAAAGCAAGAGTAGGGTTTTACGCCTCACGGCGGCCTGAACCTGGGTAAAACTGCCCGTGTGATCTCTGCCGCATTGTGCTACGCTTCTCCGCTCTTTGTGCAACGTGCCCATCCCCCTGCTGAACCAAAAGGGGCTCTTGGCCCCATTGGTGGCAGTGGTTTCCCACGACATCTTTGGCACACCAGGTAGGGGCGGATCACTTCCGCGAACCTGAGAGCGTCAGTAGCGTGTCATCTTCATCGTCATTTTTGTCATCGACGGCGTCGTCGACTATGGCGCTTAGGAAGAAGCCCGGAGTTGCAAATCACTCGTCCACCTCGAAGGCTCCACCGCCCGTGACGGCCGACGTCAAGGGGAATGCAGGAACTCGTGAGGATGTGGACGCTGCGGGGGACGTGGTCGGTGCAGGCAGCGTTGTCACCACCTCCCCCACAGCCGAAGCAGGAGCGGGAGGCACCAGGGAAGGACATCATCAACAACATCCCAATGGCCATGCTCCATGAGGTACGGATGGAGGGATTATTCTGTCTGGACCCTCTCTCCTTGCCGAAGGGCACAACTGCAGTGGTGGCGCTCGTTCTGGGGCGAATCACAACCCTCCGTCCGCCCCTGCTGCGGTCGCGACCACAGGGCATGCGCCACCCCAAGAATGGGTTGACCTAGCTACTATGCCAAACAGAGCTGCTGGCCCACAAGCACCTCCATCGCGTCACCATGCCATCCAAGTAGCTGGTTCGCAAGAACGAGGGCACGGCGCGGTCGCCACCGGCACCATTAGGAGCCGAGTGACACTACGATCTACATCGTCATCACCTATGCCAAGCACTGCCTCAGAGGCCATGGCGTGGGCTCAACTACTATTGAGATTTCCGCCGGTAGTCGATCAGATGGATGAGTGGCGAGCCACCATCCAAAGACTGATTGGTTTCGCCGAGGCGGGAGGATCACAACGAGATGGCCCACCATGGCCTCCCTAGGCAACAACAACGGCTCGTGCAGCTGGCCGTACGGAAGGGGCCACCCCCACGGTGCAATCCCCACCACGACAAGCAGCACGGGAGCCACAGAACCAAGAACCCGATGACGTCTTGATGGCCTCTTCCGACCCTCGAGCGCGTCAAGACCAACTGCAGGCCCCAGAGGACAGGCGGAGGGAAGCCGCGCATGTCGTTGTCAAGCGGCGCCGTGACAACCACCGCCAGTCCAATGGGTGCGACGGCCTCGACGTTGACGAGCCCGCGCTCAAAGATGGCGGGTGCCTGCCTTTCAAGGTTGGGTGCCCTGCCTTCACTCGTGAGCTGCGGCAAGTCCGTTGGCTGTCCGCCCGCATGTTCAAGCCAGAGATACCCGAGAAGTATGATGGGAGACTGAACCCGATAGAGTTCTTGAGCATCCACACCATTGCTGTTCAAGCTGTCGGGGGAAGAGATGAGAAGGTGTTTGCCAACTACTTCCCTTTGGCGCTCAAGTCAAATGTGAAGTCTTGGCTGATGCATCCGCAAGAGAACTCCATTTCAACCTGGGCTGACTTGTGCCATGAGTTCATTGGCGCCTTCACTAGCGGCCATCAAGAACCAGGGCAGCCTAGCGACTTGTAGCTTCTCCAGCAGAAAGAAGGAGAGACTCTATGAAAGTACTTGCAAAGATTCAGCTGAGTCCACATGAATATTCCAGACATCCACCCAGCAGCTGTGATAGCTGCCTTCCAATCCAACATGCGCAACCACATGATATGTTCCAAGATGAATCTTTGGTTGCCCAAGACTGTGAATGAGCTTTACACCTTGGTGGACAAATGTGCTCAGGTGGAGGAGGGAAGGAAACTCCCCGGAGAGGAAGATTGCATCGACATCGACTCAGAGGATGACGACGAGACCACCAGTCAGAAGAAGAAGAATAAGAAGTGCAACAAGAAGCACAAGGATAAGGTGGTGATGACCGTTGAGGGATCAGGCACGCCTAGTACCGGCAAGAAGGCTAAGGCCAAAGCCCCCAACAAGGAAGCTGCCGTGTGCGCTGACTACCGGGAGGCTGCGACTGTCGAGAAAGCTGGGAAAAGTGATGGACCGTACTGCAAGATTCATCAGACCAAGGGCCATGATCTCTAGGAGTGTCATCAGGTTGAGTAGCTCGTCAAGAGGCAGAGGGCTGAGTATGAGAAGCGTGATAAGGAAAAAGGTCAGAACGATACTGGCGGGAAGGGCCGGGGCGGTGAAGCAAATCGCCCCGGCAAGGCTCCTCGGAACCAAGGAAAGCCCGCCAGGGGCCGAGAGAAGGAGGATTGCAATGCTGAAAGTGATGGAGGGGATGAAGAGGAAACCAGCGAGCAGGAATTCCAAAAGGCCACTGACGCCTTGTGTATTGACGGGGGTGCATCTTTGCACTCCTCTCAACACCAACTTAAACATTGGGCACATGAGGTCAATGCCATGGAGCCAGCAGCAGGTTCTCGGAAGCCTCTCAAGTGATCATGCACACCCATCATCTTTGATGAAGAGGATCACCCTGGCCGCATCATTGCGGTAGGGTGCTTGCCGTTCTTGGTCTCACCAATGATCCGCAACCTCAAAGTCACAAAGATGTTGGTTGACGTCGGGGCCGGGTTGAATCTGATTTCCCCAAAGGTTATCAGGAAACTCCAGATAGCATAGGAAGAGCTTAAGGCCATAGGCACATTTCAAGGATTCAATCATGGCAGGAGTCATCCTAAGGGAAAGATCATGTTGCTAGTGACATTCGGAGGAGAGTTGAACTACCGGACTAAGAAGGTTGTGTTTGTTGTGGTCGACCTCCCCCTGCCGTCCAATGGAATCCTTGGGTGCCCGGCCCTGGTCAAATTCATGGTGACATCCCACTATGCCTACAACACCTTGAAGATGTCGGGGCCGATGGGCGTCATTTCCATTCCGTCAGACAAGAAAGACGCAATTATTTGTGTGGATAAGATGTACCGGGACGCAATCGTGGTAGAGGCCGCTGAAGCCATAGTGCCCGCCAAGGAAAGCAAAAGTGAGAAGAAGGCTAGCAGGGACGCCGGCAAGGAATCCGGGAAGTGTACCTCTTTGGAGTGTGCCACACCTATTTGATGACATGCCGGAGAGTTCCAATAGCAAGAGGTCCAAGGCTGCTGCACCCCATGTGAAAAAGGTCCCGACAGGGCTGGCTGGCACAGATGGTACTTTCACTATCAGTGCCACCCTTGATGACAAATAGGAAAGCATGCTCGTTGCCTTCCTGTGGGTGAATATTGATGTGTTTGCCTAGCAACCATCTGATATCCCCGGTGTTCCCAGGGAGGTAATCGAGCACCACCTTGCCGTCTACCCACATGCTTGACCCGCCAATCTGAAGGTTCGGAAGCATGCCTTGGAGCGGTAGCAGCTCATTGTCGAGGAAAGAAACTTGAGGCAGCTGGTTTGGTCAGAGGAGTACTACATCCAACATGGTTAGCAAACCAAGTGGTTGTATGCAAGGCTAATGGGTAATGGAAGCTTTGCATAGATTTCATGGATCTGCATAAGGCATGCCCGAAAGACCCATTCCCCTTGCCGCACATCGACCAGATTGTGGATTCCACTTTCGGTTGTGATTTGCTCTCCTTTCTAGATGCATACTCTGGATACCATTAGATCTTTATGTCGAAGGAAGATGAAGAAAAGGCCTCATTCATCACCCCATGTGGCACATACTGCTTTGTGCACATACCTATCGGGTTGAAGAGTGTCGGGTCCACTTTTGCAAGAGCAGTCCAAATTGGTTTTGAACCACAGTTGCACAGGAACATTGAAGCTTATATGGGTGATATTGTGGTCAAGACAAAGGATAGATCAACCCTCATCAAGGATTTAGAACAGACATTTGCTAATCTGCGCAAAATGAACTTGAAGCTGAACCCGGAGAAGTGTGTGTTTGGCATTCCCTCTGGCAAGCTACTTGGTTTCTTTGTGTCCCACCGCGCGATCGAGGCCAAACCTGATAAGATCAAGGCCATCAAGCAGATTCAGGCACCCAAGACAGTTAAGGATGTGAGGCGTTTGACAGGATGTGTTGCCGCGCTTATCATATTCATCTCCAAGTCTGTCGAGCGCGCCTTTCCATTCTTCAAAATTTTGAAGAAGGCAGGACCCATGAAGTGGACCCCGGAAGCATACGTAGCGCTGCAAGATAGACCTACTTGTCTTCTAAACCCACTTTGGTTGCACCCAAACCACATGAGCCGTTGCTACTATATGTCGCAGTGACTAATTAGGTGGTTAGCATAGCATTAGTGGCACAACGGGAAGTGGAGGAGATAGCAGCCTTAGCAGATGTCCCATTCAAGGAAGAGAGAGAGAACAACCCGGCAAGGCCATATGTGCATCAGGACAAAGGGGAGCACGATAGCAGAGGCAACCCCAAGGACGCTGCAAGGAAGAAGGTGGTGTAGCGCCCAGTATACTTCGTCAGCTCCCTATTGTAGGGGGCTAGATCTAGGTATTCTGGCATGCAAAAATTGATTTTTGGCCTTGTCATGGCCTCAAGGAAACTGCGCCACTACTTCCAAGCCCATGAGATCACGGTTGTCACATGCTTCCCGTTGCAAAGGATACTCCGAAACCCAGATGCTACCTGCAGAATAGTGGAATGGGCATTGGAGTTATCCAGCTTTGGCCTGAAGTTTGAAAGCACATCAATGATTCAGGGCAGGGCATTGGTAGAGTTTATTGCAGAATGGATGCCAACCCCTGATGAATAAGTGCTGGAAACAGTTATCCTTGGCAAGGAAGCACCCCAAGAATGGATCATGTATTTCGATGGCGCCTTCTCCCTACAAGGTGCAGGGGCAAGCATGCTTCTCGTTGCTTCCATTGGAGAGCACCTAAAGTACGTCGTCCAGATGCATTTTCCCCTGGAGGAGGCGACCAACAATATAGCAGAGTATGAGGGGCTCCTTGTCGGGCTCAAGATTTCCATAGAATTGAGAATCGAGAAGCCGATCATTCGAGGAGATTCACAACTTGTGGTGAGACAAGTCAACAAGGATTACCAAAATCCATTGATGGAGGCATACGTCGAGGAAGTGAGAAGATTGGAGGAGTGCTTTGATAGATTGCAAACGGAGCACGTATCCCATGTGGAAAACAACATTGTTGATCATTTGTCAAAGTGCGTTGCACAGAAGCTTCCCGTGGAGCCAGGAACTTTTGTTCTCCATCTTACTCAGCCCTCCGTATCCCCGGCAGCAATGGACCAAAAGAGGAGAAAATTGGACTTTGGTAAGCCTCTCGGGGCTCCTGGCAGGGACCCTGCCAGAAACAACTCCCCTTCGATTGCCACTGGTCCCCGTCATCGAGGAATGCGCTCCCACGAATGAGGAGGTGCCGCTAGTCCTTGTTTCTGAGCCCCAGGCTCCAACTTGGGCAAGGCACATAGTCCATTTCCTCCAAACTGGAGAACTTCCCGAAGAGCAAGAAGAAGCGGGAAGAGTAGCCTGGAGGGCTAGTATGTATCAGTTTGTCGATGACACACTATACAGAAGAAGGCCCAACAGTGTGAAATTGAAGTGCATTTGTCGGGAAGAAGGAATGGAACTGCTGGCAGAAATACACTAAGGCATGTGCGGCTCCCACATTGGATCAAGGGCTTTAGTTGGGAAAGCATCCCAGCAAGGATTCTATTGGTCCATAGCCCTCCAAGATGCGGTCAAGCTAGTGACCAAGTGTGTAGCCTGCCAGTTCCATTTCAAGAATATCCATCTGCCTGCCCAAGAACTTCAGACAATCCCTTTGTCATGGTGGTTTTCGGTCTGGGGGCTCGATATCCTCGGCCCTTTCCCCCGAGCTACCGGGGGCTTTGAATTCTTGTTCGTTGCAATCGACAAGTTTACAAAGTGGCCGGAAGTAGATGCCGTGAGGAAGGTGATTGCTTAGTCAGCTAGCAAGTTCTTGAAAGGATTGGTGTGCCGCTTCGGGGTCCGTGCCCGGATCATCACCGACAACGGCACCCAGTTCATGAGCCGCGCCTTCATGCAATATGTTCATGCCATCGGAAGCAGGATCTCATTTGCTTCTATTGCACATGCCAGAAGCAATGGACAAGCTGAGAGGGCGAACGCTGAAGTGCTGCGGGGACTCAAAACAAAACATTTGATAAGCTGCAAAAGTGCGGTAGGCGATGGATCGATGAGCTACCGGTGGAGCTACCGGGCAGACTCCCTTCTCCCTAGTCTATGGCACAGAAGCAGTTATCCCCACGGAACTCATCTATGGATCACCTCGAGTACTTGCCTACGATGAAGTAGTACAGGAACAACACCGGCGTGACGGCACTGTGCTTCTCGAGGAGAACCGTCTCCAGGCTGCTACGCGTGCTGCATGCTACCAGCAAGCCATGCGTCGCTATCACAGCCACATGGTTCATGCCCGGTGTTTTGAGGAAGGTGACCTTGTCCTTATGCACGCTTAGTCCACCAAGTGTAAAAACAAGTTGTTGCCGAAGTGGGAAGGCCTGGCGCAGTCCGTCTAGAGACCGAAGATGGCATTCAATTGCAAAACTCATGGGATATTGAGCATCTCCGCAAGTTCTACCCGTAAGGCGCGGCTGTTGGGCCCTGCCCGGCAGCTACCCTTTTGTACAGGCCTTGCCTCAGTTGCATGTAACCCGTTGTGCAAAGCCAGGTGCACACCCAAAGCAATAGAGAAATGAATGAAACGCCGGGGCCCCCCGACAAGTTGCATGCATGCATAAGCATATCATGAGCATCACATGTTCATGTAGATAAGATCACATCTGGCATCATTTTCATCTGTATAAATTGCAGGCTCCTACCATGGAGTTAGTCCCCAAGGGGAATGAGAAGACGAGCCAGCACTGCGGTCTCCGGCAAGCCAAACAGATAATTTCTTTCTCTTATCCATACGTGTTCTGTAAGTAAGGACTTGTGCATGAGAAAACCCTACTACCCTTTGAAACTTAGGTGGTCCCACCCTTCGACTCAAACGTTTCTTCGGTCGGGGTGGTCGCAGTGGCCTTTGATGGACAAGGACTGGCAGGGGGCTGGTCCCTCTTTACGGTTTGTGCCCAATAGGCCTACTCCCTGATAACAAAACAGAGGGTACCGGTAGGATAGCCTGCCGGGGGAAACTTGTTTACTTAAAAATATAGAGGCATCCCACCTCTGGATGGACATATACATGCACGAGTCCCTGATAAGGTTTATCTTTTTCATTAATATGCTGATCAAACAAGTACAGACCTTACAGGACACAAACATGGATTCAAGAGATTACATTATTTGAACTAAAATTTGGCAAGTGCCTACAGATTTAAGATTGAAAAAAGGTAACTGCCCTATAAACTCCTCTCCCTGTCCCTCTTATCCCAGGTATTGTGGTGGGAAGAGAGGAGGACAGGAGGAGTGCCCAAGAAGGATCCCTCCCCGGTCCTGTCATGTCCTGCCGGGCGCAGCCTGACAAGGTCAGGAGTGGCGGCTGCGAAGGAGGGGCACGAAGAGCATCTCGGTGGTGCCCTAGTCACCACCCCCAGGACCAGTCAGAGGCCCCAGCGCGAGCACCAACAGGGAGGGCTACCGGAGCTCAGCTGGAGGATTGCTGGAGGAGGCGAAGGCACCAAGAGAGCAGCTTCCTCCCAGGCGGCCGGGAGGCCGGTGATGATGGTGCCGAGGAGGGAGGGGAAGGACGAAAAGATGAGGCGGCAGGTCGCCAGTACGAGACAAATGCGTCGGTGCCATCGTACTCTGACCTGACGGCGTGCCTCCCACCTTCTCTGTCTTCCATAGCTTCATTTCATCAACAACGCTCCAGGGAGACGCCGACCTCTCGGTCCGGCACCTCCCCCAAGGAGACGGTGGGCAATCGCAGCGGCTTGGGGGCTCGAGGTGCGCCGCTCCCCTCCTTGGTAGGTAGGACAGCACCCTCCTCTTCGACATCAACCCTGGTTCCGAGGGAAGGGGCGGTGCTGGGATTACGAACGACCCCGAGCCCTGCACCCCGGACGGGCGTCGAAGGCTTCAAGAGCCTGGTGGCCAGGCCGACGAGCTGTAATGGCTCACGATAGGGCGCCACGCTCCCTGCTAGACGGTCAGCCAAGGCAGAGGAGGCAAGCATTTCACCACAATGGGAAAGCTTGATATCGCCTGCACCGTGAATGGCTCGCCCACCATGCCGCCTCGGGACCTGGACCAGACTCACTCCCCAAACATCAGCATGAGCATTTGGCATCATCAGCTCTAAGCTAGGGCTCAGGGCCTAGCCCCAGGCTCTCCCTTTCAGCATATCCAGGAGAAAGTAGAGAATGGAGGAAGAGAGGAATGTGGGTGAATGCCTCCGCTCCTTCCCCACTCCTCCTTTTATAGGCGAGCTGGGGCTGGGGACTGATTCCCCGACAGTAACCGCCGTCCTCCTCCCACCAATCCAAAGAGACCGCCCCCCTACCTTGATGCTCTCCTGCACCACGCACCTCCATTACCTACCCCACTCAATGCATGCACCATATGTGGCTAAGTATAAGGGCGTGGTGGGAAGAGTGAATTGGCAGTTACCCGCCCGTGCGTTAAAGTCATTCACTGGCCATTACAAGAATGGCCCCACCACAATTGGTATTGCACGCCATGCAGGAGAACCAGAAACTGACCTAAGCTCGGGTTAACGAAGAAGAAAAGAAGATATCAAAAGGCGGAGCCACCCTTGCGCTCCTGCCTATGCACAGGTTAGGGCCTACCCCGACGACGCCAAGTGGCGCATTTGTGCTAGGCCTGGGGGCACCTGTTGGTGTAAAAAAACCTGGGTCCGCTCCCAGACTGTGCACAGGCCCAAGGACAAGATTATAGCACCAAGATCAGACCAAGCAAGAGGGATCAATTCTTTGAAGGATCCAAGTACAGATCAAGAAGACCAAGATGAGCCAGAGAAGCAAGATAGTGCTAAGGAAGGAACCTCTATTGCAGGGCAAGCGAGCCCGGCAAGGTTGGGTTTTGCCCCGGAAGCAAGCTTCTAGATTGTCGCGGCAGGCTGCCGGGGCTTGCGGAGGCAAGCCACTCCACCGCTCCACCTCACAAGCGACGTAAGTCATCGATCAGTGCAGTGTCAAGCCCCAAGGTGACTAAGTGGCTGCTTTTTGCCACATGGCAGGCACTTCCTACAACAAACACCTCCATAGGACACCTCTCCTGAGATGTGTCAGCAAGCAGGTGCAAAGCTGGCAAAACAGCCCGACAAGTGTTGCCGGGCATGCTATGATGTGACACTAGATGATGCATTTAATGCGCTCTGTCAGCCTACAGAATTAGGTATGATAGCACTATTTTCTATCTAACCAGTATGTAAAGACTGATTTGCCACTGTGGTGACCCCTTAATCTACAAAAGGAGGCCCATGGCAACCGTAGAAAGGATTCGGACCCTCACACATTCATAAGCGCGTAGCCACTCTCGCCCCGAGGCAACCCTGCCGGGCAAGTGTGCTACGTTCACCACCATTATCCACCATAAATCCACCAAAGCAGGAGTAGGGTTTTATGCCTCACGGCGGCCCGAACCTGGGTAAAACTGCCCGTGTGATCTCTGTCGTGCTATGCTACGCTTCTCCACTCTTTGTGCAACGTGCCCATCCCCCCACCGAACCAAAAGGGGCTCATGGCTCCATAGGTGGCCGTGTATTCCCATGACACAACCCCGAAGTATCTTGGTGGCATGGGTTTCCGTAACATGACACTCTTCAATCAAGCTATGCTTCAAAGACAGTGTTGGCGCTTCCTAAAAGATCTGAATTCTCTTTGTGCACGTGTGCTGAAACGTCGATACTTCCCAGATGGAGATTTTTGCTCCGCTTCATGTCCGAGATCTGTGTCATACACATGATGAAGCATCTCCCTCAAGATGGCAAGAAATTGCTTCAACAAGGATTGCTATGAAGTGTTGGAGATGGCAAGAGCATATCCCTCAAGCATGATAATTGGATTCCACACTCTCCGACCGGTGCTGTCTACCCAATATGTCCCCTGCCTGAAGTTCACAGTGTCAACTTCCTTGCGGAGGATGGCTGGTCCTAGGATGAGGCTATTGTGAGAACTTTCTCCAATGGCAATGATACATCACATATCTTGGGTATTCCGGTCAATGTTGATGGGTGTGCTGATTTTGCTTCATGGCCTCATACAAAATCTAGTATTTATACTGTACGCTCAATGTATAACTTGGCTCGAACTTTACAACTTTCGTTTGATCGAAGTAGGAATGGTGGAGGTGCTTCCTTTGAGCACACCTTAACTAAAAAGGTTGGGGAAAAACTATGGGCTGTTCAGTGTCCTAACAAGATGAATGTAATTTGATGGAGGATGTCACATGATTGCTTGCCAACGGGGGCTCAACTACAAAGACGATCCATTCCTACAACATATATTTGTCCGTTTGTGGGCGAGAGGAACCAATTGATCACGTCTTCATGTTATGCCAGTACGCTAAGGAAGTTTGGGATATTATGAAGACTGAATTTGGCATTCACTTCAACCTTTAGAATTTTGTGAATATGCGACAATGGCTTCTGGATTGGTTAACTGAAACTTTGGATGTTCATGCTGCTGTTTTCCTAGTCTGCATTTGGCACATACGGGAAGCGGGAAATAGCGCCCGCAATGGGGAAACAATGTTGCACCTTAGACAAGTTGCTGAGAAAATTAAGGTTTATGTGGATATGATCATGAAGTTCACCTTCAAGTCCAAGACATCCAATAGGTGTGAGTCCTATGTCTCTCTTGAAAAATGGACTCCACCGCGGGAAGGGTTGGTGATGGCAAACATTGACGCCTCTTTCCATGTCGACACTGGGAAAATGGGTGTGAGCGTCGTGATTCGTGACCATCATAAGGAATGTGTGGCTGCTAGTAGACGTTCCGTCGACAGAGTACATGAACCTGAATTGGAGGAGGCCACTGCTACGCGTTATGCCTTGTCATTTGCCGCCGAAGCTGGTTTCCAACAGGTGATGGTCGCTTCAAATTGGTCATCTCTGGTGTCCAAAGTTAATTCTCCTATGCTAGATCACTCAAGGACAGGGGCCATTGTTTCTGACATCAAGAAGTTGGCGTCAAATTTTCTCTAAGTTTCTTTTTTCCATGTTAGTCGCCTATGTAATGGGGCTGCTCACGCTCTTGCTAAGTCTGCTATGCGCGAGGCTTGTGCTGTTTGGATTAATGATGTGCCAAATGTGATTTGGTCCATTATGTGTAATGAACTTTATCCGTGATATTAATGAAGCAACCTATCATCTCGGAAAAATACGCATTGTCATGTCTAATGAAACAACCTATCATCTCGGAAAAATACGCATTGTCATGTGTCCAATCAAAAGTTGCATCTCGTCAGATTCCATTGACAACTTTCATGTGTTCTTCTCTAGATCAACTGCACCATGACCTTGAATAATCTAGATCTGATACCACTTGTTAGAATAAATTTGAGGCGCTAGTCAATCTATCCAGGATCAAACAATCACACGAGCATGGCACCGAGATTTGTTAATGAGGTTCGCCAATATGGCTACATCTCGGTGCCTGACTACGGGCGCTCCTACCTGTGACGCCGTCACAAATACAGTACACCGGCCACCCGGGTGCCGGTACACGCCGTCGACTCCCCTGTGTGTCTTTGTTATTACGTTGGCATAGGTTACATCGTGTGTCTACCCCCGCATTACATGACATGTCTAGGCTTCAAGATTCCTACTAGGACACTACTACCTCCGTCCAGGTTTATTAGTCCCCTTTGTAATTTGCGCCAAATTTTGACCAAAGATTTAACTAACAAAATGTTAATCCATGCCAACAAAAATTATATCGTTGGATTCATATTTAAACATAGTTTTCGATGATATAATTTATAATGACATGCATGAATATTTTGTTAGTTAAATTTGTGGTCAAATTTGACACAAAATACAATGGGGACCAATAAACCAGGACGAAGGTAATACATCATATCATGTCTATACACAGTATGACTCCAAATCCAACTATAACCTACCTTGTACAATAATATTTGACACAACTCTAACAATCAGTGCAGATCTATAAATGGTTGTTGGACAAAATAGTTGGAGAGAGAGAGAGATCAGATAGTTGAGATTCTTACCGCAAAAATTATGTTTTATATCTAATTGTTAGTATGATTTTTTCCCATAAAATCTATATCTATACCTAATAATAAAGGGAGGTGCATTTCTCCATATTTTTGGTTTGTTCATGGTATAGGATTATGTTTGTCTATCACGAGACACTCTAAAATTGTACATGTCTGAGGTGGTACTAAATTTCTGTATGAAGCGACTCAAAAAAAAATCTGTATGAAGTCGTCCCTCCTAATCTAGCCCATTTAAGTGACGCATGTAGCTCGACTACAATTTGGGAGATAGGAGGCAAAAATATTGTTGTTGGGCGGACTTGAACTCATGGTCACAAGGAGGTGAGGTTGCTCATGATGTGTTGAGAAAAGAGGGCCAACATAACTTCTGAATAGTCCCATCTTGCTCCTTTACACTCGATACCTGCATCCTATATATGCGTTTGAGTTTTCTATAGGTATAAAATAACCTAGCTTGGGAATAATAAACAAATAGGATGAGCGAGTCCCATTTAGGATTTCATATGAGATGAGAAAGAGAAGGATAACAAGGGAAGAGATGGAAGGCCTTGGGCGTCGCTGTAAAGAATGAGGATCTGTCCCTATAAAAAGGGGATTTTAAATGAATCCATCAGACTTCCATGCCCTAGCACCACATTGGTAATGGGAGCCACCACAGCAAGTATTTGTGGTTGGGTGGAGAGCAGAAGGAGGCTAGCGACTACTAGGAGAGGGGGGTTTGTTTCAAGTGAATGATTTCATATCATTGATTAAGTTATGTGTCAAATTGTGTTGCTCTTCTTGCTTTGGAGTAACGATTAATTCATACCATCAAAGCTTTGAAATTTGCTTCAATTGGAAAATTGCATGGACAAGAGGACGAGATTGAGGTGGACATGATATGTCTCACACATCAACTATGGGAGCGTAGCAGTGCTACAGCAAGCTCGTAGTCAAGCTGGCGACCACCTTAGAGCGGACAAACATGATGTCGATGTGCGCGGCCAGGCCCATGTAATTTCACAATACTACTTATAGGCTACTTTTTAGAGTCCGTATTAGAGGGGAAACGACCCAGGAGGTCTTTTAGTCCCACCTTGCCAAGGGGGCGAATTCCCCTCTCTTTTTACCTACAAATATAGCCCTTAAGGTACCGTTTAGAATTTGGGTTTCGTTTAGATTAAAGTTCGCCATAGCTGCAACTCGCATACTTTGTTTGTGTTCAACGACTAGACCAAGACATGACAGAACCCCACTTCCATTAATAAAGCTTTCCTCTTATATTCGCAATATTCAGATTGCAATTTCAGTTTCTTGCTTGTTCTTCGTTTACGTGCTGGAAATAGACCTTCGTGGTCAGGTTGATCATGCTCCGGCGTGGTGAATAACCTCTCAGAGTTGGTTTAGCGATTGCTAAGGTGCAACGTCCTCACATGTTCCTATAGTCGGATCATCAAAGTCTTCTCCACAAAAAATGATAGCCACCATCTCATCGAAAGACGGGACACCATTGCCTCTATCAGATGGCAAACGACCATGTGTAACCCTAAATACCCCTGGTGCCTATATAAACCATAGGGTTTAGACCATAGAGGATATATACATTCATCATCATCATCATCATGTCCCTAGGGTTTAGACCACAACTCATGATCTCTATGTAGATCAACTTTGTACTTTGATACATCCATAATATAAGCGAGAGCAGGACGTAGGGTTTTACTTGCTTGAAGAGGACCTGAACCTGGGTAAAAATACCGTGTCGTATATCGCTTGTTGCCCATCACCCGATTGATTAGCACGGGCCCCCTACCCGAGGTCTGCTGGTTTTGACACCAACATTGGTGCTTTCATTGAGAGCTCGATGTTTGATCGCCCCATAATGATAGCTTCACCAACTGATTATCTGAATCTCCTTAGCGCCATAGACGCATCGACGAATCTCGCTAACGGGCCATTCAAAGACCCAACAGATCCTGAATCACACTCCGAGGTGGCAGGGCGCGAACGGGAAGTATGCCTGGAGCTTTACACTCCTTTTACTAGTTCGGCCAATGGAATCCAACCTAATGGAACCTTGGATCCGAGCCCTCCCATGAGGAGTAAGCACGAGAATAGTCAGCCAGGAGAGGCTGGCATTTCAGATGTGAAGCCGAGCCCTCCCGATTGGATTAGGATATTTTTATCCCACCCATTGCCCGCATTGAATACTGTCCAAGTAACTTGGGGCTTCCCGATATCTGGGACCCGTTGTACGTAAAACAACATTCCGAAGAGACACTTCGACAATTTTGGTCACAATTCTTGTTCGTTAAGAACAGAATAGCCAACTGCCCCGAGTCGGAAGCACTAGCTACCTTTAGTCACAACTGTCACGATGAGGGACTATTAAACTCCCTTGCTCGGCGCCGAGTTCAGACCTTCTCTGAGCTCTCAGAGTTGGTGTTAAAATTTGGCGCCATTGAAGAGGCCTCGCTGGCCCAGGAATTAGTGTACTCAGACGGATCAAAAGCACATGACCTCGCACAAGGGGAGCCGTTCAAGCGATCTGTGCTAGCAGAGCCATCTTGAAATAGAAAAGAAGACGGGACCCCAGACCGCCCTAGATGGACTGTTGGACCAACCATGACCTATACACTATTTTACTCAAGACAATCCAACCCACAACCTTCGAGCCTGTTGGGTCGTGAAACAAGTGGCCAAGGTTGGAGAGGTCCTTGTCACGCCCAATATGCGATACTATCCTAAAGAGACTCGAAGGTCCCACCAAGGATAGAACCGCATATTGAAACGCTTTTGCAAGGTGGATATCATTACATCAACATTACATAATAGATGGGGATACATACATAAGGCATACGATGCCACACGAATACAACATCACAATACATTAGAGCATCATCCGACTATGGGTGAAACACAAACAGAAACTCAAACGACATCCACCCTGCTAGCCCAGGCTGCCGACCTGGAACCTATCCCCTGATCGAAGAAGCAGAAGAAGAACTCAACACAAGCAAGCATCGCTCTTGCGTCATGATCATCGCATAACCTGTACCTGCAACTGTTGTTGTAGTAATCTGTGAGCCATGAGGACTCAGCAATCCCATTACCATGGGTATCAATACTAGCAAAGCTTAAAGGGAAAGGAAGGGGTAAAGTGGTGAGGCTGCAGCAGCGACTAAGCATGATATGGTGGCTAACACACGCAAATAAGAGCGAGAAGGGAAGCAAAGGAACGATTGTGAAACTAGCAATGATCAAGAAGTGATCCTGAACTCCTACTTACGTCAAACATAACCTAAAACCGTGTTCACTTCCCGGACTCCGCCGAAAAGAGACCATCACGGCTACACACACGGTTGATGCGTTTTAATTCGGATCTGGTGTCAAGTTATCTACGACCGGACATTAACAAATTCCCATCTGCCTATAACCGCAGGCACGGCTTTAGAAACTTTATACCCTGCAGGGGTGTCCCAACTTAGCCCATGATAAGCTCTCACGATCAACGAAGGATATACCTTCTCCCAGGAAGACCCGATCAGACTCGGAATCCCGGTTTACAAGACATTTCGACAATGGTAAAACAAGACCAGCAAAGCCGCCCGATGCGTCGACAAATCCCGATAGGAGCTGCACATATCTCGTTCTCAGGGCAACACCGGATGAGACTAGCTACGAGTAAAACCAACCCTCAAGTTGCCCCGAGGTGGCCCCGCAGGCAGCTCAGTTCGGACCAACACTTAGACAAGCACTGGTCCGGGGGGGGGGCTAAAATAAAGATGACCCTTGGGTTAATTACTCCCAAGGGAAATATAGGTGTTGGTGAGGCAAATGGTAAAACCAATATTGGGCCTTGCTGGAGGAGTTTTATTAAAGGCGAACTGTCAAGGGGGTCCCATAAATCACCCAACCGCGTAAGGAACACAAAATCCGGGAACATAACACCGGTATGACGGAAACTAGGGCGACAAGAGTGGAACAAAACACCAGGCATAAGGCCGAGTCTTCCACCCTTTACCAAGTATATAGATGCATTAATTAAATAAGAGATATTGTGATATCCCAACATAATCCTATCCACCATGGAGCAATCTTCAACTTCACCTGCAACTAGCAACGCTATAAGAGGGCTGAGCAAAGCGATAACATAGCCAAGCAATGGTTTGCTAGGAAGGGTGAAAAGGTTAGAGGCTGACATGGCAATTTGGGAGGCTTGATGAGCAAAAGATAGGTAACGCAGCATAGCGATAGAACGAAGCAACTAGCATAGCAATGATAGTAGTGAGATCTAGGGTAGCGGTCATCTTGCCTGAAATCCTGCAAGGAAGAAGAACGAGTCCATGAAGAAGATGAACGGATGAAGCCGAACCAAGCGTAGACGAACGAATCCTCACGATCGCAACGAAACAGGAACTATCGAAAAGAAGCACACAACATGGTAAACACACCACACATGAACAAGGCATGATGCACAATAAGCATGATGCATGACAAGACTACATGAAGCTACTCACGGCAAGAGATGATGCAAACAAGAGCAACACATCAAGGCAAGTTTAAATGAGGCCGGAAACAACATATAACAATTCCGGTAAGTCCTCAAATGCATATTTGGAAATTGGTCCAGATCTGAATAAACCTTAGGTTCAAGTTGTTAAACAGCAAGTTAAGATGCACAAAGATGATCTACACAAAATTCTAGTCAAGTTACATATAAGGTTCATTTAATTCGGAGCTACGGCCTAGAAGATATGAGCAAAACAAGTTAAACATGGCATTGATGCAAAACGCATACAAACATCAAGAAAACACCTCAAACCATGGATGCAACATGATAATATGAAACTACATGCAAAATCAAGCAAGTTTCATATAGAGCACACTCAAAACGGAGCAACGGTGCAACACATACACTCTATACAAGTCATAGCAACAATCTGTCCAAAACAGCAACTAGGCATATTGCAAGCATCAAAACAACATGCTACAGGACCTCAACAAGAAAACAAAAGGCATGGGCATGATGTACAGGTAAAGCATAACAAAACATGAACACTAAGCTATCTCCAGAAATCACTAGAACATGCTCAAACACACATGGCAAGATTGCAAATAATAACAGTTCAGACTTTGCAGAAAATAACATCAGGTTGCAATGTTTAGAGCTATCAAACGACATGTTACAGGAACTTAACATGGCAAACAAAGGCATTGAATGAACCTACTAATTGCATATAACAAGAGTCCCTTACTGACCATAAGCCAAAAAGGATCAGACGATATGATGGCACCCATGTAAACATGGCAAGTTATATTACAGATTCATACATGGCAGGGACAACAATAAGTAGGCATATTGGTGAGCTTGTACCACTCACCACAGAGAAATACATGGCATGGCAAGGCAACCAACAGTAAGAAGACATGTTTGTGAAGCTAAGCATGGCAAGATCAAGTTCATAGGGTACATGTAACACTAGCAACAATCATGGCAACAACTGACCTTAATGTTAACAGGCTGACAGCAACATTATATAGCAACTTTGGAGCAAGATTACAATAAGCTACAGTAGACTATAATTGCAACCAGGGGCATGGATGGATAGAGCATCACATGTAGAACAAAACGCACTTAGTGAACATCTCCAAATTATGCATAGAATGACTTGTAGCAGCAGGTTTACATAGCATCACGAAATAACAGATTCAGACATGCAAAACAGTAACAGCAAGTACCCTACTTAACAAGCTCGATTCACTCACCACAAGTCATTGCATGACAAGATAAGAATAGCATCAGCAAGAAGACATGTTTATGAAACTAAACAAGGCAAGAACAAGTTCATAGCATGCAAGGATCAACTACAACAACCTTGGCAAAATTGAATAACATGTAAACAATCTGCCAGGAAACATTTTGTAGCAAAAGTAGAACAAGAAAATGACATGCTAGACTACTCCATAATTGCAAACAGGGGCATTAATGGATAGAAAATAACCATATGTTCAAAACATCCTTACTGAAGTATCTCAAAATATGCATGGATCTCCCTGTAGCATCAAGTTTACATGGCATCAAAATAACAGCAGAACAGGGACTAAAATCAGCAACATCACGAAGCCTAGTTTACATGCTTGTGCTAGTCACCACATTGATCACAAAAATACATGGTAAGCACCTCTAAAAATAAGACATGGCATAGTTCAAAACACATGTAGACATCAACCTCATAGGATGCACACATCAATCATGGAAAAAATGACAAATGAGCAAGTTATAACAGTTTCAGCAGATTAACATCACATAGCACTCTTGCAACGATGATTCAGGCATCAAGATGAACTCGAATGAACATGATGCAATGGAATGAAATGAAGTACTTGTTGAGGCGAACAATTTGACATATTACACGCACGAAACGGAGCTACGGATGCAGAGATATGATGCGATGAACATGGCATGGTAATGCTGCAGATCTCAGGGACTTGGTGGGAAAAATCACCTCGCGAAAACGTGGACGGGGAGGACCCGGGACGGAGGGAACCGGGGAAGGAGCCAGCGCGTTTGGTTGGAGGCCTCGGGGTGGACGAGCCGGATCGGGACGAGGAGGTCTCGACCGAGCTCGAGGATGGCCATGGCGGGCCGGTGAAGCTCCGGCGAGGGGCGGTTCCCCGGGCGCGGAGGGAGACGGATCGGGGCGACGAGGCCCTCCTCCGGCCGGATCTGACTCGATCCGGCGCGGGGCGAGGAGGCGGCGGGGTGGAAGGGCGCGGCCGGGCACGAGATGCCGGCGGCGGACAGGGCACAGGCGGCGGAGCCCGGCAGCGCTCGGGGCAGGCGGCGGCCTCGGGCGCTCGAGACGCGGCGGTGGAATCCGGACGGCGACAGAGGAGGCGAGCGGGTCCGGCGAGGCGGCGGATGGAGACGGGGCCGGTGAGGCGGTGGCGGACGGAGATGAGAGCCGGCGCCG
>NC_041387.1:264641352-264648669 GCF_002162155.2 Triticum dicoccoides
GGGCGGCGGGCAGGCGCGCGGCGGCGACCGGGCTCGCGCGGGCCCCGGATGGGCTCCGCGGGCCGCGGCGCGGTGGGAGGCGCGGGGACACGCGGCGGCGTCCGATTGGCTGAGGCGGCGGCGGCTGGACGTGTCGGGCCATCGGCGGACATGTCCGGCGGCGCGGAAGGGATGGATCTAGGGTTTCGGGGGTTTGGACTGCGAAATTTTCGGGGAGATCACATATTTATAGGTAGAGGGAGCTAGGAGAGTCCAAATGAGGAGCGGTTTTCGCCCACACGATCGTGATCGAACGACCGAGAGCATGGAGGGGGTTAGGATGGGTTTGGTGGGCTGTGGGAAGAGGTGTTGGGCTGCAAAGAGAAAGGGGGGTTTCGGACTACGCGGTTAACCGTTGTAGTATCAAACGGACTCCAAATGGCACGAAACTTGACAGGCGGTCTACCAGTGCTATACCAAGGCCGCTTGTCAAACCTCGGGCCATTCCGAGAAAGTTTAACACCCGCACATGAAACAAGGTCTGAGAGGGGGCGACGGGCGCACGCGAATGGTCCGGACTGCGAACGGACAACGGAGAGAACCAGGAGAACCCGAACTGATGCAAGTTTTGAAAAACATGAGGATGAAATACAGATGATGACATGGCAAAATGCAATACGTAAGCAAATGACATGGCAACGATGGCGAATAACTGGCAGACACCTGGCGCATCAGATCCGGGGCGTTACAACACTCCTCCACTAACAAGAGATCTCGTCCCGAGATCTTAGGACCGAGACGGAAGGGAAAAGGGATGAGGTGAAACAAGAACTCAAGAGAAGAAGCAAAGAATCGAGAGCACTCGAGAAGAAGAGAGGAATGACGAGAATGACGAGAATTGAAAGCTCACGGAATCAGATAGACTATGAAACCACTCTGGTTAGAACGAGATAAGAAACGAATAAGACTGAAACGATTTAGGCAGCACTCCGGTTGAACAAGGAAAGAATAGGACACGAACTTGAGAGGACGAAATGATACTTGATGAAGACATGACACAAAACCTCCAGAAAGAATTGAAAGAGAATTGAATGAAAAGAATTTAGAAGGATTGCATGGAGTCGTTGAGAAAATCAACAACGAAAGAATAAGCTTGATGTGGACTTATGGATAACATCTCAAAATTTATGAGCTGATAACCGACCACAAACGGAAATGATTGGATAGCTGAGAAGAACGAAGACATGCAAAACTCCACTTCGAAAGAATACGGAGAATTAATTACACTTCGAGATGCGAGTAGAAAAGATACTTGAACTCCTCCAACAAAATCTTGATGAACTCTTGAAAAATGAATTAAATCATGAAAAACCACCATGAAGAACTCCGGTAAACAAAAGAATGACGAGATAAAATGAAGGAAGAAAGAATAAGATTAAAGCTTACGGTGATTTAGATGGAGGTTCCGACGAAATGGCTGAGGAAATTTGAACTCCGAAAAAGAAAAGATGAAAACACTTGGGACTAGAATTTATTCATCAAGAACAAACTCCGAAGTAAGGGATTAATCACTTGGATGAAATAAGAATAAGATTTATTGTATGCTTATCCTTCATCAAATTAAATTGATGACAAGCAATGGATTTCACATACTACTTATTCTTCTTGAAAAGGATTGAGAAGTGACATGTCGCAAACTTGAGAAGGTCTTCGTGAACCACCGTTAGGATTGAAAAGAACGAATGAATTAAAATGATAATCAAGGAAAAAGAATCTTGAATGAACCACCATAAGGAGTAGAAAATGACTGATGAAAGAGAATGAATCACTGGGAAGAATTAAACGAACACAAATGCTAGAGGGGATTTAGATGCAGAAGAACAAAGAGATCATGAGCTGACTGAAGAACGCTTGAACGGAGCACCGGGATAATTAGAGGACGATAACTGGAATGATGGCCTCCGGTGAAAGAAACGGGAAAACAACTTCTGACATACTCCGGATGGATGAAAAGAATATCTGACGAATGGAATAATTCGAGAGGATAATATGAAGCTAGACCCACGAATCTTCGAGAGAACAGACAAGATTGAGAGGGAAAACTCTTCTTCGGTCTTCAAATGACGACGAGAAACACCACCAAAATTACTGAGATATTCCAGGAGAATGAAAAGCAGAGAGGTTGAGCCAACAATGAAAAGAATTTGAACGCGATCTTGGAGAAGACATGTGACTGATGGAATCCATTCTTACGTCACGCTTGAAAAGAATTGAGAATAACTCCGGGGGAATTAGAAGAGTCAGGTAAGATCCTGGGAGAAGACCTGTGGGTTAGGGCCCACCAAATAGAAAACACTGTTGAAAAGGATTGCTGAAGAGACAAATGATGCACCGGAACGAATGAAATATTTAAATGAGGTGACAACCTCAAATTAATTGGAACACAGACGAGTCTCCTGAGATGTCCTGAGCACTCCAGAAGGATAAACTGGCGAGAGGCGAACGAGCAGGGAAAACACTTGAGCCGAGGAAAAGAATATGATCAACCCGAAAAAAAAACTTGAATTGAGTCCACCGGAGAAGAAAAAGAGATGAAGAATGTCGAACAAAATGATAATTCACCGGTTGAAATAATTGACGAAAGGCTGAAGAGGCTCCAAACAAATGAAATTGATGGTTGAAAGGGACTCAGACTCCGGGAAGAAAAAGGGTGGGAGGGCGGGAAAACAAAGGCAACTTGGAAGGGGAAACCGACGAATAACTTGAAGAGAAAACATCGGTTGAAATCATTGAGGAAAGAAGGCAAAGACTTCGCACGAGTAGGATGGATACTCGATTACGGACTCCGGTTCCGAGAAGGAAAAGGGGTGGGCAGGTGGGAAAAGAAGACAACTGAGGATTGAACTTGGCAAAGATGAAAAGGCTCGAGTCGACTTGACGAGAAATAAACCGGATCAAAAGAGCTGAGAACCAACGATCGGAAAACCAACTGTGTGATCCTAAAGAAAAGTTTGAAAGGGGAGAGGAGTAATTTAAAACACCTACGTCAAGATTCCTCACCACAGCGACGAAGGGGCTGAGGAGTAAAAAGAATTCCTACTCTCCGATATAACTAGACTCCTAAAACAGTTTATTCTAGACTCAACATCGGCCAAACTACACGATCAATCAAGGGGGCTCCTAGGGTCGGTCGAGGCTCTGATACCAACTTGTCACGCCCAATATGCGATACTATCCTAAAGAGAATCGAAGGTCCCACCAAGGATAGAACCGCATATTGAAACGCTTTTGCAAGGTGGATATCATTACATCAACATTACATAATAGATGGGGATACATACATAAGGCATACAATGCCACATGAATACAACATCACAATACATTAGAGCATCATCCGACTACGGATGAAACACAAACAGAAACTCAAATGACATCCACCCTGCTAGCCCAGGCTGCCGACCTGGAACCTATCCCCTGATCGAAGAAGCAGAAGAAGAACTCAACGCAAGCAAGCATCGCTCTCGCGTCATGATCATCGCATAGCATGTACCTGCAACTGTTGTTGTACTAATCTGTGAGCCAGGAGGACTCAGCAATCCCATTACCATGGGTATCAATACTAGCAAAGCTTAAAGGGAAAGGAAGGGGTAAAGTGGTCAGGTTGCAGCAGCGACTAAGCATGATATGGTGGCTAACATACGCAAATAAGAGCGAGAAGAGAAGCAAAGGAACGATCGTGAAACTAGCAATGATCAAGAAGTGATCCTGAACTCCTACTTACGTCAAACATAACCCAAAACCGTGTTCACTTCTCGGACTCCGCCAAAAATAGACCATCACGGCTACACACACGGTTGATGCGTTTTAATTCGGATCTGGTATCAAGTTATCTACAACTAGACATTAACAAATTCCCATATGCCTATAACCACAGGCACGACTTTCGAAAGTTTATACCCTGCAGGGGTGTCCCAACTTAGCCCATGATAAGCTCTCATGATCAATGAAGGATATACCTTCTCCCAGGAAGACCTGATCAGACTCGGAATCCCGGTTTACAAGACATTTCGACAATGGTAAAACAAGACCAGCAAAGCCGCCCGATGCGCCGACAAATCCCGATAGGAGCTGCACATATCTCGTTCTCAGGGCAACACCGGATGAGACTAGCTACGAGTAAAACCAACCCTCAAGTTGCCCCGAGGTGGCCCCGCAGGCAGCTCAGTTCGGACCAACACTTAGACAAGCACTGGCCCGGGGGGGGGCCAAAATAAAGATGACCCTTGGGTTAATTACTCCCAAGGGAAATATAGGTGGTGGTGAGGCAAATGGTAAAACCAATGTTGGGCCTTGCTGGAGGAGTTTTATTCAAGGCGAACTGTCAAGGGGGTCCCATAAATCACCCAACCGCGTAAGGAACGCAAAATCTGGGAACATAACACCGGTATGACGGAAACTAGGGCGGCAAGAGTGGAACAAAACACCAGGCATAAGGCCGAGTCTTCCATCCTTTACCAAGTATATAGATGCATTAATTAAATAAGAGATATTGTGATATCCCAACATAATCCTGTCCACCATGGAACAATCTTCAACTTCACCTGCAACGAGCAACGCTATAAGTGGGCTGAGCAAAGCGGTAACATAGCCAAGCAATGGTTTGCTAGGAAGGGTGAAAAGGTTAGAGGCTGACATGGCAATTTGGGAGGCTTGATGAGCAAAAGATAGGTAACGCAGCATAGCGATAGAACGAAGAAACTAGCATAGCAATGATAGTAGTGAGATCCAGGGTAGCGGTCATCTTGCCTGAAATCCCGCAAGGAAGAAGAACGAGTCCATGAAGAAGATGAACGGATGAAGCCGAACCAAGCATAGACGAACGAATCCTCACGATCACAACGAAACAGGAACTATCGAAAAGAAGCACACAACATGGTAAACACACCACACATGAACAAGGCATGATGCACAACAAGCATGATGCATGACAAGACTACATGAAGCTACTCATGGCAAGGAATGATGCAAACAAGAGCAACACATCAAGGCAAGTTTA
Organism: Triticum dicoccoides; assembly: GCF_002162155.2. NCBI lineage: Eukaryota > Viridiplantae > Streptophyta > Magnoliopsida > Poales > Poaceae > Triticum > Triticum dicoccoides. The sequence continues at coordinate 264,646,388 of NC_041387.1, forward strand.
AATGAGGCCGGAAACAACATATAAAAATTCCGGTAAGTCCTCATATGCATATTTCGAAATTGGTCCAGATCTGAATAAACCTTAGGTTCAAGTTGTTAAACAGCAAGTTAAGATGCACAAAGATGATCTACACAAAATTCTAGTCAAGTTACATATAAGGTTCATTTAATTCAGAGCTACGGCCTAGAAGATATGAGCAAAACAAGTTAAACATGGCATTTATGCAAAACACATACAAACATCAAGCAAACACCTCAAACCATGGATGCAATGTGATAATATGAAACTACATGCAAAATCAAGCAAGCTTCATATAGAGCACACTCAAAACGGAGCAACGGTGCAACACATACACTATACAAGTCATAGCAACAATCTGTCCAAAACAGCAACTAGGCATATTGCAAGCATCAAAACAACATGCTACAGGACCTCAACAAGAAAACAAAAGGCATGGGCATGATGTACAGGTAAAGCATAACAAAACATGAACACTGAGCTATCTCCAGAAATCACTAGAACATGCTCAAACACACATGGCAAGATTGCAAATAATAACAGTTCAGACTTTGCAGAAAATAACATCAGGTTGCAATGTTTAGAGCTATCAAACAACATGTTACAGGAACTTAACATGGCAAACAAAGGCATGTCATGAAACTACTAATTGCATATAACAAGAGTCCCTTACTAACCATAAGCCAAAAAGGATCAGACGATATGATAGCACCCATGTAAACATGGCAACTTATATTACAGATTCATACATGGCAGGAACAACAATAAGTAGGCATGTTGGTGAGCTTGTACCACTCACCACAGAGCAATACATGGCATGGCAAGGCAACCAACAGTAAGAAGACATGTTTGTGAAGCTAAGCATGGCAAGATCAAGTTCATAGGGTACATGTAACACTAGCAACAATCATGGCAACAACTGAACTTAATGTTAACAGGCTGACAGCAACATTATATAGCAACTTTGGAGCAAGATTACAATAAGCTACAGCAGGCTATAATTGCAACCAGGGCATGGATGGATAGAGCATAACATGTAGAACAAAACACACTTAGTGAACATCTCCAGATTATGCATAGAATGACTTGTAGCAGCAGGTTTACATAGCACCATGAAATAACAGATTCAGACATGCAAAACAGTAACAGCAAGTACCCTACTTAACAAGCTCGATTCACTCCCCACAAGTCATTGCATGACAAGATAATCATAGCATCAGCAAGAAGACATGTTTATGAAACTAACCAAGGCAAGAACAAGTTCATAGCATGCAAGGATCAACTACAACAACCTTGGCAAAATTGAATAACATGTAAACAATCTGCCAGGAAACATTTTGTAGCAAAAGTAGAGCAAGAAAATGACATGCTAGACTACTCTATAATTGCAAACATGGGCATGAATGGATAGACAATAACCATATGTTCACAACATCCTTACTTAAGTATCTCACAATATGCATGGATCTCCCTGTAGCATCAAGTTTACATGGCACCAAAATAACAGCAGAACAGGGACTAAAATCAGCAACATCACGAAGCCTAGTTTACATGCTTGTGCTAGTCATCACATTGATCACAAAAATACATAGTAAGCACCTCTGTAAAGAAGACATGGCATAGTTCAAAACACATGTAGACATCAACCTCATAGGATGCACACATCAATCATGGCAAAAATGACAAATGAGCAAGTTATAACAGTTTCAGCAGATTAACATCACATAGCACTCTTGCAACGATGATTCAGGCAACAAGATGAACTCAAATGAACATGATGCAATGGAATGAAATGAAGTACTCGTTGAGTCGAACAATTTGACATATTACACACATGAAATGGAGCTACGGATGCAGAGATATGATGCGATGAACATGGCATGGTAATGCTGCAGATCTCAGGGACTTAGTGGGAAAAATCACCTCGCAAAAACGTGGATGGGGAGGACTCGGGACGGAGGGAACTGGGGAAGGAGCCAGCGCGTTTGGTTGGAGGCCTCGGGGTGGACGAGCCAGGTCGGGACGAGAGGTCCCGACCGAGCTCGAGGATGGCCATGGCAGGCCGGCGAAGCTCCGGCGAGGGGCGGCTCCCCGGGCGCGGAGGGAGACGGATCAGGGCGGCGAGGCCCTCCTTCGGCCAGATCCGACTCGATCCGGCGCGGGGCGAGGAGGCGGCAGGGTGGGGGCGGGATGCCGACGGCGGACAGGGCACAGGGCGGCGGAGCCCGGCAGCGCTCGGGGCAGGCGGCGGCCTCGGGCGCTCG
>NC_041387.1:264649080-264730056 GCF_002162155.2 Triticum dicoccoides
GGCGGCGGGCAGGCGCGCGGCGGCGACCGGGCTCGCGCGGGCCCCGGATGGGCTCCGCGGGCCGCAGCGCGGTGAGAGGTGCGGGGACACGTGGCGGCGTCCGATTGGCTGAAGCGGCGGTGGCTGGATGTGTCCGGCCATTGGCAGACATGTCCGGCGGCGCAGAAGGGATGGATCTAGGGTTTCGGGGGTTTGGACTGCGAAATTTTCAGGGAGAGCACATATTTATAGGTAGAGGGAGCTAGGAGAGTCCAAATGAGGAGCGGTTTTCGCCCACACGATCGTGATCGAACAACCGAGAGCATGGAGGGTGTTAGGATGGGTTTGGTGGGCTGTGGGAAGAGGTGTTGGGCTGCAAAGAGAAAGGGGGGGTTTCGGGCTACGCGGTTAACCGTTGGAGTATCAAACGGACTCCGAATGGCACGGAACTTGACAGGCAGTCTACCGGTGCTATACCAAGGCCGCTTGGCAAACCTCGGGCTATTCCGAGAAAGTTTAACACCCGCACATGAAACAAGGTCTGAGAGGGGGCGACGGGCGCGCGCGAATGGTCTGGACTCCGAACGGACAATGGAGAGAACTGGGAGAACCCGAACGGATGCAAGTTTTGAAAAACATGAGGATGAAATACAGATGATGACATGGCAAAATGCAATACGCAAGCAAATGACATGGCAATGATGGCGAATAGCTGGCAGACACCTGGCGCATCGGATCTGGGGCGTTACAATCCTCCCTGCAAATAGGCACGCAATTTGTTATTTCGCAAAGGCCTTGGAGGAAGCCAAGGTCCTGATGATTTACCAAACATACAGGTGATGGAATCAAAGAAAACAAGCTCTACATGAACGCGTTCACGCCCCGGTATGCTGTCACACCCCGATTTTCATGCCACTACACTTCAGCTAATAATCATGCTAAAATATGGTTTGACAAAAACTTTTGAGTGTTTTGAACTTTGCTTGATTAGATTTTTGATTGTTGTTTGAAGTGCTCTAAAAATAAAATAAATCCTCCAACTCTTATACATCTTCTCCTTGATCCAAAACTTTCCCCAATGATCATACCATGTGTATAGGACAGAATAGTATTTTCTTATAAAAATATTTTGGCCAAAAAGTATTTTCTAAATTAGCTGCCCCCTGAATTGAGATTTGAACTACAAGTACTCAAGAAAGGGTGTGAAAAATCTTTCAAAAATTATATTTGAATCCTATTATATATAGGACTCCCCAAAACCACAAAAATATTATTTTAAAAGTTGTTTTACTATTTTATTTAAGGCTTTTTCTTAAGGCCAGAAATTATCTTTAATAGGTTAAAATTATTTTAATGTTTCAAAAATATTTTAGAAAATTTAGGGAAGCTCAGTGGACATATATTGTCCATATATATGAGTTTCAACACATGGTCATGTTCAAAATGGTGGACAAAACCTTCCAAAACCATTTCTGTCCATTTCCAATATTTGAGATGTTTCTATAAGAAATATTTTCAAATAAATCCAGGATATTTCTATCAAGTCACATATGCATAATATGATGACCTTGCAAAGTTTCAACTCAATCAAAATAGTTTTGGTTCACAAAAGTACCCCAAAACCCTCTCTGACCTGATCCAAGTTTGAACAACTTTACATTGCCAAGTGTCTCCTTTTGATCTGATTTTTTTGTGGACATGCTCACATCTCCAAATGATGACACTAAACCAAGTGGTGCATCAAGGAGAATAGTTTTGCATGAATATATCTTGGAAAACCTATTTCTGTTGATTTCGAGGGTTTGCCAAAGTTACATTGGCAACTTTCTTCAAATGGACTCAAACTTGGTGGTCAATCTCAATTCTATATTCCATTTGATCCTGTAAATTCTCATGTCAAGTGGAATTAATTTGCTTGCCCAAAACCTTATCGAACACCTTCTTGGATTTTGCCAAGACCACCATTTGGACCACTTCCACTAATCTCCCTTAACTCGAATTTTTACCAGAGATGCACATGATCATCTTCTACCTCTAGTAAGTTCTGCATGACCATGGCTCAATCATTGGTGGGTGAAAACCCCATTTTTCTTCTCTGCACATCCACCGTTCCTCCTCCCTCTCACCTCTTCTCTCACTTCAGAAGCTCTCTAGAGCATCCTATGCTTTCTCCCACTTGTTTACCCCTCCCTATCACTACTGGACACAAGTGGTTGCACCCACCTTGCCTTTTTAATGCCAAGGCATGCCAAAAGCATGCTCTAGAGCGTGCTACAGTGTGCTCTCGCACTGTAGCCACCCTCTGCCCGATGCTCTCGTCGACCTTGGGTGTCGGGACCGTGTCTCCTGAGGTCGCCTCGGTGTCCACAACACGCAACATTGTCGGCCCCTTCCTCCCTTGCTCTCTTTGCCCCTCTGCAAAGCTCACCTGAGCGTGACTTGGACTGCGCCCACGGTGCACCGGTGCCCCTCTATATAGAGACACCCTTGTGCTCCCTCTCACCTCTTCCTACCCCCTCTTTCCCGTGCACCTCCTAGACAGCCTTCCTCTCCCTCTCATGCCCTCCAGCACCTCCCATGGCCGGGGTACCGTCGCCGGCCTCCACTCTGGTCCGGCCAAGGGCGGGATTCTACCCTGCTCCTCTCCCCACTAGAAGAGCCGCCAAGGTCCAGCGACTTTTCTCCCCCATCGCCCAGTCTGCCGGGGCACTGTGCTCCCTGCACATCATCGCCCAGGCATCCGTCTGCCTCTATCGGTGCCGGGCACGGCTCGACCATCTCCCTGCCATCCCCGAGGGCGCCCCCTGGTGCGCCGCTTCCTGGCGACCCCTCTGGTGGCCGGGGCTTTGCCGGGTGTGGCCTGTGCCGCCGGGGGCAAGCACCGGCCGGTGCATAGTCGAGGCTCGAGCCCCTTTGTACCGAGCGTGTGAGGAGGAAGATGACCCTTCGGCTGGGGCCCACAGGTTAGCGACTCCGTCGGCCAGCCACATCATTAAGTGGAGACGAGCCCCCCTTTCCTCGCCTCTCTGCAGTGAAAGCGCCCGCTGGGAATGCACCTTCGGCGTGGCCCATCAGCGCGCGTGTGGCCGAGCCGCTGGGCCGACCCAGTGGTGTCTTGCCGCTAAACCCCACCCTGTGCGCACTGTCGCTGCTCAGATCCAACCCATTTAGGTAAAACCTTTCCTATTTATTTTTCTGTAAGTTTGTAAAATCTCCCAAATATTCAAATGGACTCCACATTTGGCGATTCAAATTTCTAGTGACACCATAAATCATGCTTTATCACATGGTGCTATTGGCACATTTTCCAAGAAATATTTCTTTCACAAATATTTATCAAAAATCCTATTTTTCCATTTCTGTAATAAACTTTGGAAAATCACAGAGAGCCCATATTTTATCCAAATCCATTGATTCAAATTCCTAGAAAGTTCTAAGATCATAACCTAGTTTATGAACATTTCCCCTATGCTTCCACTACATCATAAATTATCGAACAATTATCCTTGTATAGCCAACTTTGCAAAATCATAGGAAATTATTTTGAACTCCAGTTCAAGTGAAATCAACTCCTAGATGCTTCTAAGATCATGCTTTGTTAAATGGGTGCCTTTGCTCATTTTTCAAAATAATTCTTCTATACACTTCTTGCAAATCCACTACTCTCTTAGTTCCATCATATGAAAATATTCAAAAGAATCCATTGATCCACTTCCAATGAAACCACCTTGGTCATTTCTCATATGACCAGAGGTATCCTAGAAAAGTCCAACTCCTATTTTCAGAGCACTTTTATTTTTGCCTTGTTGTGTTGCTTATTGTGTTTGTTTCCTGTGTTAGTTGACGAAGTAGACGGAGTACTTGGAGAAGGACCAGAAGGTTTGAAGACTCTGATGAACCAGGGAAGCAGCCCTTTGACCATGCCTATGAAGCCCTTTTTATGCATGTCATATAACACCATATTGTTGTTGCATCAGAATCATGATGAGGTGGTAACCACTTTGATGGGTTACCTCTATTACTTCCTTGTTGATACTTGCATTGTGCATGACCATACCTTCCTCTGAGGGTTATGCAAGTGGGAGTAGATAGGATGCTAAAATAGTTGCTACGCAAAAAGGGATGTGTATGCATGGTGATGGAGACAAAAAATATTTTTCAAAGACTTTCAAAAACCCCATCGGGTGCCACTAATGCCCGAGGGAGATGTTGAGCTAAGTAACCACTTGATGACGAAGTGGTGTACCGAGGCAAGTGGGTGTGTTGTTTTCGAAAATGGATTGGTTTAAGTTGCGACCGTTACTCGAACCTTACATGCGCAACCACTCTACCCTTATATGGGAAAGGGCATTATTGATTACCTAGTCCGCTCTAGCATGGAGGACACATTACTAGTGACAGGAGTGGCGTGGTCACTCTCAGGACGGGGTCGTGCCAGGTAGGGCGGCCATGACTATTTTCATAGGGCACCGGACACACCGTTGGTACCCTTGTGCTTGTTCTATGTGTTGAATATGGGAGCATGGCTCCACCGAATTAAACATGTGAGCACGATTGTGGCACGGGGGGTTGATATCAATCGAGTGGACTCCATGTTGGTGGCGTCTAGGGAAAGGTAGTGATCGGGTTCTTACCCCGGGTACTTGAGGTACCGCGGGTCGTGGATGACACGAAGGCTTCCCAGATCTTGTGGGTAAAGTGTGCAACCTCTGTAGAGTGTAAAACTATTCGAATAGCCATGTCCATGGTCAAGGACAGTTTTATAACCACTCTTGGGCTACGTCCAAATGTTTACAAAACCTGTTGTGTGTGTTTGTGTATGGATGAGTGGAAAGAACTACTTGGGTCAAGTCAAAAGACTTGACTTGTTGATTAAGCTGGAGTTGATCCAAACTCTATTTATGTTGATATCTGTAACCGGTCCTCATGGTTACTTAAATTCTTATGATGCATGCTTTACAAGTTGTTGAACATGTCATAGCACTCAAAACTAGCTTTCTGCAAAAATTTACCTACATCATGCATTGTTGTACCTTGATCCAAAACATGGGTTGCTTGAGAGTACATTCAAAGTACTCATTGGCTTGCCACTGGTTATTTTATTGGCCAAGCATGAAAGAACTGGATATGATGGAGAATACTTTGGTGATGAACATGCGAGGTAGGATGCTTCCCAGTCAGAATGCCTGTAGGGTTAAGGCAGATGGCATGGGTCCATGCTATAGTTGAAGATTTCCTGCTGCGAGTTTATGAAGACTTGACCATAATGGTCATAATTTGTGTAAGACTGTATGTATGGATGCAAAACTCTTATTATTCAGGTTTTGTGTGTTCAGTGAGCATTGATATCTGGGATCACTTTACATGTGCATTCGGTGATCACGACTTAATAGTCGGGGTCCCCACATATGCACACCCCTGGCCGCATGGTTGGACATGCTAACCATGTTCGAGTAGCACGATTAGTCGGCAGTCGACCTAAACCGATGCCCAGCCGCTCTGGTCCTCGACCTCATAGTGGATCGATGCCGAATACATAAGGTGCTAATGGACATGGCAGTAGCTTAAACCTCACTTATGAAGGCATGTTGGAAAAAATGCAATTCGATACAACTCGCGTCCAGCACAACTCTATTACATTCAAAGGAATTATCCCCGGGAGGGAAGCACGATGCATTCTTCATGTGGTCTTTGGCACTCCCGAGAATTATTGGTCCAAAGAGTTGGCTTTCCATGTCGTGCCCTTCTAAAGTGGATACCACGCCCTGCTAGGGCAAGAAGAGTTTCTAAAATTCCAATCCATAGCCCACTACAGGTACATGAAGCTCAAGATGCCAGGCCCTAATAGTGTGATAACCATCCCTAGCAATCCGGATAGGGCACTTAGGGCCGAGAACAAAATAGCCTCACTAGCCCTCAAATCAGTGGCAGAAGCCTTAGGAGCCAAAGAAGTAACTGCACTCTGGGCCATGGTCAACTCGGATATTGTCATTTTAGACAAAAGATCCAAATCAACCTCGTTGAAACCAGCCGATGAGATCGTCGAGTTTCAAGTACACACAACATACCCGGACAAAACAACATCCATCGATGCCGAGTTGGACGCAAAAATCGACGAGGCACTACAAAATTTCCATGGGGAAAATTGGGAATTTTTTGCCTTGGCACCGTTCGGACATGCCAGGGATCCCACGGGGTCTAGCCGAACACATCCTAAACATTATTAAAGGTTCAACATTAGTGAAATAGGCACTTTGGTGATTTTTGGAGCCCAAGCGTCAAGCCATGGGCAAGGAACTGGCTAAATTACGAGAAGCTGGATTCATTCATGACATAAAGCACCCCGACTGGTTGGCTAACTTGGTCATGGTGCCAAAAAACGACAGATCTTGGTGCCTTTGCGTCGATTTTAAAGACCTCAACAAGGCCTGCCCTAAGGATCCTTTCCGCTTACCACGTATCGACGAGATCATTGATGCCACAGCAAGACATGGCTCTTTATGCTTCCTGGACGCATATCTAGGGTACCATCAAATCAATATGAAGGAGTCGGATCATGAAGCAACAACCTTCATAACGCCATTTGGGCCATTTTGTTTCAAGACAATGTCGTTCAGATTAAACAACACCGGCGCAACCTATCAAGACATGGTTTAAACATACCTGAAAGACTATATCGGCAAAATGGACGAGGCCTACGTAGATGACGTGGTTGTCAAAACCAAGAATGGCCGTCAGGTCATCAAATATCTTGGTGACATATTCACCAGTCTCCGGATGTATCACATTAAGCTAAATCCGGACAATGCGTCTTTGGGGTACCAGCAGGTAAACTGCTCGGAATTATCATTTCTCATAGAGGAGTTGAGGCTAATCCGGCCAAGATCCGAGCCCTTGCAGTGTTGGGAGTGCCTACCGAACTCAAACACATTCAAAAGCTTGTCAGCTGCATAGCCGCCCTTAGTCGATTCATTTCACGACTAGGAGAAAAAGCGATGCCGCTGTACAAACTCCTGAAATAGACCAAAAACCTCAAATGGACCAGCAAGGGAGGAGAGGCCCTAGAGGAAATCAAAAGGCTACTTGCTACCAATCATATACTCGCAGCACCGGGAGTAGGCGAGCCGATGTTACTATACATTTCAGCCGCCAACCAAGTTGTCAGCACGGTACTCATAGTCGAACATGGCGCTGAAGGACATAAGTTCCAAGTGCAAAGGCTCGTATACTATGTTTCCAAGGTGTTAACCCTGTGTAAAACAAGGTATCCTCACTATAAAAAAATTGCCTATGCTGTGTTCATGGCATCTCGGAAGCTGCGACACTACTTTCAGGAGTGCTCTATCACCGTCGCATCCGAGGTCCCGCTCGATGACATCATCAACAATAGAGACGTGACTGGCCGCATCACTAAGTGGGCAATCGAGCTAGTACCCTTTGAAATTGTGTTTCACCCACACCGAGCTATTAAATCTCAGGTGCTGGCACATTTCTTGGCTGAGAGGATGGCGGCCGAACTCCCTAGGGAGTATAGTACATATTCACATTGGACAATGTACTTCAATGGCTCCAAGATGCTGGCCGGGCTGGGGGCAGGAGTAGTTCTCACCTCAACCACCTGTGACAACATACAATATGTATTTCAAATAATGTACACCGATTCAAATAATGCGGTTGAATACGAGGCCTTGCTGCATGGATTACGGATTGCGACATCTATGGGAGTCCAGCGGCTAGAGGTCTGATGTGACTCAAACCTACGGATATCACAAGTTAATGGGGAATTTGATGCCAGGGATCCGAAAATGACTGCATACCAAAACACTATTTTGGCCATTTCTACCCGTTTCGAGGGCCCGAAGTTCCATCATCTGCCACAAGATAGCAATCATGCCATCGATGACCTCACCGAGATGTGCGCCAAACGCGATCTGATCTCAGAAAATAAATTTCTAGAATGGCTCTTTAAGCCATCCACGACCTGGCCAAACGAGAACATCATGACGGCCCCTCCAGAGTCTGTAAAGGTCAACTCTCCGGCATCCGAGGAAGGCGAGGGCATAATTGGTGGCTCAGCGGTTGAAGAACAATCCTCGGCTCATGAAGTAATGGCAGTTATTGCACCATGGACGAGCCCTTCCTCGAATATTTACTCTGTAACAAGGTGCCCGATGACCAAACTAAAGCAAGGAGGGTAATTCGTCGATCAAAGGCCTATCGGGTCCATGAAGGTGTGTGGTATAAGAGAAGCATCACAGGCATCCTCCAGAGGTCCATAGCCCCAGAGGAAGGACACAAGCTCCACACCGAAATACACTCTGGCATCAGCGGCCAACACGCCATAGCTAGGGCATTGGTTAGTAAGGCCTTCAGAGCTGGATTTTGTTGGCCTAATGCCAAAGTAGACACGAAAACCCTAGTTCAGCAGTGCCCCGGCTGCTAGGATTTTGCCAACCAAAGTCACATGCACCCCACGACTCTTCGAGCTATTCTGATCACCTGGCCTTTTGCGGTCTGGGGGCTTGACATGGTAGGCCCTCTTAAAGGGGGTTCACACAAAAAGAAATACTTACTCGTCATGTTGGATAAGTTCACAAAATGGATCGAAGCAAAGCTTGTTACAATAGTCGAGGCAGCAAAAATCCTAGAATTCATATCTGGCGTAGTCCATCGTTATGGCGTTCCCCATAGCATAATCATGGATAAAGCCACTAACTTTACGACCAAGGAGGTCAAGGCATGGTGCACAAAAATGGGCATCCAGCTAGACTACGCCTCCGTTTACCATCCCCAAACAAATGGATAAGTTGAATGCATGAACATAATCGTGCTAACTGGCATCAAGAGATGCTTAGTCCACTCCTTGAAGGAGGCCGACTACCACTAGGTAGAGGAACTTGACTCTGTACTTTGGGGCCTGCACACTACATCTAACCGACCCACAAGCTACACACCCGCTTCATGGTGTATGGACCAGAGGCCATCTGTTAGAACTGAGAGCATATCAACCAGATAGGGTGGGGGGGGGGTGAATGGGAGATTCAAAATTTCTTTCGGAAGTTTTGAACTGATCCCAAATAGAGCTGCGGAAATAAGGTTCGGTAGATATGAACTCAATCAAGCATACTATTGAGGAACAAAATCTTGGATGTAAGATGCAATAACGGTTTGAGCATAGTATACAACATGCTTGATAATAACGACGGTAATGCAGTATGCTAACAGATAAAATATCATGATAGACGTCTAGAAATGAATTGCGATGGATAACTATGAGAAATAGCTACAATGAGGTAAATGATCACAACACAGACGATGAGAAAAACACAGATAACATAACACAATGAAGAGGCTGCAACTATATGGGAAACGAACAGTAACTGATGGAAATGACAGAGAATGATATGCAATAGAGAATGAATGAACAGATAAACTATCGTCACAGAGCACGAATGAGAACTGCTGAAGCAGTCAATTGAACCAGTGGTGCTCGACGTCAATAGAGATATTTGGTAGACCAGTTCACCCTTCTGCCAAAGGGCTACGTCTGGTTGGAGGGGCTGTGACTTAACGCGGAAGATAAACTCTCTTCACCCTATTTTCCTTCAGCTCGAAGCTGATTAGACTTTAGTTTATTTCACTCGTGGTAGAAATTGGGCGGCGATCTCCAAACCTTCGGCCCACCTTTGCAATCCACAATCACTCTTGGTTGCTGGAGATCTTGCTTGGTGAAGACAACAACTCTTCAACACTCGAGCTAACACCTATCCGTCTAGAGAGTGTGCAACTCTCATGAGTAATAGGTACAAGAACTCTGACTCAGAACTACTGTGATGCTAAACCATTGTCTAAGTTTGGATCTTGATTGTTCTCTCAGTGGATCTTAAACTCAAATCACTCGGAGATGGGTTGCTCAAATAAATCTTCTCAGAAATCTCAAGCGGAGTAACCAACAAAAAATAATGGAACAGAAAATTGGAAATGACCAAATTGGACACGAGGAGCAGCTAATGACTGAATGACACGAGTCCAACAGTCAGAAATTTGAGTGCAACGGTAACTTGCGGAGCAAGTAATGCTAACTCGTCAGTCCGAAAGATATCTCCCGAAGCACGAAGAATAACATCTACTACTGTGAGGTAATCATTCAGAGCACAAAGAGATTTCTCTCGCATCTTTCATAGGGTTTGGGCTAAGCATCACAATGGATCTAAGCTTCGAGAACCTATACCCCTCTTAATAATACGAAGGTCCTATGACTCAAATGAAAGGAATAAGAACAACGAAATGAATACTACGTCTTCACTCTGTCTTCGACTTCCATTAGTTGCAGTCAATTTATTCAGACAACACTTCAAACCAAATGCTTCACTTCAGCAGTGAACTTTTGAGGGGCTAATTCCTTCACATGAATCTTCTCGTCTACATATCTTCAACAGATGTAGCTCGTTCTTGTCTGCAACGCTGATATACTTCGGTGAAGTTCTTGGAACTTTGCACCTGAGACAACATTCTCTTAGGTTCTGTATGGAGTATTTCTCTCTGTATGCACTACCAAACAAATCAGTCCATACTTGTTTCTGTCAACAATCTCCAAAACACAGGTAGGCAGATATTGCACCAACAATCTCCCCCTTTTTGGACGATTGCTGAGAAAACAAGTCACATCGAAGGATAGATAATGAATGTAATGTAATGTGAAGGATAATAAAAGACGAGAGATAAATATGAAGATAAAACATGCTCCCCCTGAAGATATGCATCATTTGAATGTGTAGTTAAACCAGAAGGAAGCGAGGTGAATCTTCATATGAGTGTCATTGACATATGATCTCATTCTTGATTTCTTTCAATGCACTCGACAGTGTCTTAGATAATTCCTGTCACACAATCTTTGAAGAGAATTATATGCATATAGTAAATACTTTGAAAGAATTTGTGAGGAAGGATAGGACATGAAGGTTTTCTCAGAACACAATTTGAATCCACACAAGATGTAAATTTCTTGCAAGTTAGATGTTCGAGAATGAACAAAGCAAGATAAACATGAGTATGTAGCTCGGAGTGGATATGCTTTAGATGTGGATTTCCTGCAACAAGGACGATATGAGGGATATTTGCGAGGAAAAACACTTTGTCAATCATGTACTCCCTCCATCCGGAAATACTTGTCAGAGAAATGGATGTATCTAGACGCATTTTAGTTCTAGATACATCCATTTTTACCTATTTCTCCAACAAGTATTTTCGGACGGAGGGAGTAGATAGCTTTCAACACATAGGAGATAAATGATTAGGTTGACTTCCTTTTCCTGCAAGGTCAGATAATGAGGGATAATAATCATAGCATATCCAACCATAACAAATATAGTTCATCAACCACTCAATGTACTTCTCTCCCTTTGTACTATCACTCGATGATTTCCTGTCCACCTTGTAGAACTATTACTTTCCCTGCGCGGTAGATAATTATCGAGGATAATCATTTCAAGGGAGAAAGCTTTCGATAGCACCTGCAAACAGATAGTAGGAAGCAAATAGTATTGCAGGGGGGTTACTAAAATTACATGGCGACTGAGTATTTCTACACCACAGATGGTGCATTAAGTTCATCAAGCAAATTATTTGCGGAAAACCAAAATGTTCGACCATGAAAAGCAAAATGGCGAATTAAAACACCCTGCAAATACCCCGTTCATCTAACACTTGATGTACTTATCCCCCTTTTTGTCATCAAGTGTCCAAAAGGAAAGACAAAACATATGAGGAACTACTCATCCAGGCTGTCCTCAGAATCAGAATTGGCACTACTTGACAAATTAGAATTCACAGAGCGAGGAATGGTCGAGGCCGAAGCAGGTTTTGCAGCATGGGTTTTAGAAGAAATATTGCGATGAGCATCTGGCTTGTAGATGAGTGTTCCAGCCGTGTCTTCGATTTCGTTATCGGGTTCAACAAACAACAGATCCGTTGATGCAGAACGCTGAGGGAGCACAGGGGTTTGCCTTCGGATGCAAGGGGCATCAAATAATTACAGGTACTCATAATCTTCCTTGATGCCCTTGGCAGCCAACTGCTTGCGAGAATAATGTTGCCTCAGAAGAGTCCAAGAGCTCTTCTTTGCCTCCTTCTCATGCAGAAGGGTTTGGCAAGCATAATTATGAAGCAAATTCAAGTCGGTCATCAACTCCAGCTTTTCTTTTTGACCGAGCTTGATGTGAATTTCTAGTGCTTGCTGGGTGCGAATGCAAATCTCATACAGAGATGATTTTTCTTCACAAGAGATTTCAACCTTGGCTTTCTTAACGTTCAGAGCAGTCTCAGATGCAGAAGCAGTGCTAGAAACATTAATAGGTGCCTTAGCTTTGCCAATATCCTTCACCATACAGAGAGTGTCACACACTGGTGGCATGAAAACTTCCAGAACATGCCGACAGAAGAATTTTTCATCGACAAGCTGCTCAATTGCATACATGATCCATGGGGCATATGGATTAATGATTGGGGGCTATCAGCAGCACAAGCCAAGTTGTGAATGAACAGATCTGGAACATCGAACTGGATTCCTTGAGAGATGGCCAGCATTTCCCATGACGCCATTGATAGAATCTGATCTGTTCGTTGGCGTGAGAGAATTGCATAGGACATAAAGCATCACTTTGTTTCCATAGGCCAACTTCTTAGGATCTATTTCAATGCATTCATCTCCAACTAGCTTGGGGTCCATTAGCATGCAAAGTTGTGCTTCAGATACTTCCCAGTAGTGCAGCATGTGTTCTCGATCTTTTTGAAACTCGCATTGAGGAAGATTCAGCAAAGCTAAAAACTGATCTGACGAGCATTTGATCTTTTCCCTTTTGGTCATCCATTCGAGGATCCATGTTGAGCTATCTACAAGTTCTCCTGAGATGTATACAGTGCCATAGAACTGGTGGATTACCTCATGATTCCAGCCACGATTGAAGCGAAGAAAACCCTTTAGGAATGCATGTTCAAAATGGTCGATGACATGGTGGAAGCAAGGTAGTTCTTCGAGCTTAGCAAAGTTCAATACCTTGTGATTGAAAATCCGATTCTTGCTGAACAAAATTCGAGCATAGTACACAACCTGTTCTTCTATCCAAAATCTGGGTAACAGTGAAGTTCTCTCTCCTTCATATGGGCTGGTCCCAAAGAATACTAGCTTCGAAAGATGAAGCTGCTCATTGAATCCATGACCATTTGGGCCATATCCAGCAGGGAACAGGGAAAATGTTTCCTCGGGATTTTTCAGATCTCCTTCATCGCTTATTTCCATGGATCAAGTATCATCAGGTGCTGGCATATTTTCATCGATGGGCTTGAGTGGAGCAAGGGGCCTTTTCAACTTCTCTGGTGCAGATGGCGTTGAAGCATTAGTCTAACCATCATTTTTCTTTGCTGGAACTCCTTCAACGGCTTTTTGACTATCAAACACTAGGGCCTTTTCTTTTGGTGCAGTTTCATCAGTGGGAGGCACAATGACCTCTTCGGACACTTGGGGCACAATAGCTTCTTTCTCGGTTTCCTGGGGTACAACGGGCGAAATGACTCTTTCATGAGCCATGGGCTCTTCAAATTTCTTTTCTTTCTGTTCTAGCTGCAAAGCAGTAGAAGCAGGAGCAGGATCAACATCCATCTGGGTAGGGGCACCAGATGATGTGACCGGGGTGGTATTCTCTCGGGAAGCATTTAGCTCCCCCTCAATCTTGTCATGCTCCTCCTTGTTGGATCTGGAGGGCGCAACTTGCATTTCCTTCGGAGGCGATAAAATTACCTTCTCAACCTCAATTTCTTCATTGGTTTTCTCCTTTGGGGCTTGCTACTCGGGCAAGACATTTTCCTCACCAGTCTTGTTCAGA
Source organism: Triticum dicoccoides (assembly GCF_002162155.2). NCBI lineage: Eukaryota > Viridiplantae > Streptophyta > Magnoliopsida > Poales > Poaceae > Triticum > Triticum dicoccoides. The sequence goes on from NC_041387.1 coordinate 264,662,940, forward strand.
AAGATATCAACAACATCAGTCTCTTGAGCAGCTGAGGTAGGAATGATAACCATGGCAGGCTCAACTTGCTGCATGAATTCATCCTCGTGAGGAGGGGAAGGTGGAATCTCCTGCAGAGGAGCACTTGAGTCAATGGGAGCATCAGTTGCAACATTCTGATATGATGATCTTTGATTGCCTTTGGTTTGCTGGCTCTTACCTTTACCTTCTGATGCTTTTCTTCCTTTATTCTTCGTCGAGCAAGATCTGCCCGACGGTCCATGTCATCATTCCTACGGTCACAAAACTGAGTAATTTCCATCTTCAGCTGTGAGTGCCACTCAGTTTTATCATTCCTCCTGACGCTGAGAGTTTTTGTGAGCTCAATAATTTCCTTGTTCAGACTCTTCCTTTCAGATTCAGTGCTGGCATCTCGTCTCATTTTCTCGAGGGTTTTCTTGTCCTTGACGACCTGATTTAGCTTCTTAGTAATATTCTTGAGCTCGGTGAAATGTTTTGTTACCATCTTGGTAACATCACCAGGAAGTCCCAGACTACTCAGATCAACAAATTTTGCATCGTAAGCAGCACTTTCAATACGATCAATCATAAGTCAAAGTCATATTTTTGTTCCTCTGTGGAAGCAGGAGCACTGGATTTGGCTTTCTTGACAGAAGCAGAAGCTCTCTCTTCGGGTAGCAGCTTTCTCTTCGCAGACGGGGCAGCAGAACCCAAAGTTTTGTCAAAAACTAAAGCAGGTGCAATCCTTGGTGGCATTCTCAACGGAGGTGAAAATTTCATTGGTGAGGGAGTTTGGTATGGCTTGTTAAGAAGAGCTCATCGATCATACATTGGTATTTCATGGGAGCATCTTCATCGGAGGACTCATCAGACGAGGCCGAAGTTGCCTTCTTGGATTTTCTGACAACTGATTTCTTTCGGGGGGCTCAACGGGAAACCGACTTCCTTGCCTTGCTTTCCTTTCGGGCAGAGGCACGATCCTTCTTATTTTGTATGTCCTGCTGGGTCAGCTTGACCTTTCTCTGTTCAACTTGGTTATTTTCTGCTGCCTTAGCTTCACGCTTGGATTTGGCTTTGGCTCACTTCTCCACTTCTTCAGGAAAGTCAGCAATTGTTTTGAGGGAGTTAGGATGAGCATATTTAGTTGGAGGGGGACTAACTTTTTCATCATCTGGACCGAGGCAATTCTCAGAAAAACAGTCATTCCAAGGTGGAGTGGATGCAAACAAGATTTGATATTTCCTTCAGACATTCTCATAATTAAACCATTTCTTCGCCCAGTGACAGCGAGTCCTTCACAGCCTGTTATTTCTCCCGGTTGTGCTTTCAACTTCAGGTGGAGTTTTATAGCTTTCGGGATCAGACATTTCGGTAGTTGTGTTCTTCTCTCTGCCACGACCACCCTTATTGGGAGTTCCATTAGAGAATAGAGTCATTGCATCGATGAACAGTTCATCCTCGGGCTGACCGTGAGCTGAGGGAATATCATCATCTTCTTCATCAGATTCTGACTCGGATTTCTTCTTCGGTATCTTGGGTGGCTTTGATGCTTTTCCTCCACCAGTCAGCTTTACTTGTTCAGACACAGGAGGTAACTGAGGCATTTCTCCTTCTGACCTAGACCGCTCTTCCAAACTTTGAGCCATGACCAACCTGTGAAATAGAATAGATGTGAGGGAAAACATGATAGGGTCATAAACATGCACAGAAGCATTTTTGACTGAAAACAGAAAGATTTCGAAAATAGCAAAGGAATCCATGGTATATATTTTGGAAGATATCATCGACATAATTACAACATACCATAAGGCAGAGTAACAACTATCTAATCTTTTGAAATAATACTCGTGAATCCTAGATTCAAGATAGGTAGTATGAGGGAAAGCTACAAACCGTACCAGTCACAACTTAGAGAAGCCTAAAGATCTACCGCAAGGAAATAAATCAGGAGACATTGTGTTGCTATGAACTGCACTAGAACAGAGGAGTAGACAGGGCCAGTTCCAGATCCATGTGCCCTAACTTGGTGGTACGGATCAACTACGGCAATGCGCAGGAGAGGATTTACCACACTGGCATGACCAACGATGGTGAGGTTTCATCGGAGCTGCACAGCAGGGCGCTTCGACAACGTTGCTTCGAGCTCGGGCTCGGGAGGAGATCGGCGGAGGGTTTGAGGACAAACTGATGAAGAATACGCCTACAAGGGTATATATACAGCCCATAGGTGGAACCACCTCTTCCGAAATCTACGGCCGAAAAGCACGGGACATTCCACATTCAATGGACGAGATCACGATCGTAAGAATCGTAGGCATGTGGCAACCATTTCCTGCGAAAATCTCAGAAACTGAATGGGAGATCGAAAGGTTTAAAGAAGGACAAGTGCCAAAAATAGATTAATGTTTGAAGTTGATTTCACTCACGACCAAGGAACTGGATTGAAACCTTCTTCAGGTCAAGTTGCATGTTATGACGTACAACATAGATTGGATGAGAAAGAATAGAGGGATAACATGGTCCTAGTCAAAAGACTCGGCCAAACAAGAGAAAACACGAAACCACGGAGCTCTGAGTGAGTTGATATTCGGACAAAACACAAGCACCACGAAAAGCAAAGAGACGAATGAAAACAAAATGAACTAGCACCAACAATATAGATGTCAGGACAAATGATAAGCGAGATGAATTCCTGAGATAATATCTGCAAGGAAGGGTTAGTTATTCTTCACAACCCACACTTGCATGGGTGTCGTGGATCACTTCTTCTTCGTCTGAGCAGGAACATTCTATCGGCGAGATCTGTAGAACACCTATGCACTTTGAGAGTATCATATGAATATGCATTGAAGTTATTTCCGGAGATACGAGTATAATGATTTGAGGAGGTATGCATGTACTCCTTCTGTCGAGGGTTTGACCGATACTCATTTGAGAATTTTTCCGCCCCATTCTATGAATGATAATCATTGTCTAGAAGAGAATTACTTTGCATGTTCAAGTTAGCAGTGGTAGATAAATTTTCAATGATGCACTTCTTCACCCATATTTGTTTCTTCGGTGAACCAGACTTGTAGTTAGTCCCAACATATCGTGTGAAAACCTTACCATTCTGTTGTTTGAAAAATTTGTAGTTCGAGTCATCAGACTCATCAGACACAACAGTAATGGTAGTATCATATCCTACCATAATTGCATGTTTGAGTGTTTTGCTTTTAGCAAGAACCCAACTCATTCACGGATATTGTTCAGGAGTCCAGTAGGTTCCATGAACGTTGAGTTTCCTTTTGGAACCCAATCCTTCCTTTCGAGGATTTTTGTGCAGTATTGACTTCTTGAGCACATCAGAAAGAGTTTGATGCCCTTTTTGGCTTCTTAACATTCCTGTCTCAAGCAAGTCCTTTAGCCTGCAATTTTCATCAATAATGGCAGCAAATTCCTCGGAGGAGTGGTTAGTGTTATCATTCATAATTTTCGCAATATTCCTGATGATAGCATTAGAAGTTTCATCATGTGAATCAACATTACTTAGTTCTCGGCACTTTAAGCAAGGAGGAACAAAATCTTCAAGAAGTCGAACAGATTACTCGGCAAGGAGAGAAGCTTTTTCTTTCGCCAGCTCATTGTGAGACTCTTTCAGTGAATCAGTTCTTGATTCCTATTAAGGAGTTCATTTGATAAACTCTCTTAGTCGACTAAAAGGGAATCATATCGATTGTTTAGATCAGCAATACTTGAAGAGAAAGCATCATGCTCTTCGATCAACTTTCGATTCTTTTCCATATGTTCGACCAGTAATCCTTCAGTTTTCCTAAGATTTCTCTCAAGAATTTCAAGCTCATCTTGTTGAGATTCTGCAATCTTAACAAGTTTAGCATAGGCAATGTATTCCAGAGAATATCCATTCATGGTTTTTTTTGTGTTTTGCTGATACCTGATCCTTAGAGGATTTTGCCATGAGACAAAATGCAATTTGTTTATCATCGCTTGAAGCATCATCATAAGTGTCTGATTTGAGTGATTTCTCAAATGATTCATAGTCAACAAAGGCATTGCTCCTTCCTATCCTTCTTTTAAGCTCTTCATCATGTGATTCTGAGTCGGACTTCTCATCTTTGGAATCCATTTTCATTTCAGTATAGACTCTGTTTAGCTGAGAGATTTTCTTCATGTTGGATTCTAGAGTAGCTTTGGCTTGGACGTTAGTGACTGGTCTCATAGAAGAGGATGATGGAGATTCATTCTTCTTCAGGAGCTTAGTATGATGATCCATTTGAGTGAATCCATTGCAATGAAGATATTTCCATCTGTTGCTTGGCTTTTCGCAGCAGTGACAATCAGCTATGAGGTGACCAAATTGTTTGCACTTGAAGCACTTCATTTATTTTGGAGGTAACCTTCTTGAAGATTTAGGTAGAGCAAATTCACCATCAATTGTGAGGCATAGATTTTGTCTTCTGAGATCACTTAGCCTTTCTGTGAGCATTTCAAGTTCTCTTGTGATAGTGTGTTGATTTTCGACATCTTATTCTTCTTCTTGTGAGCTACCATAGTGAGAAAGGATTTCCCCTTCACCTTCTGAAGAAGATTCTTGATCTGCATTTTCAAGCTCCATCTTTTCTTCGTGAAGGGACAACAACGTCATGATCTCAACATAGTGAAGTTCTTCGTAGTCTGGTCTTTGCTTGATTTCAGCTACGATGGGATCAAAGGTTGCATCAAGAGCACTTAGAAAGCTTGTTGATCACATCTCTATCAGTGATATCAATTACTCGTTGATGAAGTCTTTCGACAATGTTTATCAATCGATCAGTGAGTTCCATAGCACTTTCCTTACGCAGACTTCTGAAACCAGTAAACATGGCACGGAGCATTTGAGTGCGGGGATCCGTTCTAGCGATGAATTCTTCACGAGCATGTTTGATGGCATCCCAAAGTTGCTTTATAGTGTCGACCTTTTGGAATCAAAGTTAAATGTCTTTTCACAGACTTCTACAGATGATATCTTTTGCTTGAGCATCCAACTGCAAATTAGTTTGGTCATCGGAAGTGGGATCAACAGGTTGCTGAATGGTGTATCCATTTTCCACAATTTCCCACAAGTCAATGTTGATGGCTTGAATTCTGGTTCTCATTCTTTCTTTCCAGTAGAGATAATCATTTCCATCGAAGATAGGAGATATTTCAGAGTGCGAGGATCTACCTGCATATGACATACTCAAAATTCCAAGGACGTTAGACCTTTAATAAACAGAGACACGGAGTTCCTGCTCTGATACCAATTGTTAGGACCGAGAGTATATCGACCAAAGGGGGGGGGGTGAATGGGAGATTCAAAATTTCTTTCAAAAGTTTTGAACTTATCCCAAACACAACAACAGAAATAAGGTTCGATAGATATGAACTCAACCAAGCATCAATTAAGGAACAAAATCTTCGATGTAAGATACAATAATGGTTCGAGCATAGTGTATGACAGGCTTGATAATAATGCCGGTAATGCAGTATGCCAACAGATAAAATATCATGACAGAGGGCTAGAAATGAACTGCGATGGATAACTATGAGAAATAGCTACAATGAGGTAAATGATCACAACACAGACGATGACGAAAACACATATAGCATAACACAATGAAGAGGGTGCAACTATATGGGCAATGAAAAATAACTGATGGAAATGACAAAAGAAATGGCAGAGAATGATATGCAATAGAGAATGAATGAATAGATAAACTATTGTCATAGAGCACGAATGAGAACTGCTGAAAGTATTGCAGTGAAGTAAATTGAACTAGTGGTGCTCGACAACGACAAAGAGATTTGGTAGACCAGTTCACCTTTCTGCCAAAGGGCTACGTCTGGTTGGAGGGGCTGTGACCTAGCATGGAAGATAAATTCTCTTCACCCTATTCTCCTTCAACTCGAAGCTGATCAGACTTCAGTTGATTCCACTTGTGGTAGATACTAGTCAGTGATCTTCAAACCTTCGGTTAACCTTCACGAACCACAATCACTCTTGGTTGCTGAAGATTTTGCTCGGCGAAGACAACGACTCTTCAACACTCGAGCCGACACCTATCCGTCTAGAGAGTGTGCAGCTCTCAAGACTAATAGGTACAAGAAATCTAACTTAGAACTACTGTGATGCTAAACCACTATCTAAGTTTGGCCTCTTGATTTTTCTATTAGTGGATTTTAAACTCAAATCACTTGGAGAGGGGTTGCTCAAATCAATCTTCTCAGAAATCTCAAGCGGAGCAACCAATGGATAATGTTGGAACGGGGTGGCTATTTATAGCCGCAACCTTCCCTGATGGGAATGACCAAATTGGACACGAGGAGCAGCCAATGATTCAACGCCATGAGTCCAACAGTTGGAAATTTGAGCACAACGGTAACATTACTTGCGGAGCAAGTAAAGCTAACTCCTTAGTATGAAAGATATCTCCTGCAGCACGAAGAAAAATGTCTACTACTGCCAGGTAATCATTGAGAGCATAAGAAATTTCTCTCGCATCTTTCATAGGTTTTGGGCTAAGCATCACAGCGGATCTAAGCTTCGAGAACCTATACCCCTCTTAATATCACAGAGGTCCAATGACTCAAATGAACGAAAGTAGAACAATGAAATGAATACTACGTCTTCACTCTGTCTTCAACTTCCGTTCGCTGCAGTCTATTTCTTGGGACAACACTTTGAACCAAATGCTTCACTTCAGCAGTGAACTTTTCAGGGGCTAATTCCTTCACATCAATCTTCTTATCTACATATCTACAATAGATATAGCTCGTTCATCTCTGCAACGTAGATATACTTCAGTGAAGTTCCTCGAACTTAGCACCAGAGACAACATTCTCTTCGGTTCTTTATGGACTATTTCTATTTGTATGCACTAGCAAACAAATCAGTCCATACCTGTTTCTGTCAACAATCTCCAAAACACAGACATTGCACCAACACCATCCTACCATGCGATCTCATTCATGACGCACCTAGAGTGCTTATGTACGAAGAGAGGGAGGCCGAACTAGATCAACAGGATGACCTTGATGCCCTTGAGGAAGAGAGGGATGTGGCCCGGGCATGTTCCATCTTTTAATAACAACATGCACAACATTGCCAGAGCAAGAAGGTTCGGACGAAAGCAATCAACAGAGGTGACCTGGTCATGAGATTTAATTCGGAAGAGCAGAAGCACAAGCTCCATCCGAAATAGGATAGACCATTTGTAATCGACCAAGTAATTACCGAAGGTGCATATCATATCCAAGACTAACCATGGAACGCTTCCCTACTTTGGCTATTTTACGGTTAATCACTGCCACGCTCACCTCACCTTTTGATCAGCATTTAAATAACTACAAATTTTGTTTTTTGAGTTGTTAGAAGCTCTTTTGCTTGTTATGATCGGCCAATCTGAAGTGATGCTCTTACACCGGACACATATTACATGTAGTACATATACTACACTGTAGGTTTTCTCGAAGCCAAACATATTTTTAGCACTATCGGTGCCTCCTCTTGAATATAGTTATTTTTTCGCCTTTATGTGCATCAAGTTGACTTAGGTTTTGGCCAAGCTAGGTTGCCTAGTCCCTGTGATTACCCCTTATGTTCTCGATTGTTCAACTAGGGGGTAAAGGGAGCACCTCTATGATTGTTGCTACTGGGTCAATTGTATTAGCACCTTAGACGGGTGAAGCCGAAAGCTAGCGTTCTTAAGAAAATAGTTGATCGGCAACAATGGAAGTGAGAATCCTAGTGTTTAAACACAAATAACCAGGGTATTCATGTTCACCTCGGCTGCACATATTTCTCCCTGATCAAGCAGACCATCATGATCATACATGATCACCCAAGGAAAGGAACGATGGAGGAACTATTTTCCTTGGAAGATGTTTCTTACGCTTAAACATAATATAAAATAAGCTCCGGGTCACTTTGTTTTTCAAGCCCCATAGCCAGATTGCCTAGCTTGCCAAACTACCTGGTCTGCTTGGTCAGAATAGATGCAGGAAGCACTCCTTGGCCAATGGTCAAGGAGAAAGTAGCCGAAGGGTGGCTAACAAAGTTTGTACAACAAATGACGTAAAGTAGAGTCCTTACACATGTGTTAAAACTTATCAAGCCCGTCTATGAAATGACTTGAGGGAACAATCCTGCTGCGAGAAGCATGCCGCAGGCATCACAACATCATATACTAGGCTGGTCGGCACCTCTTTTCCGTGAGCGCCAACGGGGCCCACTTCGGCAAGGTGCTCCATCTTTACGCCCATATATTGGGTCTTGACCATTGCCCATGCCTCACGTGCTCCCTCCCGGCAAGCCGATATCTTCCAAGTCTGTAGGCAGCACTGAGCCCCTTTGATACGCTCCACAAGCTCGGACATTCCCTCGGGCATATTCTCCTCAGCCCATAGAGCTTTGCATACGGCCTTCATAGCCTTCCGAGTTCTTTGATGCTCCTCGGTTAACTGAGCAAGCACTTCCTCGGGTGCGACGCTATGGATCTCTTTAGGCTGACGTGTCAGTAGCACTATTTGAAGCACATGTTAGTTTAGAGCAGTCATGCAATCATAATCCTTTCTCGCAAAAGGTTAAGAACAATTACTGGACACAACTTCACCAGTCTTCTGGTGTTTCGCCTCGGTAGCAGCCAGTTGAGCCCTCAATTGGTTAAGCTCTTGGGCTTGTTAGTCATTCTTCGCTTTTAGCGCAGTGACTTCTTCCTTACAGCGGATCAACATGAGATGGTCAGCCTGTCGTTGCGATTCGGCATAGAGTTGATCCTCTCGGCCTGCTTCATGTCCTTCTCTAATTGACAGTTTGTTCTTCCTTGGAGTAAAACCTTCGGCACATAGACAATTTCCGCCGACCATGATTCGCTCCCAGAAAAAGTAAATTCAAAAGGGAAAATACCTGTAGATCGTCGACCAGAATGTCCACCACCTTCTCAAAGACGGTACAGGTGGCGCCATGGTAGGAATCCACCGAGCTAAGGGCATTGAATTCTGGGCTGGTAAATGCAGAGCTTCTTTGAGGGGCCTTTATGCGCCGATGATTCATTAAGCTTCCAACCTCGGAGGTGGTGGCCGAGCAGGTTCCCAAAGTAGCCGATTGAGCCACTTCGGGAGCATCTCCCGAGGTAGAGATCAACTCCCTGCCTGGTCTCGTGCCCAATTGCCTACACCTTTAGCTAGAGGCACCTCGGTGAACCGCCTGCTTAGGAAACTAAATAGCCAGGTAGGGAAATACTTAACCTCCCAAGAAAATGGAATGCTAATAAGATTATATATTCGGGGAAGGAGAGTTATGCTCCATCTCCATGGCCGCCCCTATTGGGAAGCACCCTGCATAGCAACTGAAGGGCCCCCTTGAGGGTCTGTGCCATTGAGGGAGTCCTGGATTAGGGGGTCCTCAGACAGCCGGACTATGTACTGTTGCCGGACTGTTGGACTATGAAGATAGAGGATAGAAGACTTCGTCCCGTGTTTGGATGGGACTCTCCTTTGCGTGGAAGGCAAGCTTGGCAATTCAGATATGTAGATTCCTTTCTCTGTAACCGACTTTGTGTAACCCTAGCTGATAGAGGCAAAGGTGTCCCGTATTTCGATGAGATGGTGGCTATCGTTTTGGAGGAAGTCAACTTTGATAATCCGACTACAAACATGCGAGGACGTCACACCTTAGCAATCGCTAAACCAACTCCGTGAGGTTATTGACCACGCCAGAGCATGATCAACCTGACCACAAAGGTCTGTTTCCTGCAGGCAAACAAAGAACAAGAAAGAAACTAAGATTGCAATCTGGATATTGCGAATATAAGAGGAAAGCTTTATTGATCAAGGCGGGGTTCTGTGACGCCTTTGTCTGGTCGTTGAACACAAATGAAGTACGTGAAGTTGCAGCTGTGGTGAATTTAATCTAAACAAAACCCAAAGTCTAAACGGTGCCCTAAGGGTTGTATATATGGAGGAAGAGGGGGGGGGGAATTTCGTGGCCCTTGGTGGAGGGGTCCGAAATCAACCCTATCTCTTGTGTCCCCACACATACGGACTCTAAAAATAGCCTATACTTATGTATTTCGAAATTACATGGGCCTGGCCCAATAATAAGGTGACACAGCACCTAGAATAGCCTCAAGACGAAATTTATGAAGTGGCATCTTGTATATTTCGTCCAAGGCTTCATGCACCCATTATGGTGGCTTCAAAGTCCTGAAATCATCACTTGTAACTCCGTTCTTGTTCCCCTTGCGCATGCCATCATCTCCATGCGTGTTCTTGCTCCAATGTTCATCCTTCTCCAAGCTAGGCCCTTCATTTGTAAGCAAAACAAATGTATCCAATTTAGGCAGCATCATATTCTCATGAACATTAGAATCATTACCAAGAAACGAAAGTACCTGATAATTTAATTGGCGTGCGCGAGCTCTAGTAATTGGTCCAGTATATGTAGCTGTAGGGGCTGTGGGTGTAACAATGGTATTAATGTCCTCATCATCCTCCCCTTATTGAAATGAAGTCATCCTCGATGGAAGCTCATCTTCCTCACCCAAATAAGGCTTCAAATCTGCAATGTTAAAAGTGGGACTAACCCCAAAATCTGCAGGCAGCTCAAGTTTATATGCATTATCATTTATTTTCTCCAACACCTTAAAAGGACCATCAACACAAGGCATTAGATTTGATTTGCACAAATCAGGAAATCTATCCTTACGCAAATGTAACCAAACAAGATCTCCAGGTGCAAACACAACATGTTTTCTACCCTTATCTCCAGCAAGTTTATATTTAGCATTCATACGCTCAATGTTTTCCTTAGTTAAATCATGCCTTTTTTTAAATCAATTCAACACGTTTTTTAGCATCAAAATTAACCTTCTCCGAAGATGGAAGAGGCAACAAATCAATAGGTGCATGAGGTAGGAAACCATACACAACTTCAAAAGGACACATCTTAGTAGTAGAATGCAATGAACGATTATAAGAAAATTCAATATGAGGAAAGCATTCCTCCCACATTTTCTTATTATTCTTAAAAACAGCCCTGAGCATAGTAGACAATGTTCTATTGACTACTTCAGTTTGTCCATCAGTTTGGGGATGACAAGTAGTACTAAAAAGCAGTTTAGTCCCCAACTTAGCCCATAAACATCTCCAAAAGTGGTTATGAAATTTAGTATCATGATCTGAAACAATAGTATTTGGCACACCATGCAAGCGAATAATTTCACGAAAGAACAAATCAGCAACATTAACAGCATCATCGCTTTTATGACATGGTATAAAGTGTGCCATTTTCGAGAATTTATCCACGACAACAAATATGCTATCCCTCCCCTTCTTTGTTCGAGGTAAACCTAAAACAAAGTCCATAGATATATCCTCCCAAGGAACACTAGGTACAGGCAAAGGCATATATAAACCATGAGGATTGAGTCGTGAGTTAGCTTTTTGACATGTAGTGCAGCGAGCAATAAAACTCTTAACATCCCGTCTCATCTTTGGCCAAAAGAAATGTGTAGCAAGTACGTCCTTCGTCTTCTTCACGCCAAAGTGTCCCATTAATCCTCCTCCATGCGCCTCCTGCAATAACAAAAGACGAAAGGAGCTAGCTGGAATGCATAGCTTGTTAGCACAGAACACAAATCCATCATTAATGATGAACTTGTTCCACATTCTTCCTTCTTTACAATTCTGCATTACATCTTTAAAATCAGCATCATGCACATATTGATCTTTGATGGTCTGCAAACCAAATATTTTGAAGTCAAGTTGTGAAAGCATAGTATAGTGACGAGACAATGTTTCAGCAATAACATTTTCTTTTCCCTTCTTGTGTTTAATGACATAAGGGAAAGTCTCAATGAATTCAACCCATTTAGCATGTCTACGATTCAGTTTAGCTTGACTTTTAATATGTTTCAAAGATTCATGATCAGAGTGTATAACAAATTATTTGGGCCATAAATAATGTTGCCATGTTTCTAAAGTCCGAACAAGAGCATATAATTCTTTATCATAAGTAGAATAATTCAGACTAGGCCACTCAATTTTTCAGAAAAGTATGCAACAGGTTTGCCATCTTGTAATAACACACCTCCTAATCCAAATCCACTAGCATCACATTCAAGCTCAAAAGTCTTATTAAAATCAGGAAGTTGGAGTAAAGGAGCATGTGTCAACTTATCTTTCAATACCATGAAGGCTTCTTCCTGTGCGGTACCCCAAACAAATGGCACATCTTTCTTTGTAAGCTCATTGAGAGGTGCAACAATGGTGCTGAAATCTCTCACAAAACGCCTATAGAATCCAGCGAGGCCAAGAAAACTCCTCACTTGTGTGACTGTTTTGGGCTGCGGCCAACTCTCAATAGCTTCAATCTTGGCTTCGTCAACTTCAATTCCCAGTGGAGTAATAACATAGCCAAGAAAAGATACTCGGTCGATGCAAAAGGTGCACTTCCCGAGGTTACCAAACAAACATGCATCACGTAGAGCAATAAAAACAACACGTAAATGTTCCAAATGTTCTTCCAAAGATCTACTATAAATCAATATGTCATCAAAGTAAACTACCACAAATGTTCTTCCAATGAAAGCACGTAAAACTTCGTTCATTAATCTCATGAAAGTACTAGGTGCATTAGTTAACCCAAAAGGCATGACTAACCACTCATATAATCCAAACTTAGTTTTAAATGCTGTTTTCCATTCATCTCCCAATTTCATACGAAATTGATGGTATCCACTAGGCAAATCAACTTTGGAGAATATTGTAGAGCCACTCAATTCATCAAGCATATCATCTAGCCTAGGAATAGGATGACGATAACGAATAGTAATATTATTAATGCCTCTACAATCAACACACATACATGATGTACCATCCTTTTTCGGCACTAGAATAATAGGAACAACACAAGGACTAAGGGATTCACGTATATAACCTTTGTCGAGCAGCTCCTGTACTTGACGCATAATCTCCTTCGTCTCCTCTGGATTGGTACGTTATGGTGCACGGTTGGGTAATGATGCACCGGGAATTAAGTCAATCTGATGCTCAATTTCTCGAATGGGAGGTAATCCCAGTGGCACGTCTTGTGGAAAGACGTCAGCGAACTCCTGCAAAATGTTAGTGATAGCAGGAGGCAAAGAGGAAGGCACGTCCTAGAATGAAAATAATGCCTCTTTGCACACAAAAGCATAGCAAACAGATTTGCTAATATCTAGCTCATCAATATCAGATTTAGTGGCAAGTAAACATGCACTTTTAAATTTAATTTCAGAAGCAACACTAGATGGTTTACTATTAGGCTTCATTTTTTGCTAAAATTCTTTTGCCACAATCTGATTTTCACTCTTATTTTTCTCCTGTTTTGCTTTATTAGCTCTATTAATATCATCTTTCAAAATGGACTCAGGAGTCATAGGAAGCAAAGTAATATTTTTATCCTTATGAACAAGAGTATACTGATTGTTTCTACCATGGTGTACAGAATTTTTATCAAATTGCCATGGTCGACCAAGTAATATGGAACATGCTTGCATAGGTACCACATCACAATCAACATAATCAGCATATGTAGAGATACTAAAATGCACACGAACAGTACGTGTTACCTTAACCTTGCCGCTGTTTTTGAACCATTGGATGTAGTAAGGATGTGGATGTGGTCTTGTGGTCAGAGATAGCTTCTCGACCATCTCCATGCTAGCCAAGTTGTTGCAACTCCCTCCGTCTATGATGACACGCACAGAACGTTCCTTCACAGCTCCCTTTGTATGGAACAAATTGTGCCTCTGATTTTGCTCAGCTTGTGTGACCTGCACACTCAAAACACGTTGAGCAACTAAACATTCATACCTGTCAGCGTCTTCAGGAGCCATGTATTGCGTCTCATGATCAGAATCATCTCCACCATGTTGTTCACATGTAATAAGAGCCAAAGTCTCATCATCATAGTCACTAGCGGACTCATACCCACCATCGTCAGTAGCAATCATCACATGCTGAGATTTGCATTCTCTCGCATAATGACCTCTACCCTTACAACGACAACAAATAATATCACTTGTGTGCCCTGTGGATGCCATGGAAGAAGGAGAACTCTGTGCAGGCCCGGCAGGTGCGCTCTTGGCAGATAATGGTGGTTGTGCCTGCTTTCTTGTATCACGGCTAGAGGTGGCACCTGATGGAGGTGCTGGTGCAGTTGAAGTAGAAGGTGCACATGGTCCATGATGAAGGTCAGCCTGCAGAAAAGTTAGTTCGCACCAATGCTTGTCGATCCTGCACTTCACGTTCAGCTTTACAAGCAAGATGGAATAAACGAGTGATATTAGTATACTCCTTATACTCTAGAATGGTCTGAATCTCTCTATATAATCCACCCATAAAACATGCAAGCATAGCTTCATTCTCCTCAACAATACCACATCTAATCATGCCAGTTTGTAATTCCTGATAATGTTCTTCTACAAAAAAAATTCCTTGTCTTAAACGCTGCACTTTTTGAATTAGTTCATGTTGATAATATGGTGGAACCCGACGAGTATGCATAGCAGTTTTCAAAGCAGCCCAAGTAGCTGGAATAGGATATAATCTACAATGTTCAGACCACCAAACACATGCAAAGCTAGTGAAAGCACAAACAGCAGCAGGAACACGTCTCTCCTCAGGATATTGTAAACATGTAAATCGTTGTTCAGTTTCTAACTCCGAAGTAAGATATATATCAGTAACATATCTACCCTCAAATGGTGGAATATTCAATTTCAGTTTAGGAAGATGATCATGATCTCGTACCTGAGGGAGAGCCCTACCATTGTGATTATTTGCATGTGGACGACCTGGTGGTTGTGGTGCGGGTGGTTGCACGTAGTTCTGATTTTGATGAACCTCATCCTCGTAATCTCCCACATAATCATCCTCCCCATCAGCAGCAGGAGCCACAAAAGTATCAACATCAGCACCAACAGTTTGGCCAGGCTGAAGAAGGACACGGCTCGCTCGGCGGAGGGCTGTTTCACGATGTGGAGGTAGTTGTTGTTGTTGTTGTTGTTGCAGAGGTGCGGCAGGTGCAACCGATGGTGGAAGATGCGCAAGCAGTTCATTAAATCTGTTATCAAGCTTTGTTTCGAACGTCTTCTCAAGGCCAGTGATCTTCTCCATGGCCTCTTCAAAATTGTTTAGCACATCTTGCACCTGTTCAGTCATCATTTGCTGAAACTTATCATGAAGCTCCTTGTTCGTTAAGTTATCCCAATCAATCTCGTCGGCTTGTGATCCTGGCATGGTTAGCAGCAATAGAAACACACAAGAATATGATCCTACAGACTACTAACAAGTGGTGGTGGTGGGTGTCACAAATCTGTCAAGTAAAACTCAAATTCTTACCAGTTCTTACCCAGCAGCAGGCGGTGATTGGCAACCGTTGTAGTCAAAACTCTTAAAGCTTGGATAGAGCGATTACCAGGGAGAGTCAAACGCACGACGTAGACGTATGTGGAGCTGGAAAGGCTTATAATATGGTAGCAAAGGGTCAGCAATAATCAATTCACAAATGCAAAGTTGAATAAACGCTCAACGATGGTACTGTGCTGGTCCTAGGCTAGACCGTGCTACAGACGCGAGCCTAGAACACTAACAAATTGCGACGCTGCACGTAAACAAGGGAAAAGCACACTGAATTTTTTTTTGCTCTGTCTTTTTGTTTTTTTGTGCTCTAGTTTTTTTTTGCGAAAAATCACTATAATGGCGAGTGTCTCAAAACTCTTCCCAGGTCAAACTGACAGGATAGGCACAATTTTTTTGACTTTTTTTTCGGAAATCAGGGCAGCGACGACGAAAAAGTGCGAAAAAAGTCACTATGATGGCACGAGGCTCAAAAGACTCAGAAAAGCCTAAAAATAGGATAGGGAAAAAATATGTTTGCGTGCGAAAATTTTGGCCTAAAAACTGCCCAGGGGTCTCCAGACACTTTTTTTTTCTGAAACCTACTCAGGCAAGGAACACGAATCGGAAATTAGACGGATCTCGAAAACAAACCTAATATGAAAGTAACTCGGATTGTTGGTGGATATATGGTGGTAGGATATGGCAGCGGTGGTGGTATATGGTAGCGGTGGTGGTATATGGATACGGATCGGTGGTGGTATATGGATACGGATTGGTGGTGGTATATGGATACGGATTGGTGGTGGTATATGGATACGGATTGGTGGTGGTATATGGATATTGATTCAGAGCTGTGGCGGATCAGCGGTGGTGGTAGATGGCAGGAGCGATGACGATGGTGCGGCGGCGTCATGACAACTTGTGAACAGAACTCGAAACTCTAAGGGAAACTAGACTCTAAGACCAGCAACTTGACACGACGATGCAACCGCAAATTCAACAAAGCAAATACAGAAGAGATTATGCAAAGGCTCAGATTGGTTCGGATAGGATGAACTAACCCTAAAATATTTTTGGCTTTTTCGTGGACTATAGGTATGAAGAAAAGACTTGATCTAAACTACGAAAAACTGTAAAATCTCACCAAGCAACCTGAAAATATGATACCACTTGATAGAGGCAAAGGTGTCCCATCTTTCGATGAGATGGTGGCTATCGTTTTGGAGGAAGTCGACTTTGATGATCCAACTACGAATGTGCGAGGACGTCGCACCTTAGCAATCGCTAAACCAACTCCGAGAGGTTATTGACCACGCTGGAGCACGATCAACCTGACCACAAAGGTCTGTTTCCTGCAGGCAAATGAAGAACAAGCAAGAAACTAAGATTGCAATCTGGATATTGCGAATATAAGAGGAAAGCTTTATTGATCAAGGCGGGGTTCTGTGACGCCTTTGTCTGGTCGTTGAACACAAACGAAGTACACGAAGTTGCAGCTATGGTGAACTTTAATCTAAACAAAACCCAAAGTCTAAATGGTGCCCTAAGGCTATATATATGGAGGAAGAGGGGAGGGGGATTTCATGGCCCTTGGTGGAGGGGTCCGAAATCAACCCCATCTCTTGTTTCCCCACACATACGGACTCTAAAAATAGCCTATACTTATGTATTTCAAAATTACATTGGCCTGGCCCAATAATAAGGTGACGCAACACCTAGAATAGCCTCGGGACGAAATTTATGAAGTGGCATCTTGTATATTTCGTCCAAGGCTTCATGCACCCATTATGGTGGCTTCAAAGTCCTGAAATCATCACTTGTAACTCCGTTCTTGTTCCCCTTGCGCAAGCCATCATCTTCATGCTTGTTCTTGCTCCAATGTTCATCCTTCTCCAAGCTAGGCCCTTCATTTGTAAGCAAAACAAATGTGTCCAATTTAGGCAACATCATATTCTCATGAACATTAGAATCAATAGCAAGAAACGAAAGTACCTGATAATTTAATTGGTGTGCGCGAGCTCTAGTAATTGGTCCAGTATATGTAGCAATAGGGGCTGTGGGTATAACAATGGTATTGATGTCCTCATCACTAGCCCCTCTGGTGTCTATATAAACCGGAGGGTTTAGTCCGTAGGACGACAATCATAATCTCATAGGCTTGACTTCTAGGGTTTAGCCATTGCGATCTCGTGGTAGATCAACTCTTGTAATACTCATATTCATCAAGATCAATCAAGCAGGAAGTAGGGTATTACCTCTATAGAGAGGGCCCGAACCTGGTTAAACATTGTGTCCCCCGCCTCCTGTTACCATTAGCCTTAGAGGCACAGTTCGGGACCCCCTACCCGAGATCCGCCGGTTTTGACACCGACATTGGTGCTTTCATTGAGAGTTCCGCTGCTGCGTCGTAGATAGGCTTGATGGCTCGCCTTGTCATCAAGGACAACATCACCGCCGGGGGAGCCCTGGCGTCAGGCCAAACCCTCCGGCTGGGTGGTTTTACCATGATCGCCCGTTCGGCCGTTGGGCCGACGATAACTTCTCGTGTCATCGAAAATCGCCTCCGTGTTAGCTCAGAATACTCCGAACAGATGGATCAGATGGAGTTGTCGTGTTTAAACGAACTCCTAGATTGCATCTATGCCTTGGGAGTCGCTACGGACTACGGTCAGATTGGGCTTAAACCCGATTAGAGAGAAATCGAATCTCCGCCGATCACCCATCAGATATCGGTATTGGAGGAGCAGTGGGACGACTCTTCCCCTATGTCGAGGATGAACTATGTTCGGATCTCTGAGCTCCTAGAGCCGGATACTCACCCACAGGAAGACTTACCCCATACTCCGAACTTAGAATCAGACTGTGGGCCTAAAAAATTGGTTGACATCCCGGAGCCCGAACTGTTAAGCTCGGAAGTTTCTCAAGCTCCGGATCCCAGATTGGGTCAGGGTTCAGACTTAAATCCACCCACCCACCCAGATATAGGCAATCTTACCCACATCAGACAGCAGTCCCGGGAAACGGTCCATGACTTTTGGGCCAGATTCCTCCTTGTCAGGGACAAGATCAAAGACTGCCGCAATGAAGACGCAATCTCATTATTCTGCAAAAATTGCACGAACGAGGGAATCCTCAATGCAATCAATCGCCGTCACGTATCACACTTCACTGACTGGGCAACCATAGTACAGAAGTACTGCGCAATGGAACTCGCCTGGAAAACTCAGGTAGCCTCTTGGGAGCCGCCGGTTTCCACTAAACCCCTCGTCCAGACAAAAAGGGTGCACCCTCGTCGGTCGCCCGATCCAATAGCCAAAAAATCAAAGCCCATTACGGGGCGCGGAACCGTCCTAGAGGGATGGCTCGATAGGCCATGCAATATACACACAACACCGGATAACATACCAACCCACAACCTTAGAGCATGTTGGATACTCCGGCAGGTGGCGAAGAGCAGCGAGGATCTCCTCATCAGAAATACCGCAGAGCAACATCCCATGGAAGACAACAACCATACAGTGCTGACAATCTTCAAGACTTTCGCGTCAAATGATAGGCGCAAAAGGGCACTCTGCGGCCTCGCCGAAGTCTGCCAAGTTGCAGCAATAAACCCCTGGAATGACACGGCCATAACTTTCAATGCCAGTGACGAACCAAAATTCAGAACAATCCGGGCAGCTGCCGCACTAGTCCTCAGTCCAATTGTGGACGGTTTTCGGCTTACCAAAGTTCTCATGGACGGCGGCAGCGGACTAAACCTCATTTACGAGGAAACTCTCAACAAAATGGAAATAGACAGGAGCCGCATTGAGCAAAGTAGCATGACCTTCCGAGGAATTATCCCCAATCAGGAGACACATTGTTCAGGAAAAATCACACTCGATGTGGTATTCGGCACGCCGGAAAACTATCATTCCGAAGAGATAACCTTTCAGGTGGCCCCTTTTAACAGTGGATATCATGCCCTTTTAGGGCGAGATGCATTTGCAAGCTTCCAAGCCATACCCCACTACAGGTACATGAAGCCCAAGATGCTCGGGCCCAATGGAATCAGCACTCTTGCCAGTGATCCGGACATAGCAGTCCGCGCCGAAAACAAAACTGCCGCCTTAGCCCTTGAGGCATCGTCTGAAGCCCTCGCGGCCGAAGAATTAACCGCATTGCGCTCCACGGTGGATAGGGACGACGTGATACTTGACAAGCGATCCAAATCCACCTCCTTTAAACCAGCAGACGAAATAGTTAAATTCCAAGTCCACCCAACGAACTCCACAAAGACAGCATCCATCGGGGCACAGCTGGACCCCACGGTCGACGCTGCACTGCGGGCGTTCCTACGCGAAAACCTGAACATATTTGCGTGGCACCCTTCTGATATGCCAGGGATCCCATGCAGGCTAGCCGAACACAGCCTAAACATACTGAAGGGATATAAGTCGGTCAAGCAAACATTACGGCACTTTTCTGAACCCAAACGACAAGCCATGGGAGAGTAGCTAGCCAAGTTGCTCGAGGCCGGATTCATCATAGAGATAAAACACCCGGACTGGCTAGCAAACCTGTGATGGTACCAAATAAGGATAAATCCTGGCGCCTATGCGTCGATTTCAAAGACCTTAACAAGGCTTGCCCTAAGGATCCTTTCGCCCTCCCCCGCATTGATCAGATCATCGATGCCACCACAGGACATGACTCACTGTGTTTCCTTGACGCATACTCCAGATACCATCAAATCAAGATGAAGGAGTCCAATCAAGGTGCAACGACATTTATCACCCCATACGGGACTTTCTGCTTCAACACTATGCCTTTCAGGCTCAAAAACGCCGGTGCCACATATCAACGCATGATTCAGACATGCCTGGAGAAACAAATCGGCAAGACAGTTGAAGCATACGTGGGTGATGTAGTCATCAAAACTAGGCATGTTGAATCCTTAATTAATGATCTACGTCTCACATTCGACAACCTCCGAACATACCACATCAAGCTCAATTCCGAAAAGTGTGTTTTCGGCGTCCCCGCTGGAAAACTTCTGGGCTTCATCGTTTCAAATAGAGGAATTGAGGCAAACCCAGCTAAAAAATCCGAGCTTTGTCATAGTTGGCTACCCCAACAGACCTTAAACAGGTCCAAGAATTATCCGGATGTGTGGCATCTTTAAGCCGCTTTATCTCTAGACTAGGAGAAAAGGCATTGCCACTGTATCGCCTTCTCCGACGCATCGAACACTTCGAGTGGACAGACGCGGCAATGGCAGTATTGGAATAAATAAAGGCTCTTCTAGCAAGCAACCCAATCCTGGCCGCGCCAAACATCAGCAAACCCATGTTATTATACATATCGGCCACACACCAAGTCGTGAGCGCGGTGCTCGTCGTCGAACGAGAGGCGCACGGACACAAATTCCCGCTCTAGAAGCCGGTATACTACGTATCCACCGTCCTCACACCATGAAAATCCCGGTACCCTCATTACCAAAAAAATAACATATGTGGTTTTCATGGCATCCTGGAAGCCACGACACTACTTTCAAGTGTGCTCGATAACGGTGGCTTCCGAGGTACCTCTCAACGACATAATAAACAACCGCGACGCTACGGGCCGGATTGCCAAGTGGGCCATTGAGCTCCTCCCTTTCAACATATCATACAAACCGCGCCGAGCAATTAAATCCCAGGTATTGGCCGACTTCATCGCTGAATGGACAGATGCCGGACTCCTTAAAGAGTACGTCACATATTCCAATTGGGTCATGCACTTTGACGGCTCCAAAATGCTGGCAGGCCTAGAGACAGGCGTTGTCCTGACATCCCCTACTGGGGATACTGTCCAGTACGTCCTACAAATATTATTCACGGACTCCAACAATGCAGCCGAATATGAAGCTTTACTGCATGGTCTTAAGATGGCTATCTCCATGGGCATACAACGCCTGGAAGTGTGCGGGGATTCAAACCTCGCAATATCTCAAATAAATGGAGATTTCGATGCCAAAGATCCGAAGATGGCGGCTTACCGTAATGCCATTCTCAAAATGTCGGCTCGGTTTGAGGGGCTCGAGTTTCACCATGCGGCTCAAGAAAGTAACCAAGCGGCGGACATCCTTGCTCGCATCTGCGCCAAGCGCGACCCCGTCCCACCTAACATCTTTCTGGAAAGGCTTTTGAAGCCATCCATGGTATGGCAAGTGGAGAGCGGCACTACAAATCCAAACCCGAATACAACCCCAGAATCCGGACACACCGACATCATCGGGGGCTCAGCCACCGAAATTACACCATCGGCCCATCTCATGATGGCAGTCATTGCCCCATGGACCGAACCCTTCTTGGCCTACCTTAATAGGCGAGAGCTTCCCGAGGACCAGAATGAGGCACGTTGCATTGTGCGACACTCTAAAGCCTACAAGGTCCATGAGGGAGAACTCTATAAGAAAAGCGCTACCGGAGTACTTCAAAGATATATCTCCGAGGAGGAAGGGCGGTAGCTCCTGGCTGAAATTCATGCCGGTCTCAGCGGTCACCACGCTGCGGCTCGGGCCCTTGTAAGCAAGGCCTTCCGTGTAGGTTTCTATTGGCCAGCGGCCCGAGCAGACACACATGACCTCGTCGAACATTGCGTCGGATACCAACTTTTCGCCAACCAAAGCCATATGCCTCCCACCGCTCTACAAACAATCTGCATCACATGGCCTTTTGCGGTCTGGGGGCTTGATATGGTCGGACCCCTTAAAGGAGGAAGCCACAAGAAAAAATACATGTTGGTCATGGTGGATAAATTCACTAAGTGGATAGAGGCCAAACCAGTCAAAACAGCTGAAGTCGGGCCAGTGACAAATTTTATATCCAGCGTTGTGCACCGCTATGGTGTTCCACACAGCATTATCACTGATAACGACTCCAATTTCACAGGGATGAGGTGAAAGCCTGGTATGCTAATCTGGGCATCAAGCTCGATTACGCCTCTGTATACCACCCACAAACCAACGGTCAAGTCGAATGAGCTAACAGTCTTATTATGAGCGACATCAAACGCAGATTAGTGCGGTCTTTGAAAAAATCAGACAAGCACTGGGTGGAGGAGCTCGACTCCGTACTCTAGGGGCTGCGGACCACGCCCAATCGTTCAAACGGATATACACCTTTTTCATGGTGTACGGCGCAGAGGCTGTGTTACCCTGCGACATTATTCATGACTCACCTCGAGTGGGCATGTACGAAGAGAGAGAGGCCGAGCTGGATCGACAGGACAGATTAGATGCCCTGGAGGAGGAGCGCGATGTCGCTAAAGCCCGTTCCGCGTTCTATCAACAACAGGCTCGCAGATATCAAAGAAGAGAAGTACGGGCCAAGACTTATAACATTGGCGAACTCGTTCTATGCTTGCCGGAGAAGAAAAAGGACAAACTCAAGCCCAAGTGGGAGGGTCCCTTCATCATCGATGAAGTTCTCACTGGAGGAGTGTACCGCCTGCGTGATGCATCAGACAACCACCTGGAGCCGAACCCGTGGAACGCGTCCAGACTCCGAAGATTCTATGCCTAGCGCCCGACTCTTTGTTCATCTCCTTTTTCTCCTTTTCCTCCCTTTATTTATTTTTCCACTCTTTTCGCTTTTATTTCTTAAGCTGTAAAGCTTTGGTACGGTTAAACCGTACACCAAGAACGCATACAATTCTTAATATCTATGCCAAGTATACCTGGGGGCTTCTTGTACAAAAGCTTATTACTATTATTTTTCGAGCATCAAGCTCACCACATATGTGTCTTTTCCACATATGTACCTTTTCTTCGCCATTATATGCATTGATATGACTTATGTTTTGGCCAAGCAGGGTCGCCTGGCTCCTGTACTTATGCCCTACATTCCCATTAGTTCGGCTAGGACATAGAGGGAGCACCTCTGTGATTGTTACTGCCGGGTCATCCGGATGTGTACCTTAGACTGGGTGAAGCTGAAAGCTAGCATTCTTAAGGGAATATTCAGTCGGCGGACTAAAGATGTTTTTTACTTGTCACTTTATGAACCCCCAGATGTTATGTATACTGTGTTTTTTCAAACACAGTTCGGACAGGCACATTAATGCATGCTTACCCAGGGAAAGGAACCCTTAATGGAACTATTCTCTATGGAAGATGTTTCTTATGATCAAAATGTAATATAACATAACTAGCCGGATACTTGTCTGTTCAAGCAACTATGACCCCTATGCCTGGCTTCCACGCGTACCCCGGTTTACATTACCGAGCTGGTATTCCGAAGCACTCCGCACCTTAGGGTCCAGAGGTTGAAGCGAAAAGGTCCGCCATGACAATCGTTTTACAATTCAGCTAAAGACATTCATTTGTGAAATGAAATACATAGTCACTTAGACTCAAACACTTCTTCTTCTATGCCATCTAATAAGCTATCTACCCTACAATCCTGCTGGGAATACTTGGCGGCTACTTGAACCTGGTCATATACCAGACTAACGGGAATTTCTTCCCCATTTGACCCTACAGATCTGACCTGGCCAAGTGGTTTGGGTCGATCTTGGTATACTGAGTTTTCACCATTGCCCAGGCTTCTCGCGCACCTTCCTGGCAGGCCGACATCTTCCATAATCAGAAGCACCACCGCGCTCCATGGAATAGTTGTACAAGCACCTCCATACTTCCTGGAGGAGAGTCGGATGGCCATAAGGCCTTGGCCACACTTTGCATCGCCTGCCGAGCTCTCTCTGCATTGGCGACAACTCTTGTAGCAGATCGCTTGACGATCCGGACACCTCCTCTTCGGGACGGCCCGTCAATATACCTACAGACATAATTATTATCAGTTTCTTTCCTTGTCGAACTATGTAACGGTAAGTCCAAACACATACTAAATAATGCCGCCTTGCAGCTTCTTCTTCTTCTTCATGGAGTCAGCTAGCTGGGCCCGCACATCTTTTAGCTCTTCGCCGAGCTGGGTGTTGGCATCTTGGAGTTTGTTCTTCTCCACCCTGACCTGTGTCAGGATACGTTCGCCTGCAGCCAGTTGCCTTTGAGCTCCTAGAACTCCCGCTTGTGCGACCTTCGGTGCCTCTGTCACAAGATTTGCACCTGTATTAATAATCCTGGTATATGATTATGTTTTCTCTATGGAGGGGAACATTACCAGATGCCGCCTTCTTGGATTTCTCCAGTTCGGCGGTAGCAGCAGACAACTGGTCTTGACACTTTTTTAGCTCTTCAGATAATAGATTATTCTTCCCTGTGAGCACCTGGTCATATAACGATCCTTAAATCAGTTGTACCAACTGTTTCAACTCTTGGGGGCTACTGGTATATGATTATCAGTTTTGTACAAATGAGTACTTACTCGCATATCTTTTAAATACTGGTCTATGGCTCTTGCAAGCCCATCTCGAGCAGCTCGGATGTATGCATCACCCGAGTTGAAGGCATTGAAAGCTTCTTCCGAAAAACCAGGGTCGCGAAGAGCGTCCCACCGGTGCCGATGACTCATGGCGCTTTCCACTTTGGAGTTTGTGGCGGATAATCTATCTGAATCCTCCGCAGAAGGACAATCCGGTGTCACTTCCATGTTGGCCCCTGTCCTCGCGGCAGGGTCCAGAATCCGGCTAGTAGAGGCATGAGCGGCTGGATCCCCGGACATAGTTCGGCGAATGTTCTTCCTGATAAGACACAGCGGGTAGTGTCATACTTTAAGATGACGGCCATGGGGCGTGTTTAAAACCATACGTCTTCAATGAAGGCTCGACCTTATTTCTATTCGCCTTCCTCTTCAGAGGCCTGCCCGTCATAGGCGCCGCTTTCTGGCGCGTCGATCGCCTCCCCTTTAGAGCATAATATAGTGAGGTGGGTGAGGCAGAAAGAGGGAATTATATCAAAGGATGAGTCTCCTAATTACTTACATGTGTCGCAGGGAGAAGGCCGGGATAGTCGGCAAGGATGGCCACTTCGGTGATGTCACAGCTCGCCTGGTGAAACACCCCTACCCTGAGCTCCATGAATATATCCGGATCCTCTTCGAATCAGGCGTCGAGGGCATGGTTGTGGTCCTCTGGCTATGGGGTGGGGCTGTGGATCTCTCTGGTGACCTTCCGCCATTCCTATTATAAATGACGGATTAATATTTATGAAAAAAGGATTCAGGGAGTTGATGGAATAGAGTAGTGGGGCGAAAACTTACCCAACTGGGAGGGTTGTACATGGAAAATCCATCCCTAGGCTTAATGTGGATGAACTCCTCCTCCTCCCCTTTGTATAATCCGGACAGTATTTTCGCCAAAGCGGCGTGAGTGTCCGGACCCTTCCGACCATAGCGGGTGGCATCCTCTTCCCTGTTGAAGTGCCACATGGGGCGCCCTTGGTATTGGAGTGGTTGAACCCCTCGCATTATGGATATCACCATAACCTCGACTATTGATAATCTGGATTGAGCAAGCGTCTTTATCTTGCTCATCAATTGGTGGACCGCATGCTATCTTTCTCCCTGGGGCTCCGAGGACACCAGCTGAGGCGCTTCTTCAATGGAGTATTTGAATATTCAGGAAGACCCCTCCGAATTGGGCCAGGAGGGATACGTCTTCAACATAAAGCCATTCGGAAGGCCATTCTTCAGATGCCTTCTTCGAAGTACCAGATAGGTATCCGGTACCAGCGATGCACCATATCTTAGCTCCGCCCACTTGGAATATTGATCCCTCTTGATTATGCGGGACGAGACAGAATAACTTTTTCCATAGCTCGAAATGAGCCTCGTAGCCAAGAAATAGCTCGCAAATAGCAACATAACCCGCAATATGCAGGATGGAGGCAGGTGTGGAGTTATGCAGTTGGAGATCATAGTACTCCAGAAGCCCTCAGAGGAACGGATGGATTGGAAATCCGACGCCTCTCAGCAAATAGGGAACAAAGCATACCCGCTCCCCCTAGACGGGTTGGGGAACTTCTTCGCCTGTTCCCTGCCGTCGAAAGAAGCTAGTCCGGCTCGGAAGGGGACTAGACCTGCGGGGGGAAGAAATCCCTGGGTTTGCAGCTTCGCCAATTGGCCGTGGGATATGGAACACTTTCCCCAATCCCCCTGCTTGGGGCCGTGAGGGCGGGAGGAGGAGCTGGGAGCGCTAGCCATGTTGGGGTGGTTTTGGCGAGCAAGCTCTCAGGATTCCTCATTTGGGAGAGATGGTGTGGATTAGATCTGAAGATCCCCGTCTCTTTAGTAGACAATTTTTTCATACGGTCAGGGTGGTAAATGCAAAAATGCCCTGACCTCTCGTATTCGCTCGACACGTGGAAGCTGGAATCATGAAGGTGCAGAAGCCGACAAGCGTGTCATTAAATGAAGGGTCGGACACTTCTATTTAAGTCAGGTACTTTGAAGTATTCAGAGAAGGAACCCTCCTTGCAATGCCGAAGACAATCTGCACGCTGGACTCGTCGTCATTGAAGACCGGTTCGGGGGCTACTAAGGGAGTCCTGGATTAGGTGGTCCTCGGACAGCCGGACTATGTACTATTGCCGGACTATTGGACTATGAAGATACAAGATAGAAGACTTCGTCCCATGTCCGGATGGGACTCTCCTTTGCGTGGAAGGCAAGCTTGGCAATTCGGATATGTAGATTCCTTTCTTTGTAACCGACTTTGTGTAACCCTAGCCCCCTCCGGTGTCTATATAAACCGGAGGGTTTTGTCCGTAGGACGACAATCATAATCTCATAGGCTAGACTTCTAGGGTTTGGCCATTGCAATCTTGTGGTGGATCAAATCTTGTAATACTCATATTCATCAAGATCAATCAAGCAGGAAGTAGGGTATTACCTCCATAGAGAGGGCCTGAACCTGGGTAAACATTGTGTCCCCCGCCTCCTGTTACCATTAGCCTTAGACGCACAGTTCGGGACCCCCTACCCGAGATCCGGCGATTTTGACACTGATAGCCGCCACGCATGCGCTTGAGAGAAGACCCTTAGGAAGAGGACTCAGGGTGCTTGGGGTTGAAGTTCTCTTCCAAGAAGAGACAAAAGTAGGTTTTACCGAAGAAGATGGTTGCATCGCCGGTAGGTCCAGGATGGTTGATACTTTGGAGCCAACAAGGCTCTTTAGGAAGAATGTCCCCTCCTCGTAGATGGCGGATAACACCTTGTCCTCATGAAATACCGGGTCGTCGTCCTGACGGTCGTCACTGGCTCAGGCTCATGGCACTTTATCTCCTCTACCCAGCGCCTCCGTTGCTGGTCTAACACATCGGTCATTTAGAGGGAGTAAAGTGTACTACTCGTATAAACAACACGGGTGGAGAAGACTTACTTTGTCGCTGAGATTATAGTAAGACATGCTGTCTATTAATTTCTTCTTTGCAAAGTACGTGGCTTCGCCCTTATATATGCCAGCTATGGCTGTGCCAAAGGCTACATCATTGTCGAAGCCTCTCCGGATTGACCATTTAGCATCGTTAGTCCCGTTGTACATACACAACAGATGCTATCGTTGTCGAAGATACTGGACTCTTCAGACATGGGCCGTTAAATAATAGTGAGGCATGTATTTGTCAGACACCTCACCTTCACTACAAGACAAGCCACATCTCCATCATGCTTTCGAGTATTGCTCCATGGCCTCTAGCTATGAAGTTTCTTTGAAGGATCCGAAGAGAAGGGCAGGAGCCCGGGCCGAGCTAGCTCATGCAGTGGTACATCGGCCACATAGAACCACTAGGATACCCATGTGTCGTCTTCTCGAGGGGTGCCGCTAGGATAGCCGGTTCTGACTATTCTGCTCACGTTCGCGGCTCCAATGTCATGCAATTTCCTGTCTCGGGAGCAAGATATCACACAAAAGTATCATCTCCATAGTCCAAAGTGGACCTCGCACCCGAGGTACATTTCACATAGGATGACAAACCCCGCGATGTGCAAGATCAAGTTAGGGGTCAGGTGGTGCAGTTGAATCCCGTAGAACTTGAGCAAAATACGAAGTAAAGGGTGGATTGGGAATCCTAGCGAATGGAGGAGGAAAGGGACAAAGCATACCCACTCATCCTCATGAGGGATGGGATGATTACCAGCGTGTGTCTGCCCATCGACGGATATTAGGCCTGGGCGAGTTGAGGTCAAATGTGGATCTGGGAGGTACCCCTGGGTGGAGAGCTGATTTAGTTGGAGGTGTTGGGGTTACGATCCTGAAAATGAGTACTAGGGGTACAAATAAGGGGCAGAGCCTAGCTATAGTGCAGGTGTAACACTCAGTGTTTAATGAGTTAAGGCCCCTCTCGGCGGAGGTAAAAGTGTTACGTCTCGTGCCCTGAGGGTTGCTTTCATTTAATGGGTATGGTTACAAAGATTGCTCGTGCCTGGCTATGGATAGGGGTGCGGCTTATATAGAGTGCACTGGAGCCCCATGTCTCCCACGCTGCCAATGCAATAAATGACACTGAATGTGTCAGTTACTAGTGTAATGAGACTTTACTACAACAATTATAGGCAATGGTAACTATAACTCTAATTAGTGGATGACTTAGGATTCCTCGACCATTGTAGCTCCCATGATGTCCTCCTGTCCTCTATGTCCGAGTGGTGGCCCATCGGTCGAGTGACGTGTGATCGTCCGAGTGCTGCAGAGCTGCCTGAGTGAACTTCCTGATGTATTCATATGAATGTTGGCTTGGTCTAGGGACCTACCTATGATGGTGATGGGCCCCATGTGGGTCCCAAATAATGGGTCCTTGACCCTAGCTGTAATAGGTGACCACAACATTAGCCCCCAAATCGGTTGAGATTTCGTAGGACAAACAAACCGATCCTTCGCTTGAGTCCGAGTGCTCCGGGGGCACCCGAAATGCGTTTCCGAACCGTGGCTTGTTGTTCCTTGGACGAAATCACAACGAATTCTGGACTATTGGTTTACCTAGGTGACCGGGTGTTGTTGATCATCGAGAAAAACCCGGTGGCATTCGTAAGGTCTCTCAGAGGAGATAGATTAGGGCCCAAGTGTGGGCATGCCATCACAACCCGAGTGGCGACGCCGACACGTGGTCTGACTCTCCGGAGAGACGCCACTCCTCATGCTAGGGGAACGCTAGCATAGGCTTTCTATGGGTCCATGATTATGAGTCATGCGCCTTGGAGCCTACTGAGAGGTCCAAGCGAACTCGCGGAGGGGCGCCAAGATCATCACGTAACAATCCTGAAGAAGACTTTAGTCAGGTGTTTAACGTGGCCGAGTGTACGGGTCCCCATGGAGGGTAGTCAGTCGGGTTGACACATGCCCTTTAGGAAAGGGATCGCAGGTAATCAATCGGATTGACTCATCCTGAAAAGTGGATTGACACGTCGAATTTGTGTGTTCGCAAGTAGAAGCGGTAATGTCATGCGCTAGTGGGAAAGTGGGGTCATGGCTCCTCAATTTTCACGCACAACTTCCGCCATGTCCCACGCCCGATCTGCGTAACGCACCACTGCGCGGGTCGTCGATCTAGAGATCTGTAGTGGGAGATCCGACTGGAGATTTGTCTTGTGATATAAAAGATTTTGGGGCAAAGGTGCAGCCCTCAGATCCCCCTTTCTCTTGCTCCGACTCCTCCGGTTCTCTCCTCCACTTGAGCACGCAACGATGGCGAAGGGTTCTACGACCAAGGCGGAGAAGGCGAAGAAAGCAGGAAAGGCTTCCTCCTCCGGTACCGGTGTGGCGGCGGGAGGCGCATCAGGGGATTGGATCCCGTCGCACGTCACAGCTCGCCGGCGGGAGGAGCTTGCAGAGGAGGGGCTTATTCCATGCGACGGGTGGCGCTGCCTTGGTGCAGGCAAGGTCGAACTAGCGCCGCAGGAGGATGAGCGAGTCCTGTTCGTCACTCATTTCGCGCGGTGTTTCTCCATGCCTCCTCATCCTTTTTTCGAGTGTTTCTTGACTATTTCAATGTGCAACTCGATCATCTCCCCCCAATGCCATTATCTATCTTTCAGCTTTCATCTCCCTCCGCGAGAACTTCCTGGGCTGCCTCTTCAAGCACATCTTCACTTTTCGGCCGATCATCGTCAAGAAGGACTTGTTAGTCGGCGTGAAGACCCACGTCACCCAGCTGTTTAGGGGCTTGGGCATCCAAGTCCAGGGGGGAGTGCCTATTCTAAGATGAGTTTCCCCGATTATGTCAAGGGGTGGCAGGGGACATGGTTTTATTGCAGAGATGTTCCCAGCGGCACTTACCAGTCGGGCCTCCTGACGTACTTGACGGAGAGGGTGAGGGCCCCTGAGTCCCTTTTGGTGGCAAAGGAGGAGAAGAATGAGATCAACATCTTGGCCACCGCACTGGTCGGAGTCGTGAATGCGGCCGTGAATGACATGGACCTACTGAAGACTTTCCTCACTCAGCGGATCCAGCAGCTGTAGGCCAGGGCCCACCCCATGTGTCTATATGAGGCGCCGAATGATCCCACACGGGTGCACCCGGAGGAGCTCTCTAAGAAGGATGTGGGGGCCAAGATCAAGGCCATCACATATGCTCGAGACAACCCGCAGGGAGCCAGGCTCGTACCAGCCTACTCTAGAGATCTCCTGCTGACTGTCGAGGTAAAGTGCTTCTGCCCAACGAACTTGCTGGTACATTGCTTTTTTGCGTATCTGATTTCAGTGTCTTGATGTGTTCGCTCCTCAGGAATTCTAGAACGTGATTTCCAACATCCCAGCGGTTGACCGGTCGCCTGAAGACACGGTGAGTGATTCTGAGCACCGGTACTCAGAAGAGGATTACAACGATGATGACGATGACGACAACGATGAGGAGAGTGACGAGGACGAGAGTACGGAGGATGGGGAGGAGGCCGAGTCCTCTCCGTGCTATAAGCCCCCAAGGAACCCCGCACGAAGGCATAACATGACCCGAGTGGCAAGGCTGGAGGGGCGTCACAACCGACTACTTTGGGACGGATGACTCACAGCTCCTAGAAGGCGCACACCAAGGTTGAGAGCTCGGCCGAGAAGCATCCCAAGCCGCCCAAGGAGGTCCCCGCAACACCTCGGAAGGTTGCGGTGCCTCGGATCAGGGTGGCGGTGCCCGTCGCTTTGATGTAAGTATCTTTATTGATTCTTTGTTTGTTTTTGTGCTGATCCGGTTGATGACCGAGTGTTGTTTGAACCTTGTAAAAATGACACCTTGACAACTTCGGCAGGCCCGCATGCCTGCAAGCCAGGCCCGAGTGACGCTGATGCGATAGATGCCACCACCTCCAAGGGTATGTTGAGCCGTCTGACTTGGATGGTGAGGTCTTCTCCTACTGAACACTAATGTTTTTCTTGGTTCATATATTCGTGCAGCTCCATTTGAGATCATCCAGCTGGATGACGATGAGAGGGCCGACCTGCCCAATCCGGGTGCCATCAAAGAGGGAGCACCGAGTGCTGACGTGTCTATGCCGGGTGCTTCCCCTCACCAAGTGGTCCGAGTTTCTCCGGCGAAGGCCGCTACAAGGTCTGTGGGGCCGAGTACTCTGGCTCAGTGTGGTTCGACGCCTTCAAGGGCGGTGGTTCCGGCAATGGGGTCTACTCAAGCTCTTTCAAGTCGGTCGAAGGTGGTTCCGGTCCCGAGGCCTGCGTCTGCGTCTCCATCAGTCCTAGCTACCTCCTTCCCCCTGTACCACATCCCTAAAGACTAGGTGGGGGCAAGCAAGAAGGCCCTGATCCAGGTAGGATTGATGTGCGACTGGCTGAAGGAGGCTTACGACGCCAGCACGGTGCTGCAGACCAATGTCCGAGTAAGTACCATTGTGTGTATGATTTCCAGTCAAAGGTTTTCATTTCCCTTGGTAGGATTTCTGTTAGTGGGTTTGCGTAGGGCACATCCACTGGGTGTTTATGATCTGGTGGGGCACACTGAGTGCACCCACTCGATGTAGTCCCCGAGGCTCCTATCGACTGGGTTCAGTCGGCAGGAGTCTCTGAACTATTTTTGACTGTTTTTTCTCGTGTTCACTAAGAGACTAGCCGGGGCGTATCCGAGTGGTCACGAGTCACTGGGGGCACACCAGTGCACCCACTTGTTGTAGTCCTCGAGGCTACCATTGACTGGAGCAGTCGGTGGTAGTCTTAGAAGTTGTGGTCATTTTGCCCTGAGGCTATTTGCAGTTTTTTAGATCATCGATGAGTCACTTTCTAGTGGGGGCACACTGAGTGCACCCACTGGGCATAATCCCCGAGACTGCCATTGATTGCGGTAAATCGGTGGCAGTCTTTAGAACCGTCGCTAGCGTTCAGGATGCTTGGCAACACCTGTGCGGTGGCGAGATAATCAGTAGGATCTTCTTCATTTGAAAGTGCAACTATCCCTAGGTGGTTTTGGTAATTCATAACAACATATAGCTCATTGAGCTAATGCTATTCCAACACTATTATTTTAGGAAAACTTAATGAATGGCATGTCATGGATGATGAAAGTGGATCCCTCAAAATACTAATGACAAAGGATTGGCTCAAGCTCAAAAGCTCAAGACTCTTCATTTTAAATTTTAGTGATCCAAGATCACATTGAGTCTATAAGAAAAGCCAATACTATCAAGGAGGGATGAGGTGTTACTTAATGAGCCTCTTGCTTCATGTGCTTGGTGATATGCTCCAAAAACCCTCAACTACTTTCTCACATCCACAAATGACCTAAACCTAAAGCCAAAATCGGTCACACTGATTCATCCTATTCGGCGCCACCGAGTTCTAATGTCATAGCCACTGCCACAAACCCTAGGCAAATCGGTCCTACCGATAGGGATCTCGGTCTCACCGAGATGGGATTGTAATCTCTCTGTTTCCCTTCGTAACATTTCGGTCTAACCAAAGTGAGCGATCGGTCCCATCGAGATTGCAATGAAAACTCTCTGTTTCCTTTTTGTAACATTTCTGTCTCACCGAAAAGAGCAAATCGGTCCCACAGAGTTTACCTGACCAACTCTCTGGAAAGCTTATTACCAAAATCGGTCTCACCGAGTTTGTGTAATCAGTCTCACCGAGATTACGTTATGCCCTAACCCTAACCATATCGGTCTTACCGAGTTGCATTTCGGTCCCACCGAAAATCCTAATGGTCACTAGGTTTACTAAATCGATCCGACCGAGTTTGACGATTCGGTCCCACTGAGTTTGGTAAATTGTGTGTAATAGTTAGATTTTGTGTGGAGGCTATATATACCCCTCCACCTCCTCTTTATTCATGGAGAGAGCCATCAGAACAAACCTACACTTCCAACTTACCATTTCTGAGAGAGAACCACCTACTCATGTGTTGAGGCCAAGATATTCCATTCCTACCATATGAATCTTGATCTCTAGCCTTCCCCAAGTTGCTTTCCACTCAAATCTTCTTTCCACCAGATCCAAAACCTATGAGAGAGAGTTGAGTGTTGGGGAGACTATCATTTGAAGCACAAGAGCAAGGAGTTCATCATCAACGCACCATTTGTTACTTCTTGGAGAGTGGTTTCTCCTAGATTGGCTAGGTGTCAGTTGGGAGCCTCCGACAAGATTGTGGAGTTGAACCAAGGAGTTTGTAAGGGCAAGGTGATCGCCTACTTCGTGAAGATCTACCTCTAGTGAGGCAAGCCCTTCATGGGCGACGGCCATGGTGGGATAGACAAGGCTGCTTCTTCGTGGACCCTTCGTGGGTGGAGCCCTCCGTGGACTCGTGCAACCATTAGCCTTCGTGGGTTGAAGTCTCCATCAACGTGGATGTACAATAGCACCACCTATCGGAACCACGCCAAAAACATCTGTGTCTCCAATTGCGTTTGAATCCTCCAAACCCTTCCCTTTACTTTCTTGCAAGTTGCATGCTTTAATTTCCGCTGCCTATATACTCTTTGCATGCTTGCTTGAATTGTGTGATGATTGCTTGACTTATCCTAAGATAGCTAAAATTTGCCAAACTCTAAAATTGGGAAAAGGCTAAGTTTTTAATTGG
The DNA here is from genome assembly GCF_002162155.2 of Triticum dicoccoides. Taxonomy (NCBI): domain Eukaryota; kingdom Viridiplantae; phylum Streptophyta; class Magnoliopsida; order Poales; family Poaceae; genus Triticum; species Triticum dicoccoides. The sequence goes on from NC_041387.1 coordinate 264,697,270, forward strand.
TCAAGTAGTCTAATCACCCCCCCTCTAGACATACTTCAAGGTCCTACAAGTGGTATCAGAGCTTTGGTCTCCATTTGCTTTGATTTCCATAGCTTTTGGTGGTCATAGCCTTGGTTTCACAACCTAGGAGAGTATGGCGTCTAGTGAGGGAAATTATCACCGTAGAGGTCCTTACTTTGGTGGTACTAATTTTGCTAGTTGGAAGCATAAGATGAAAATGCATATTCTCGGACATAACCCCGCCGTTTGGGCAATTATTTGTATTGGCTTGCAAGTTGAATTCTTTGATGGGAGAGAGCCGAACCATGAAGCTAATGCGGAAGAATTGAAGATGTTGCAGTACAACGCTCAAGCTTGTGATATCATCTTCAACGGATTGTGCCCCGAAGAATTCAACAAAATCAGCCGTCTTGAGAATGCAAAGGAAATTTGGGATACTTTGATTGATATGCATGAAGGTACCGACCCCGTCAAGGAATCCAAGTTGGATGTGCTCCAAAGTTAGCTTGACAAGTTCAAAATGAAGGATGGTGAAGGTGTCGCTGAAATGTACTCTAGGCTTGCACCTATCACAAATGAGATTGTTGGCTTAGGGAGTGAAGAGATGACCGACAGATTCATCATCAAGAAGATCCTAAGAGCATTGGATGGAAAGTATGATACCGTGTGCACATTGATCCAAATGATGCCAAACTACAAAGATCTCAAGCCAACGGAAGTCATTGGAAGAATTGTTTCTCATGAGATGTCACTTAAGGATAAGGAGGAACTTCACAACAAGTCAAGTGGTGCTTACAAAGCCTCATGTGAAGCCCCCACATCATCAAGTGAGAAACAAACCTTCAATGAAGAATTGAGCTTAATGGTGAAGAACTTCAACAAATTCTACAAGAGTAGAAGCAAAGAAAGAAGCTCCAAGTCAAGGTCATACAATGACAAAAGATCTTCTAGTCGAGAGTGAAATTGCTACAATTGTGGGAGACCCGGACACTATTCCAATGAGTGTACGGCACCCTACAAAAGAAGAGAAGATTCTCCAAAAAGAAGAAGCAAAAGAGAAGAATCACCACCAAGAGAAAGGAGGAGTAGAGATGATCGTTATGAACGAAGACCCTCACGAAGAAGCAAGGATTCGAAAAGGAAGGACAAGTCATCAAGGAGCTACACAAAACGAAGACATCAAGCTCATGTTGGTGAATGGGTATCCGGTTCCGACTCCGACAATCACCGCGAGAGAAGCTATCACTCTGACTCCGAATATACTCAATATGAAGGTGTTGCCGGCCTAGCACTTGTGTCAACCAACTCCTACGACATATTTGATTCACCAAATGAAGGGATTGGAAGATGCTTCATGGCCAAAGGTCCAAAGGTAACACATCCCGAGTATGTTGATTTCAGTAGTGATGAAGATGACTTGCTTGTGGATGATGATTTACTTGTTGACAACTCTAGTGATGAATACTACGATGAAACGTCAATTAATCATGCTAATCAAGATAAAACGAATGACAATGATAAGGAGAAGATTGAGCTTCTAACTAAAGAACTAAACACTCTTAAGTTGGCTCATGAAACTATCTTCGAAGATCATCGAGAACTTTTAAGGGCTCATGAGAAGTTACGCTTTGAAAAGCTCAATCTTGAGCAAGAGCATGAGTTCTTAAAAGCAATCAATGATGACCTTTGCAAGAAAAGTTCTGCTTACATTGCCAAGCGTTTACTCTTATCTACTTACATGCCTCAAGTCAAGTCTAGTAACAAGTACAAGAAAGATACTTCCTCTACTAGTAACAATAATAATGTCAAATCCAATATTGTTGCTTCTAGTAGTTCTCTTGATTCCACTAATGATTCTCTTAGCCAAGTTACACTTGAGCAAGAAAATAGCTTATTGAAGGGAATTATAGAGAAAGGTGTTTACAAGAGCCTTGCCGAGAGTAAGCAATTCGAGGAAATTATACGCAAGCAAGGAAGGCATCGGAAGAATCAAGGTGTTGGTTTTGAACGAAAGTTCAATGCTAATGGAGTTGAGTGGGAAGAAGATCAATACCCCAAGACGAAGTTTGTTCCTCAACAAGAGAAGTATGATCCTACTTCCTTCAAAGGAACACAAGCACAAGATGATCTTCCACCACAAGACCACAAGAACAAAGGCAAGGACAAGCTTCAAGAAGAGATTGATGCATTTGAAGAAGCACCTAAGGTCTCGGTCAAGTGGGTTCCCAAGACTACGTCAAGTTCTACTTCATCAAGTACAACTACAACTCCAAGGATTCCCATCAAGATGATGTGGATCCCGAAGAAGAAGAACTAGATAGTTCTTGAGGGTGACTCCGCCAACATTCTTCACTCATATATTTTTGGCAACAACAAGTGCAATCAACTTCCACATCTTGCACTAGTTCAAGGAGTCACAAACCCTCATGTTGGTAAGGCAAGGGACAAGGTAACCTAATGATTTCATGGACATTATCTTGTGTGTGCATCACTCTATGTCTATGGATATTCTTGTTTGTTCCTTGTGGGACTAATCCATGTAGGTATGTTGAAAGTGCAACTCACTCCAAAGGATTGCTCCAAATGATCTACATCAACCTTGAGCATCCACATCTTCAACACCTACATGAAGTCATCATCGACAAAACCCAAGGTTAGTTCATCCCTCTAAAAGGGGATCTCACATCTAGGGGGAGCTTAACTCTAAGAATTGAGTCAAAGCAACTCTAATGGTGTGAACACATCAATGCATTATGTAAAAGTGGTAACCCCACTTGAGCTTAAACAATGAGTATGACCTATGATCAAATGTTTTGATTTGACTCCTAAGTCAATATACTCATATATAGATGACCTAGTCATCGCCAATTGTTTGATAGATGCTAGAATTGGTTGTGCATGTTTTGCCACATATTTCATTTGCCATCTTATTGTGTGAGCATGTTGGTGCATATTTTACTCATTCGAGGACATCCACTTGTTGTTTTGATTGTTTGATTCTTTTTCTTTTTGCCAAGTGGATGGATAAGAATGCCTAAGAACCTTCTCTAGCTATCTATGCTTTTCTCGTCTCAAACTCTATTCATGCTACATCACAAAATTTGATCAAGTCAGATTCGAACCACTCTGTGTGAGGAGCATTCGGAGTCCTGATTCGTCATAGACCTGAACTTCCAAAACTTCTTTGTGATTCTCGGTCTGACCGATTCCTGCATTTCAGTCCCACCGAGATCACTAAGTTGATCTAGGTTTTCAATCTCGGTGCAACCGATTTGAACTTTTTGGTCACACCGAGTTGCTATAACTGTATATAGTTATGCATCTCGGTGCCACCGAGTTGTTCCACTCGGTCACACCGACAGGGTCGGGCTATATATAGTCACAGGCAAAAATTTGGAAATTTCTCCAAACCTCTTCGCCCACGCAATAGCTCGCTCTGCCATCAGGGTCTCTAGATCGTCTCCTCGTCGCCAGCCGCCTCCTGTCGCTGGTCTCCGCCGCCGTCAACGGATTTCACCCCCGCCGTTGCCGCCGTAGCGAGTTCATCGCCAAGATAGGGTATGAACTCGATCACTGTGCTATCCTCGTACGATTCCTAGCACATTGTGTTCTTAATGATTCTTGCCACGATTGAAACACTCCTATCCAGTCAATGCAATCCTTAGATTAGATGAGATTTGAAAATTTAGGGTTAGGTTTCCGCCGAAACCATCTTGGACCCACCGAGTTGAAAAACTCGGTCCCACCGATTTGGCTAATGCCATTGCACTAGTAACTCTCGGTCTGACCGAGAATTGCTAATAGGTGAGACCGATTTTAGGACTTTGTGAAACCCTAGTAGTCTCGGCGCCACTGAACTGTGACTCTGTCCAACCGAGTTCATCAGTTTAGGTTCCAAAACTGCTTCGATATCACCGAGTTTGAAAATCGGTTGATCCGAAATGCTTTCTGTGGAAAACTAAAACTGAATTTTTGAATCATTCTTTTGCAAAAATCTCCCCATTTTGTGATGCTCATCCACTCTATCTCATCTATAACTCTTCACAGGGTCAGCAGTCAGTGATTTGCAGCATGTCAGACCAAAGTGATAGTCAGAATAGGTCAGAAGAGCAGATGCACATGAGTGAGGGCACTAGTCCCTCTAGCACTTAAGATGAAGGCAGCAGGAGCACCCCAAGCAACCTGCCTAAAGCTGCCACCAGGACAAGGAAGAAGAGAACCTCAGATTCTGAGGATGAGGACTACATGGCAGAAGAGGATGAGGCTACTTCCAAGAAAGTAGAGCTCAAGAAGTTCAGCTCAACTGCAGTAAAGCCAGACATGAAGATTAAAAGGCCTGCAGGAAGACAACCAATGTCCAAAGCCAGAGTCTCCACTCAAATTTCTTTGGAATCCCAATCCAAAGAGCCTGCTGCAGAAGGAAAGAAAAGGAAGGAAAGGGTCAAAAAGACCATAGCCAGAGTTGTTGGGCAACCTTCCATGATGGAAGAGGAAGAAGTGGTTGCTGCACCAGCACCCAAGGCACAAAAGCTTATGGGTGATGCAATTAAGTCAGGGGCTGCAACATCAAAGCCCAAGGAAGCACCGAAAGCTGCCCCCAAGCCCAAGCTTGCACCAAAGAGGAATACCAGGAGTATTCCAGCTGCTGAGAAGAACAAGGCCCCAGTGCCCGAAGTTGCTGATGAGGAAGATGAAGAAGGACATGTCCTGAGGAAGCTCAAGCCCAAGATACCAGACCATAATGATGCCCATCCTGTGGCTGAGGACATGAACATCAGAAGAGACTCAGGGTTGAGGCTATGGAGGATGACAAATCCATATGCCACAAGGAGAAGGACTGCTGTTGATTACAGGTTCCATACAAAGGAACATCAGGACTTCTATGAGACAATTTTGTTGGACAAGAAGCCCATAGTGTGTGATATGAGGTGGGTCGGCTGGACCTACATGAAAGAAAATGAAGAACACTATCCTGGAGTGCAAGATAGTTTTGTTGCATGTGGAGTTGCACATTTTGTTGGGAAAAAGCTCACCAACTGGAATGATGAACTCATTATGCAATTCTACTCCACAACACACTTCTATCTAGATGGGTGGATAATTTGGATGTCTGAAGGTACAAGGTACCAGTCAACCGTTGAGGAGTGGGCAAAACTGATCAATGCCCCAAAGGAGAGTGAAGATGACTTGTATGTCTATGCCAAGAAGAAGATGGACCACAATTTCATGGCACACATGTACAAGGAGATCCTAGACAAAGCCATTGAGACACATAAGTTTGGGTCAGTCCACTTTCCTCTGTCAGGGCTGCCAACAATCAACTGGATCCTAAGGCACACTCTGTTGCCTAAGTCTGGTGACTACAACATGATTAGAGGCCATGCAATCAACATGTTGCATTTGTTTGATGTGCCACAGAAATTCAAGGTCATGAGCCTTATGGTTGAGACCATTAAGAGGACAGCAGCAGATCAAAAGAGAAGCTGTGGATATGCCCCTCAGATTCAGGAGTTGATTAACTCAAAGATGGGCACAGGAAAATATCTATTGGATAAGGAACATTATGCTCTTGATCCAGATTTTGAGGACAATCAGGTTGTCATGAATGAGAATGACCCATCATCAGTACAAGCTCAAGAGAAGAAGGAGAAGGCAAGGAAAGAGAAGGCTGCCAAGATGCCAACTCAAGAGGAGGCATCTGAGTACTTTCTGAAGAACAAGCAGGAGCAGCTTGGTTACTTGATAGCATCAACACTGAGGATTGAGAAGGATTGGCCATCCTCACTCAAAATCAGCAGAGCTTGGCAAGAATCATGGAACAAAAATTCTATGATCTAGATGTCAAAGTAACTGAGATTCAGTCAGTTGTGGAGCAGCTACAGGATGACATGCAGGAGAGGAAGGGCAAGACTACCACTAATGTATTTGCCAAAGTGCCTAGAGCTCAGAGGTCAGCTGCAGTGCATGTGCCAGACACCAAAGCCACATCATCTGCACCAGCTACAGCTCCTTCAGCTTCAGTGGAACCAGCTCCAGCACCAACTCCTCCAGCTCCCTCTACTTCAACCGAAGCCTTCATTCTTGGAGTTCTCCGTACACCACCAACTGAAGATCAAGCCTGAGAGTCGATCTAGTACTATGCATTTTATATGAACTTTTTGGTAACTTGTTTCCAAAGGGGGAGAAAAATGTATAGATCATAGGCTTCGAGAGAGAGAGAGTGTTGCTTTTGTTCTCTCTTGCTTTGGTGGTTAAACTTTGTTTGCTTTTGCTTGCTTGAGATACTATGCTATTTTTGTGAGACATTGATGATCATGTGTTTGACCATAAGCTGCACTTATGCATGTTTGATGATATTATCTTATCTATCCATATGTGATCATTCACTTTGCTTGGTGATGAGTGCATGTATTCAATCTTTATCATTTTGAGCGCTCCACCAAGATGTATGTGACATGGAAGAGTAACCCATGAGCCTAATTCCTTGTGCATTTGCCATCCAAAGCAAATCTTAAACTATGCACAAATTTAGGGGGAGCTCTTGCTTATCACATACTTCTCAAAGCGACGATGTTTTTCAATCTTATTATCATTTGTCGAAGCTTTGATCTATATGTTGTCATCAATTACCAAAAAGGGGGACATTTAAAGTGCAACTATCCCTAGGTGGTTTTGGTAATTCATAACAACATATAGCTCATTGAGCTAATGCTATTCCAAGACTATTATTTTAGGAAAGCTTAATGAATGGCATGGCATGGATGATGAAAGTGGATCCCTCAAAATACTAATGACAAAGGATTGGCTCAAGCTCAAAAGCTCAAGACTCTTCATTTTACATTTTAGTGATCCAAGATCACATTGAGTCTATAGGAAAAGCCAATACTATCAAGGAGGGATGAGGTGTTGCTTAATGAGCCTCTTGCTTCATGTGCTTGGTGATATGCTCCAAAAACCCTCAACTACTTTCTCACATCCACAAATGACCTAAACCTAAAGCCAAAATCGGTCACACCGATTCTTCCTATTCGGCGCCACCGAGTTCTAATGTCATAGCCACTGCCACAAACCCTAGGCAAATCAGTCCTACCGATAGGGATCTCGGTCTCACCGAGATGGGATTGTAATCTCTCTGTTTCCCTTCGTAAAGTTTCGGTCTAACCAAAGTGAGCGATCGGTCCCACCAAGATTGCAATGTAAACTCTCTGTTTCCCTTTTGTAACATTTCGGTCTCACCGAAGAGAGCAAATCGATCCCACCTAGTTTACCTGACCAACTCTGTGGAAAGCTTATTACCAAAATCGATCTCACCGAGTTTGTGTAATCAGTCTCACCGAGGTTACGTTATGCCCTAACCCTAACCATATCGGTCTTACCGAGTTGCATTTTGGTCCCACCGAAAATCCTAACGGTCACTAGGTTTACTAAATCGGTCCGACCGAGTTTGATGATTCGGTCCCATCGAGTTTGGTAAATGGTGTGTAACGGTTAGATTTTGTGTGGAGGCTATATATACCCCTCCACCTCCTATTCATTCATGGAGAGAGCCATCAGAACAAACCTACACTTCCAACTTACCATTTCTGAGAGAGAACCACCTACTCATGTGTTGAGGCCAAGATATTCCATTCCTACCATATGAATCTTGATCTCTAGCCTTCCCCAAGTTGCTTTCCACTCAAATCTTCTTTCCACCAGATCCAAAACCTATGAGAGACAGTTGAGTGTTGGGGAGACTATCATTTGAAGCACAAGAGCAAGGAGTTCATCATCAACGCACCATTTGTTACTTCTTGGAGAGTGGTGTCTCCTAGATTGGCTAGGTGTCACTTGGGAGCCTCCGACAAGATTGTGGAGTTGAACCAAGGAGTTTGTAAGGGCAAGGAGATCGCCTACTTCGTGAAGATCTACCGCTAGTGAGGCAAGTCCTTCGTGGGTGACGGCCATGGTGGGATAGACAAGGTTGCTTCTTCGTGGACCCTTCGTGGGTGGAGCCCTCCGTGGACTCGCGCAACCGTTACCCTTCATGGGTTGAAGTCTCCATCAACATGGATGTACGATAGCACCACTTATCGGAACCACGCCAAAAACATCCGTGTCTCCAATTGCGTTTGAATCCTCCAAACCCTTCCCTTTACTTTCTTGCAAGTTGCATGCTTTAATTTCCACTGCCTATATACTCTTTGCATGCTTGCTTGAATTGTGTGATGATTGCTTGACTTGTCCTAAGATAGCTAAAATCTGCCAAACTCTAAAATTGGGAAAAGGCTAAGTTTTTAATTGGTCAAGTAGTCTAATCACCCCCCTCTAGACATACTTCAAGGTCCTACATCATTGCTGACTTAGAAGTTAGGTGAATGAAGGAGATCGTCTTGTGTTGTTGTCCTCTATCTTCATCATTGCTGACTCGTGAGCCGACAGAGCGAGGGTAGATCAGAGGGCACTCCAGGATCTAGTACTGGTCGAATTTGGTACTTGTCAAGCTTGTTCCTCTCGGAGAGGTACGACCGAGTGGCTGATACGTCCATTTTGCATCATGCTTTTATATCAATATTTATTGCATTGGCTGTTATTACACGTTATGTCACAATACTTATGCCTATTCTCTCTTATTTTACAAGGTTTACATGAAGAGGGAGAATGCCGGTAGCTGGAATTCTGGGCTGGAAAAGGAGCAAATATTAGAGACCTATTCTACACAACTCCAAAAGTCCTGAAACCCATGAAAGTTATTTTTGGAATTAATAAAAAATACCGAGTGAAGAAAGTACCAGAGAGGTCCCACACCCTAGCCACGAGGGTGGGGGGCGCGCCCTACCCCCTGGGCGCGCCCCTACCTCGTGGACCCCCTGGCAGGCCTCCGGTGCCCATCTTCTGCTACATGAAGTCTTTTACCCTGGAAAAAACCATAAGCAAGCTTTTGGGATGAGACACCGCCGCCACGAGGCAGAACCTTGGCGGAACCAATCTAGGGCTCAGGCGGAGCTGTTCTACCGGGGAAACTTCCCTCCGGGAGGGGGAAATCATCACCATCATCATCACCATCGATCCTCTCATTGGGAGGGGGTCAATCTCCATCAACATCTTCACCAGCACCATCTCCTCTCAAACTCTAGTTCATCTCTTGTATCCAGTCTTTGTCCCAAAACCTCAGATTGGTACCTGTGGGTTGCTAGTAGTGTTGATTACTCCTTGTAGTTGATGCTAGTTGGTTTATTTGGTGGAAGATCATATGTTCAGATCCTTTATGCATATTAATACCCCTCTGATTATGAACATGAATATGATTTGTGAGTAGTTACGTTTGTTCCTGAGGACATGGGAGAAGTCTTGCTATAAGTAGTCATGTGAATTTGGTATTCGTTCAATATTTTGATGAGATGTATGTTGTCTCTCCTCTAGTGGTGTTATGTCAATGTCGACTACATGACACTTCACCATTGTTTGGGCCTAGAGGAAGGCATTGGGAAGTAATAAGTAGATGATGGGTTGCTAGACTGACAGAAGCTTAAACCCTAGTTTATGAGTTGCTTCGTAAGGGGCTGATTTGGATCCATATGTTTCATGCTATGGTTAGGTTTACCTTACTACTTCTTTTGTAGTTGTGGATGCTTGCAATAGGGGTTAATCATAAGTGGGATGCTTGTCCAAGAAAGGGCAGTACCCAAGCACCGGTCCACCCACATATCAAATTATCAAAGTAACGAACGTGAATCACATGAGCGTGATGAAAACTAGCTTGACGATAATTCCCATGTGTCCTTGGGAGCGCTTTTCTCTATATAAGAGTTTGTCCAAGCTTGTCCTTTGCTACAAAAAGGATTGGGCCATCTTGCTGCACCTTATTTACTTTCATTACTTGTTACCCATTTCAAATTACCTTATAACAAAACTATCTATTACGGATAATTTCAGTGCTTGCAGAGAATACCTTACTGAAAATCGCTTGTCATTTCCTTCTGCTCCTCGTTGGGTTCGACACTCGAACTTATCGAAAGGACTACGATAGATCCCCTATACTTGTGGGTCATCAAGACTCTTTTCTGGTGCCATTGCCGGGGAGTGAAGCGCCTTTGGTAAGTGGAACTTGGTAAGGAAAAATTTATATAGTGTGTTGAAATTTACTATCACTTGTTACTATGGAACATAATCCTTTGAGGGGATTGTTTGGGGTATCTTCACCCCGACCAGTAGAGCAAAGGGTTGCTCCTCAACCTACTGAACCTACTGAAAATGTTTACTTTGAAATTCCTTCGGGTATGATAGAGAGACTGCTAGCTAATCCTTTTACTGGAGATGGAACATTGCATCCCGATTTGCACCTAATCTATGTGGATGAAGTTTGTGGATTATTTAAGCTTGTAGGTATGCCCGAGGATGTTATCAAGAAGAAGGTCTTACCTTTATCTTTGAAGGGAAAGGCATTGACATGGTTTAGGCTATGTGATGATATGGTATCATGGAACTACAACCGATTGAAATTGGAATTTCATCAAAAGTTTTATCCTATGCATCTTGTTCATCGTGATCGTAATTATATATATAATTTTTGGCCTCGCGAAGGAGAGAGCATCGCTCAAGCTTGGGGGAGGCTTAAGTCAATGTTATATTCATGCCCCAATCATGAGCTCTCAAGAGAAATTATTATTCAAAATTTTTATGCTCGGCTTTCTCTCAACAATCGCTCCATGCTCAATAATTCTGGTACTGGTTCTTTCATGATGAAGACTATTGAATTCAGATGGGATTTATTGGAAAGAATTAAACGCAACTCTGAAGATTGGGACCTCGACGAAGGTAAAGAGTCAGGTATAATACCTAAGTTTGATTGTGTTAAATCTTTTATGGACACCGATGCTTTTCGTGAATTTAGCACTAAATATGGACTTGACTCTGAGATAGTAGCTTCTTTCTATGAATCATTTGCTACTCATGTTGACCTCCCTAAGGAGAAGTGGTTTAAATATAACCCTCCCATTGAAGTAAAAGTAGTTGCACCTATTAAAGTTGAATAAAAGATTATCACTTATAATGATCCTATTGTTCCTACTACCTATATTGAGAAACCACCTTTCCCTGTTAGGATAAAGGATCATGCTAAAGCTTCAACTGTGGTTCGTAAGAGTAATACTAGAACACCTACACCAGCTGAGCAAATTAATGTTGAACCTAGTATTGCTATGGTTAAAGATCTCTTGGCTGATAATATTGATGGGCATGTTATATACTTCTATGATGAAGCTGCTAGAATTGCTAGACCCGATACTAAAAATAAACATAGACCTGTTGTAGGCATGCTTATTATCTCTGTTAAAATAGGAGATCATTGTTATCATGGCTTATGCGATATGGGTGCTAGTGCAAGTGCGATACCTCATTCCTTATACAAAGAAACTATGCATGATATTACACCTACTGAGATAGAAGAAATTGATGTTATAATTAAGCTTGCCAATAGAGATACTATTTCACCAGTTGGGATTGTTAGAGATGTTGAAGTCTTGTGTGGGAAAGTTAAATATCCTGCTGATTTTCTTGTTCTTGGTTCCCCACACGATGAATTTTGTCCCATTATATTTGGTAGACCCTTCTTGAACACTGTTAATGCTAAGATAGACTGCGAAAAGGATATTGTTGTGATTGGTTTAGGGGATATGTCTCATGAGTTTAATTTTGCTAAATTTCGTAGACAACCCCATGATAAAGAGTTGCCTTGTAAGGATGAAATTATTGGTCTTTCTTCTATTGGCGTGCCTCCTAATTATCGTTTAGAACAATATTTGCTAGACCATGAAAATGATATGTTTATGAATGAAAGAAGGGAGATAGATGAAGTATTCTTTAAGCAGGGACCTATTTTGAAACACAACTTGCCTGTTGAAATTCTAGGGGATCCTCCACCACCCAAAGGTGATCCCATGTTTGAGCTTAAACCACTACCTGATACTCTTAAATATGCTTATCTTAATGAAAAGAAGATATATCCTATTATTATTAGTGCTAACCTTTCAGAGCTGGAAGAGGAGAAATTATTGAAAACTCCGAAGAAGCACCGTGCTGCTATTGGATATACTCTTGATGATCTTAAGGGCATTAGTCCCACTCTATGCCAACACAAACTAAAATTGGAGGAAGGCACTAAACCGGTACTTGATCACCAACGACGGTTAAATCCTAAGATGAAAGAAGTGGTAAGAAAAGAAATACTAAACTTTTGGAGGCAGGTATAATTTATCCCGTTGTTGATAGTCAGTGGGTAAGTCTTGTCCATTGTGTCCCTAAGAAAGGAGGTATTGCTGTTGTTCCCAATGATAAAGATGAATTGATCCCACAAAGAATTGTTACAGGTTATAGGATGGTAATTGATTTCTGCAAATTAAATAAAGCTACTAAAAAGGATCATTACCCTTTGCCTTTTATTGATCAAATGCTAGAAATATTATCCAAACATACACAATTTTGCTCTCTAGTTGGTTATTTTGGTTTCTCTCAAATACCTGTGTCAAAGGAGGACCAACAAAAGACCACTTTTACTTGCCCTTTCGGTACTTCTGCTTATAGAGGTATGCCTTTTGGTTAATGTAATGCACCTGCTACCTTTCAAAGATGCATGATGGCTATATTCTCTGACTTTTGTGAAAAGATTGTTGAGGTTTTCATGGATGATTACTCCATTTATGGATCTTCTTTTGATGATTGCTTGAGCAACCTTGATCGAGTTTTGCAGAGATGCGAAGAAACTAATCTTGTCTTGAATTGGGAGAAGTGCCACTTTATGGTTAATGAAGGTATTGTCTTGGGGCATAAAATTTCTAAAAGAGGTATTGAAGTTGATAAAGCCAAAGTTGATGCTATTGAAAAGATGTTGTGTCCCAAGGACATTAAAGGTATGAGAAGTTTCCTTGGTCATGTCGGTTTCTATAGGAGGTTCATTAAGGACATCTCTAAAATCTCCAGGCCTCTGACTAATCTGTTACAAAAAGATATTCCTTTTGTCTTTGATGATGATTGTGAAGAAGCATTTGAAATACTAAAGAAAGCTTTGATTTCTGCACCTATTGTTCAGCCACCTGATTGGAATCTACCCTTTGAAATTATGTGTGATGCTAGTGATTATGTTGTAGGTGTTGTTGTAGGACAAAGAGTTGATAAGAAACTAAATGTATTCAATATGCTAGTAAAACCCTAGACAGTGCCCAGAGAAATTATGCTATTACTGAAAAATAATTTTTAGTAGTTGTATTTGCTTGTGATAAGTTTAGACCTTATATTGTTGACTCTAAAGTAACTGTTCACTGATCATGCTGCTATTAAATATCTTATGGAAAAGAAAGATGCTAAACCTAGACTTAGTAGATGGGTTCTCCTACTACAAGAATTTGATTTGCATATTATTGATAGAAAGGGAGCTGAGAACCCCGTTGCAGACAACTTGTCTAGGTTAGAGAATGTTCTTGATGACCCACTACCTATTGATGATAGCTTTCGTGACGAACAATTACTACTTTCGTCCTGGTTTATAGGTCCCCTTTGTAGTTTGTGCCAAATTTTGACTAAAAATTTAAATAACAAAATGTTAATGCATGTCAAGAAAAATTATCTCATTGGATTCATATTTAAACATAGTTTTCAAAAATATAATGTTTGGTGACATGCGTAAACATTTTGTTAGTTTAATCTATGGTCAAAATTTGACATGAAATACAATGGGGACCAATAAACCCGGACAGAGGTAGTAGCTCTCATAAATGCTTCTCATACTGCTCCATGGTATGCTGATTATGCTAATTACATTGTTGCTAAATTTATACCACCTAGTTTCACATACTAGCAAAAGAAAAAGTTTTTGTATGATTTAATACATTACTTCTGGGATGACCCACACCATTATAAATAAGGAGTAGATGGTGTTATTACACGTTGTGTACCTGAGCATGAACAGGAACAGATCCTACGCAAGTGTCACTCCGAAGCTTATGGAGGACACCACGCTGGAGATAGAACTACGCATAAGGTATTGCAATCTGATTTTATTGGCCTACTCTCTTCAAAGATGCCCGTAAGTTTGTCTTGTCTTGTGATGAATGCCAAAGAATTGGTAATATTAGTAGCATCAAGAAATGCCTATGAATTATTCACTTGTTATTGAACCATTTGATGTTTGGGGCTTTGACTATATGGGACCGTTTGCTTCCTCTAATGGGTATACACATATTTTAGTTGCTGTTGATTACGTTACTAAGTGGGTAGAAGCTATTCCAACTAGTAGTGCTGATCATAACACCTCTATTAAGATGCTTAAAGAAGTTATTTTTCTGAGGTTTGGAGTCCCTAGATACCTAATGACTGATGGTGGTTCACATTTTATTCATGGTGCTTTTCGTAAAATGCTTGCTAAGTATGATGTTAATCATAGAATAACATCTCCTTATCACCCACAGTCTTGTGGCCAAGTAGAACTGAGTAACAAAGAGCTTAAATTAATTTTGCAAAAGACTGTTAATAGATCTAGCAAGAATTGGTCCAAGAAACTTGATGATGCATTATGGGCTTATAGAACTGCATATAAAAATCCTATGGGTATGTCTCCATACAAGATGGTTTATGGAAAAGCATGTCACTTACCTCTCGAACTAGAACATAAGGCATATTGGGCCATTAAGGAGCTCAATTATGATTTCAAACTTGCCGGTGAGAAGAGGTTATTTGACATTAGCTCACTTGATGAATGGAGAACTCAAGCCTATGAGAATGCCAAACTGTTTAAAGAAAAAGTTAAAAGATGGTATGACAAAAGGATACAAAAGCGTGAGTTTAATGTAGGTGATTACGTGTTGCTTTTCAACTCTCATTTAAGATTTTTTGTAGGAAAACTCCTCTCTAAATGGGAAGGTCCTTACGTTATCGAGGAGGTTTATCGTTCCGGTGCCATAAAAATCAACAACTTCGAAGGCACAAATCCGAAGGTGGTGAGTGGTCAAAGAATCAAACATTATATTTCAGGTAATCCCATAGATGTTGAAACTAATGTTATTGAAACCGTAACCTCGGAGGAGTACATAAGGGACACTTTCCAGAACGTTTCACACTCCGAAAAGGAATAGGTATGTGGTACGGTAAGTAAACCGACTCCAAAATAGTTCTAATAGCAATTTTTCTCCGTTTTGGAATATTTAAGAAAATAGGAAAATAAGAAGTATTCCGGGAAGGACACGAGGCGTCCACGAGGGTGGAGGGCGCGCCCTACCCCCCTGGGCGCGCCTTCCTGCCTCGTGGGCGCCTCGTGTGCTCTCTGGACTCTATTTTCTTGCACGATACTTCTTTTAGTCGGTAAAAATTCATTATATAATCTCCCAAAGGTTTTGACCACGGTACCAGGACAAAATCCTCTGTTTTTGTTTCGAGTTGTTTCAACAGTAGATTTAGAGCAAGATGTCTTCTCAAGCGTCAGTCGGGGAGAGCCGGGTGTCTCATCCGACACCGGGTCCAAGAGCAAACTATGATGCCTATCACTTTGGGCCATCAACAGAGGAGGAGATGGAGGCCGACTTGAAAATGATAGATTCCATGGAGGATCAAGAAGTTACTTCTCGTCTCCGAGCCAGATTCATGATGGGGGAACTACAGAGCTCAGCTATTCCAAACTCGGTCATCCCTTCCAATGTTAGATTTCTTTCTTATGAAAATATGAAAAAGAGTGTCACTTGTTCTCCAGCAGCTATGCAACATCCATGGGTGAAAGGAGCTTTAGCCGTCACGGGTAAGCTCCGTAAGGAAATAATGGACCTCAAGCAGCAAGTCAATAAGCTCGAGGAGGAGAATCGTATCCTGAGGGGCATCATCGCCAAGAATATCACACCACCGCCTCCGATGAAAGAAACATAATTACATGGGTATGGGCACTCCCCTTGGCAACTGCCAAGCTTGGGGGAGGTGCCCCGGTATCGTATCACCATCACACTCCTATCTTTACCGTTTTTCTTAGTTTGATCCTTTTGATAATATCTTGATCTAGTAGAATAAAGTTTTAGTATGATTTAGTTTTGAGTTTTGCTTTATGATGTTATATATAATAAAGATTAGTGTTGAGTCAAGGGCTTTGTTTATCTTACTCTGATCTTGAGGGAATAAAAGAAAAAGAAAGAATAATAAAGAGATCATATGGATCTTATGGAGAGTAATGACTTCACATATAAAGAGTATGATGAATAAAAGTTGTTGAGAGTTGGCAAACATAGTTTTAGTCGTCATTGCAATTAATATGAAGTAATAAAGAAAGAGAGGTTCTCACATATAAATATACTATCTTGGACATCTTTTATGATTGTGAGCACTCGTTAAAATATTACATGCTAAAGAGTTGATGTTGGACAAGGAAGACAACGTAATGGGTTATGTTTTCTTATATCCGAAATAAAGTATATTGTCATGGATCATCCAACATGTTGAGCTTGCCTTTCCCCCTCATGCTAGCCAAATTCTTTGCACCAAGTAGAGATACTACTTGTACTTCCAAATATCCTTAAACCCAATTTTGCCATGAGAGTCCACCATATCTACCTATGGATTGAGTAAGATCCTTAAAGAAAGTTGTCATGTTGCATGCAATTAAAAATTTCTCTCTAAATATGTATGACTTATTAGTGTGAAGAAAATAAGCTTTATACGATCTTGTGATATGGAAGCAATAAAAGCGACGATCTGCATAATAAATGTAGCGACCAGACCTCGAAAAGTCTGATCTCTGTGCATCAGTGTCATCCCTAGATTGGTAATGCTGACACACACAGTACTTGAAGGATTTATAATAGAGTAGCAATCACACACTTATTACATCGAATGTCTCGTAAGAGAACTTATTACAATAAATATGGCTTAAGGCCATCTAAATACGATAACAACGGAAGGCTTGGAAGATAAAGTGAGTCTATCAACTCCAACGGCATGACTAAGTGAAAGATCACGACCTAAGGCACCTTACTCGTCGTCTGAAAAGTATGCAACATGAACGTTGCAGCCTGAAACGGGTCAACACATGGAATATGCTGGCAATGTAACACATAGAGAGTAATGAACAGAATAATTGCTATGACTACATGCATATATGGCTGGTGGAAAGCTCTATGGTTACAGTTTTGCATAAAGCAAATTTTTCCCTACAACAAAGGAATAAAGTTTATTTAACTATCATGGTGGTTGTTAAACATTGAGAAGGTTCACCCAACTCAATCCCAATTAAGCACCATCATTAAACCCAATCAAATTATATTAAGAGTGATGAGATCCACATGATAATCCAAGAACTAGATACTCAAGATGTCCATAACCGGGGACATGGCTAACCATGATTAGTTTGTACACTCTGCAGAGGTTTGCGCACTTTTCCCCACAAGACTCGAATACATCCATGGTCGGAGAAACGAGACACTGTCTTTCTGAAACAATAACTCTTTACTCTTGGTGGACAGTTACACCTACTTTCCCCTACATCTGCTAGCCCACCACTGAAAGAGGTCTTGCAACGTACTCAACTATGCTAGAGCCCATAATAGCTTGTGGCTGCACACGGAAGTTTCTAACATGAATAATCTTATGATCCCTTTGAGCCTGGGTGGCGGTCCATAGGAGAATCACACGGTACCCCGGGATTTCCAAAAATACACGCAACACTGGGTTCCCCAGGTGCCTCAATCCACCTAGATGTGTATTAAAGTAGCAACCTTAAGTTAACCTTTAATTAACAACACTCACATCTGTCATGGATACACTCACCCAATCCACGTCTACAAGCATAGCATAGCAATATAAGCAATGTAGAAGTAACTCCCAAAGGTTTGATAATAAACAGGACAATAGGTTCTACCTCATCTACTTCCCAAAACCCACATGTTAATCAGATCCTAATCATGCAATTGTTTGAGGGTTGACCTAATGCAATAAAACTGGGTAGTAAAGAGGTATGATCAAAGTGTTACTTGCCTTGCTGATGATCCGTGAAACCTAGAGACTCGTAGTAGCATGTTTCGCACTCCGGGTACTCTATCGCAAACAAACAAGCATACAATAAGCACTCAACTAGAAACACGGGTAAAACTCAAGTAAGAGATCTAACAAGAAAGTTCAAATTAAGAACTCCGGTTTGCAAAAAGAATCAAATCAAACGAAACAATGAAACTCAAACGGCGAAAGAAACAAGCTTCTTTTACTAATCTGGACTTAAGTCAAATTTTGCAGTAGAAAAAACTTGTTTAAGTTGGCTAAACAGAAAGAGGGCTTCGAGACGAAACTGTAGGCACTTGAATCGCCTGATTCCGATAAACGAGTGAAAAGATAAACTAAAACGAAAATCAGGGCAGAAATCGCGATCGGAAATAATCGCGGAAAATCCCTAGAAAAAGAAAACTAACGAATAGGCTAACCAACGAATGTTCGCTGTCTGCGGCTAAACGGTGAAAATCGTTTGTTAAAATGAATGAACGAACGGGCATTCGCTAAATAACTAAACCGAAAAAAATAAAACCGATCTATTAAAAAATAAACCGCGGTTTCTAAAAAAAGCGACGGTTTTCTTAACGAAAACCGTGGCGGCGGGCGGCTACGTCGTCGGCTCCGGCGAGGACGGCGGTTGGTCCGGCGGGTGGCGGGGCGACGGCGGGTGGCGGCGACGGGGCTCCGGCGGTGGTGGTGGCGGGCGGCGTCGACGGCGGGCGGCGATAGGCGCGGCGGCGTCGGGAGGCGGCAGGGTGGCGTCGGCGCGATGGCAGATCCGGTCGCTAGGGTTAGGGTTAGGCGCGGGTGGACTGGGGGGCTCGGGGGCGGCGGCTTATAAGAGGGGCCAGCTCGGGAGTCTTGGCCGGTTACAGCCCAGAGTCAGATTCTTTTTTAATAATTCCACACAGAAAACGAAGAAAAGAAATACTAAATGGACTCCAAAAATCCTGAAATAAATTTTCCCCGTCCTCTAAAAATATAGCGGACAAGGTGAACATTTATTTGGGCCTATAATGCAATTTTGGAAAACCCATATTTTCCTAATTCAAATAAAATAGCGATAAAACTCCGAATAAAATTCTTATTTGATTTTAATATTAAATCTCCAATATTTATTTATTTTGGGAAATTCATTTTAGTCCCTCTCTTTTATTTTTATAAAAGAAATATTCGAAGAGAAAATAATTAAAATCAAACGATCCTCTTTTCAAAATTTGAGAAAAACTCAAATATAAAAATATCAAAATCCCCAACTCTCTCCGTGGGTCCTTGAGTTGCCTAGAATTTCTAGGATCAAGCCAAAATGCAATAAAATATGATATGCAATGATGATCTAATGTATCACATTCCAAATTGAAAATTTGGGATGTTACAAACCTACCCCCCTTAAGATGAATCTTGCCCTCGAGATTTGGGTTGGCTAGAAAGTAGGTGAGGGTGATCCTTCTATAGGTCTTCCTCTCATTCCCAGGTGGCTTCATCTTCAGTATGGTAGCTCCACTGAACTTTGCAGAACTTGATGACTTTGCTGCGTGTGACTCGGCTGGCAAACTCGAGAATCTTCACTGGTTTCTCCTCGTAGGTCAAATCGCTATCCAACTGAATCGCTTCCAGCCACACTGTATCTCTTAGTGGAATGTCAGCCATTGTGCATGGCACTTCTTCAACTGGGAAACGTGGAACACATCGTGAACTCCTGATAATCCTTCGGGCAACTCCAACTTGTAAGCAACTTCACCCATATGTTCCAAAACTTTGTATGGTCCCACAAAATGTGGTGCTAACTTTCCCTTAACTCCAAAACGCTTAACTCCTCAAAGTGGAGACACTCGAAGATAAACTCTGTCTCTGACTTTGTAAACTGTCTCCTTGCATTTAGAATCCGCATAGCTCTTCTGCCTGGACCAGGCTACCTTGAGCCTATCGTGAATCAGCTTAACTTTCTCTTCAGACTCTTTAATCAAATCTGGTCCAGATAACTGACGGTATCCAACTTCATCCCACAACGATGGTGTCGTGCACCTCCTTCCATATAAAGCTTCGAAAGGGGCCATCTTCAAACTGGATTGATAACTGTTGTTGTAAGAGAACTCTGCATATGGCAAATTGTCGTCTCAACTAGATCCATAATCTAGCGCACAAGCTCTCAACATGTCCTCCAGAATCTGATTGACTCTCTCGGTCTGTCCATCTGTTTGTGGATGAGAGGCTGTACTGAACTCTAGCCTGGTACCCCAAAGTTTCATGCAACTAATTCCAGAACTTTGAGGTAAACTGGGTTCCTCTATCTGATACAATGGTCCTCGGAACTCCATGCAGACATACAATCCTGGTCATGTATATCTTTGCCAACTTAGCACTGGTGTAAGTGGTCTTCACTGGGATGAAATGAGCTACCTTTGTCAGACGATCGACTACAACCCATATCGAGTCATAGCCTGAATGAGTCCTGGGCAATCCTGTGATAAAATCCATGCCTAGATTATCCCACTTCCATTAGGGTATCGACAATGGTTGTAGCAATCCTGCTGGCTTCTGATGCTCTGCCTTCACTCTCTGACATACATCACAAACTGCTACATACTCCGCAATATCCTTCTTCATTCCAGTCCACCAGAAACTATCCTTCAAATCCAGATACATCTTGATATTTCCTGGGTGAATCGAATACGGCGAATCATGGGCCTCTTGTAGAATCAACTTCCTGATCTCTGGATCATTAGGCACATATACGCGGTCCTCAAACCATAAGGTATCATGCACATCCTCACGAAATCCCTTAGCTTTTCCTTTGCTAATCCTTTCCTTGATCTCGGCAATCTCCTTGTCCGTCTTCTGGGCTTCTCTGATCTTATCCATCAAGATAGACGAAATATCCAATGTTGCTACATAGCCTCTCGGAACTGTCTCCAAACATAGCTCGCGAAGATCCTCTGCCAACGCCTTGGGTAACTCTCCAGTCATGAGTGCGTTGACATGGATCTTGTGGCTCAATGCAACCTCATATCATAATCCTTAATGAGCTCCAACCATCTCCTTTGCCTGAGATTTAACTCCTTTTGCGTGAAGATATACTTCAAACTCTTGTGGTCCGTGTACACCTCACAATGGTTCCCGATGAGAAAGTGTCTCCATGTCTTCAATGCATGCACTACGGCTGCTAACTCCAAATCGTGTGTAGCATAATTCAACTCATTGGGTTTAAGCTGTCGTGAGGCATATGAAACAACTCTTCCCTCCTGCATAAGCACTGCTCCAAGTCCTCGACGAGAAGCGTCGCAATATACTTCATAATCCTTGTGTTGATCTGGCAGAATCAACACTGGTGATGTAACCAAACGTTTCTTCAACTCCTGGAAACTGGCCTCACATTCCTCGGTCCATTTGAACTTGGTGTCTTTCTTCAACAACTCTGTCATAGGCTTTGCAATCTTCGAGAAATTCTCAATGAACCTCCGGTAGTATCCTACGAGTCCAAGAAAACTCCGGATCTCTCCAACTGACGTGGGTGCCTCCCACTTTTTCACAGTGACAACTTTGGTGGGGTCTACTGCTATTCCTTCTCCGGATATAACATGTCCGAGGAATCCAACTTCCTTCAACCAAAACTCACACTTGCTGAACTTGGCATATAACTGATGTTCTCTGAGCTTTCCAAGTACCAAACGCAAATGCTCCTTATGCTCCTCTTCATTCTTCGAGTAGACCAATATGTCATCAATGAACACCACGACGAACTTATCCAAAAACTCCATAAACACCTTGTTCATCATGTTCATGAAATAGGCAGGTGCGTTAGTCAGACCAAATGACATAACGATATACTCATATAGCCCGTACCTTGTGGTAAAAGCTATCTTAGGTATATCCTGCTCTCGAATCTTCAGCTGGTGGTATCCTAATCACATATCGATGTTAGAAAATACTTTAGCTCCTTGCAACTGGTCAAACAAATCATTGATCATCGGTAGTGGGTACTTGTTCTTGATTGTCACTTCATTCAACCCTCGATAATCAACAACCATCCTCAACGATCCATCCTTCTTCTGCACTAGAAGCACTGGTGATCCCCAAGGTGACGAACTTGGGCAAATATAGCCTTTATCCAGTAACTCCTTAATCCGCTTCTTAATTTCCTCCAAATCCTTTGTGGGCATCATGTACGGTCTCTTAGATATTGGCCATGTGCCTGGCAAAAGCTCAATCAAAAACTCAATGTCTCTATCTGGTGGCATGCCTGGCAACTCCTTTGGAAATACATCAGGGAAATCATTCACCACTGATACTTCCTCCTGCAGAACTCCTGATAAGGAATTCATTTGAGTCCTCTTCGGCACATGCCGGGATACATGCTTAATCCTCCTTCCTTCTGGGGTGGTGAGCAAAATTGACTTACTGGCGCAATCGATGTTCCCTTTATACATCGATAGCCAATACATACCAAGAATCACATCCAAACCTTGCGACTCCAAAATTATCAGGTCTGAGGGGAAAACATGCCTACCTATGATCAATGGCATCTGAAAACATCCTTGGCTTGCCATATGTTCTGCTCCTGGCGAACTTAGGTGTTCTAAGAACTTTGGTGGGCAACTTATACTTATCCACAAATCCCCTTGATATGTATGAATGCGATGCACCAGTATCAAAAAGAACGATTGCAGTAAATGACTTAACCAAAAACTTACCTATTACTGCATCTGGTTGCGCTTCAACCTCCTCCACGTTAACGTGGTTCACTTGTCCCTTGTTAAAGGGGTTGGGCTTCTTCCTAGAGCTTCCATTGCCATTTCCATTCTTAGCTTCAGAACACTCTGTGGCGTAATGTCCATTCTTCCCGCACTTGAAACAAGTAATGTGACTTAGATCCTTCTTGGCAGGCGTTGCTGGGTTGGTAAGGTTCTGGCCATTGCTTCCTCCATTCCCATTCCCGTTCTTGGGGCCACTATGGTTGTGCGAACTCCCTCCATTGGAATTATGGCCTCCATGGTTATGGTGAATGTGTCCTCCCGAGTTCAGGGTAAAACGGGGCCTCTGCTAAGCTCCTGAATTGTACTTCCCTTGTCCGTACTTCCTCTTGCGGTTGTCTATCTGCTGCTGCTTCCCTTCAATCCTGAGAGCTCTCTCTACCAACTCCTAGTAGTTGTTGAAGGTTGCCACCATCAACTGCATGCTCAACTCATCATTCAGTCCTTCCTTCTCCTGCTTAGCTACATCCGTAGCAACGTCATCCGGGGCATAACATGCTAACTTACTAAAATCATCCACATACTGGCCCACTGTGCGTCCTCCTTGGCGTAAGTTCCAAAACTCGTGCTTCTTCATGGCCATAGCTCCTGCTGAAACATGAGCAGTACGGAAAGCCTGCTAAAACTGGTCCCATGTGACAGTGTCGATGGGGTAAGTGGCTGTGAAATTCTCCCACCATGATGTTGCGGGTCCATCAAGCTGATGTGCAGCAAAACGCACTCTTTCCGCATCTGTGCATCCTGCAGTGGTCAACTCCCTTCCAATCTTGCGGAGCGAATCATCTACAATTATCGGCTCGGTGCTACTGGAGAACACCGGCGGATTAAGCCTCAAGAAACGGGCTAAGTGATCAACATGTGGTGGTGGTGGTGGGTTGTTGTTGTTGTTGTTCCCCTGATTCTAATTTTGGACTAGTATCTGCATCAATGCATTCTGCTGCTGGATCAACCGGGTGAGCTCCGGTGGGAAAGCAAATCCATTGTCGCGTCTCGGAGGCATCTGATGGGTTTAGAAAAGACGAGAAGAAAAATAATAGAAATAGATCTAGAGAGAAAAACACTACCCATATGCACATGAGACAAACACAATCATATCACTTCAATCAATTCAAACAAGGGCATACAACTGTCTAACTATCGTTACAAAGTGCTCGGACTATACTATATACATGGGGGAATACTACTACTGATATGGTAGTCGACTAGAAAAATTGATCGGTCGAAGACTCCATGATATCTGCTCCAGCTTCATCAACATAGTCATCATCACTATCGTCAGGGTCCGAGTCGGTGTCGTTGATGATGATGTAGTTCACCGGACAAGTGGAATCATCGTCATCTCCTCCTGGCGCGGGGTCTCCCATGAATACTCCTAGCTTCTTCTTCAGTTCATCATTCTTCTCCACGAGTATCGTCATTTCCTCATAATATCCATCGCATGTAGACTTGAGTTCTTCCTCCAGCTCCGTGATCCTGGTCATTGCCTTCTTCAGATCTATCATGCCTGTGCACATCTGGTTCTCTTGGCGTCGAATGTGCTGGTTTAACTCCTGGATGAAAGCTGCAATAGATCTATCCTTCCTGGTGCTGATCATCTCCCATTGCTCATCTCGGCGCCCACAAATCTGGTAGATAGTATCCTTGATATCCTTGTGGTAAACTTCTCCAATGCGTCCCATGGTGATGTGGGCTGCCATGCTCTTTCCTAAACTCCAGGTTGGTGCATCAATGGAAAACTCTATGGGATCAGTGATGGGCATGAACGTCCTTCCTGGAACATGAACTTGAATCATCCAACACTCCTCTTCTGGTAAACTGGCGATGTAGGTCCCGGTGAAGCTTGGTACTCCGATGTTCAGGTATCTGGTGACTTCCTTCAAGTGGCGTCTGAAAGGTGTATCTTCATCCGGTTGCGCGAACTTGTTCCTTGCATCCGCCATCCTAAAGAGTAGAAAAGGGAGAGGATTCAGAAACGAGAAGAGAGTAGTGATCTAGGGCTTTAGCTTAGTGGTCGTGTCCTACAGTCAGTGTGTGCTCTGATACCATCTTGTAGCGACCAGACCTCAAACAGTCTGATCTCTGTGCATCAGTGTCATCCCTGGATCGGTAATGCTGACATGCATAGTACCTTAAGGATTTATAATATAGTAGCAATCACACACTTATTACATCGAATGTCTCAAAAGAGAACTTATTACAATAAATATGGCTTAAGGCCATCTAAATACGATAACAGCGGAAGGCTTGGAAGATAAAGTGAGTCCATCATCTCCAACGGCATCACTGAGTGAAAGATCACGACCTAAGACACCTTACTCGTCGTCTGAAAAGTCTGCAACATGAACGTTGCAGCCCGAAACGAGTCAGCACATGGAATATGCTGGCAATGTAACACATAGAGAGTATTGAACAGAATAATTGCTATCACTACATGCATATATGGCTGGTGGAAAGCTCTATGGTTACAGTTTTGCATAAAGCCAATTTTTCCCTACAACAAAGGAATAAAGCTTATTTAACTATCATGGTGGTTGTTAACATTGAGAAGGTTCACCCAACTCAATCCCAATTAAGCATCATCATTAAACCCAATCAAATTGTATTAAGAGTGATGAAATCCACATGATAATCCAAGAACTAGATACTCAAGATGTCCATAACCGGGGACACGGCTAACCATGATTAGTTTGTACACTCTGCAGAGGTTTGCACACTTTTCCCCACAAGACTCGAATACATCCATGGTCGGAGAAACGAGACACAGTCTTTCTGAAACAATAACTATTTACTCCGGGTGGACAGTTACACCTACTTTCCCCTACATCTGCTAGCCCACCACTGAAAGAGGTCTTGCAACGTACTCAACTATGCTAGAGCCCATAATAGCTTGTGGCTGCACACGGAAGTTTCTAACATGAATAATCTTATGATCCCTTTGAGCCTGGGTGGCGGTCCATAGGAGAATCACACGGTACCCCGGGATTTCCAAAAATACATGCAACACTGGGTTCCCCAGGTGCCTCAATCCACCCACATGTGTATTAAAGTAGCCACCTTAAGTTAACCTTTAATTACCAACACTCACGTCTGTCGTGGATACACTCACCCAATCCACATCTACAAGCATAGCATAGGAATATAAGCAACGTAGAAGTAACTCCCAAAGGTTTGATAATAAACTGGACAATAGGTTCTACCTCATCTACTTCCCAAAACCCACATGTTAATCATATCCTAATCATGCAATTGTTTGAGGATTGATCTAATTCAATAAAACTGGGTAGTAAAGAGGTATGATCAAAGTGTTACTTGCCTTGCTGATGATCCGTGAAACCTAGAGACTCGTAGTAGCATGCTTCGCACTCCGGGTACTCTATCGCAAACAAACAAGAATACAATAAGCACTCAACTAGAAACATGGGTAAACTCAAGTAAGAGATCTAACCAGAAAGTTCAACTTAAGAACTCCGGTTTTCAAAAAGAATCAAAT
This sequence comes from Triticum dicoccoides, assembly GCF_002162155.2. Classification (NCBI taxonomy): domain Eukaryota; kingdom Viridiplantae; phylum Streptophyta; class Magnoliopsida; order Poales; family Poaceae; genus Triticum; species Triticum dicoccoides. Next base: position 264,723,499 of record NC_041387.1, read on the forward strand.
CAAACGAAACAACGAAACTCAAACGGCGAAAGAAACAAGCTTCGTTTACTAATCTGGACTTAAGTCAAATTTTATAGTAGCAAAAACTTGTTTAAGTTGGTTAAGCAGAAAGAGGGCTTCGAGACGAAACTCTGGGCGCTTGAATCGCCTGATCCCGATAAACGAGCGAAAAGATAAACTAAAATGAAAATCAAGGCAGAAATCGCGATCGAAAATAATGGCGGAAAATCCCTGGAAAAAAGAAAACTGACGAACAGGCTAACGAACGAACGTTCGCTGTCTGTTGCTAAACGGTGAAAATCATTCGTTAAAACCAACGAACGAACGAACGGGCGTTCACTAAATAACTAAACCGAAAAAAATAAAACCGATCTATTAAAAAAATCGCGGTTTCTAAAAAACCCGACGGTTTTCTTAACGAAAACCGTGGCGGCAGGCGGCTACCTCGTCGGCTCCGGCAAGGACGGCGGCGGGTCCGGCCGGCGGTGGGGCGACGGTTGGTGGCGGCGACGGGGCTCCGGCGGCGGTGGTGGCGGGCGGCGTCGGCGGCGGGCGACGACAGGCGCGACGGAGTCAGGTGGCGGCGCGGCGGCGGATCCGACGGCTAGGGTTAGGGTTAGGCGCGGGTGGGCTCAGGTGGGCTGAGGGGCTTGAGGGAGGCGGCTTATAAGAGGGGACGGCTGGGAGTCCTGGCCGGTTACAGCCGGAGTCGGTTTCATTTTTTAAATCATTCCACACAGAAAAACAAAGAAAAGAAATACTAAACAGACTCCAAAAATCCTGAAATAAATTTTCCCCATCCTTGAAAACTATAGTGGAGAAGGTGAACATTTATTTGGGCCTATAATGCAATTTTGAAAAACACATATTTTTCCTAATTCAAATAAAATAGTGATAAAACTCCGAATAAAATTCTTATTTGATTTTAATATTAAATTTCCAACATTTCTTTATTTTGGGAAATTCATTTTAGTCCCTCTCTTTTATTTTTATGAAATAAATATTCAAAGAGAAAATAGTTAAAATCAAACGATCCTCTTTTCAAAAATTGAGAAAAACTCAAATATGAAAATATCGAAATCCCCAACTCTCTCCGTGGGTCCTTAAGTTACGTAGAATTTCTAGGATCAAGCCAAAATGCAATAAAATATGATATGCAATGATGATCTAATGTATAACATTCCAAATTGAAAATTTGGGATATTACAATAAAGGTCCATATCACAAGTGGCAATATAAAGTGACGTTCATTTGCATTAAGATTTTGTGCATCCAACCATAAAAGCACATGACAACCTTTACTTCCCTCTGCGAAGGGCCTATCTTTTACTTTTGTCTTATACCTTTCACTAAGAGTCATGGTGATCTTCACCTTTCCTTTTGATATTTTATCCTTTGGCAAGCACATTGTGTTGGAAAGATCCTGATATATATATCCAATTGGATGTAAGTTCGCATGAACTATTATTGTTGACATTACCCTTGAGGTAAAAGGTTGGGAGGCAACACTATAAGCCCCTATCTTTCTCTCTGTTCGATTAAAACTCCATACCCATAAGTATTGCGTGAGTGTTAGGAATTGTGAAAGACTAAATGATGGTTGAGTATGTGGACTTGCTGAAAAGTTCTTATATTGACTCTTCCCGATGTTATGATAAATTGCAATTGCCTCAATGATCGAGATCATAGTTTGTTGGTTCTCAATGAAGTTTCTGATTCATACTTGACATTGTGGATAGATTATTAATTGAGCATAAGAAATCACATGGCAATATATATATATATATATGTTGCTATTATAAGAATGATCATGATGCCCTCATGTCCATATTTATTTTGTCGACACCTCTATCTCTAAACATGTGGACATATTTTTCGATTTCGGTTTCCGCTTGAGGACAAGCGAGGTCTAAGCTTGGGGGAGTTGATACATCCTTTTTGCATCATGCTTTTATATCAATATTTATTGCATTATGGGCTGTTATTACACGTTATGTCACAATACTTATGCCTATTTCTCTGATTTTACAAGGTTTACACGAAGAGGGAGAATGCCGGCAGCTGGAATTCTGGGCTGGAAAAGGAGAAAAATATTAGAGACCTATTCTGCACAACTCCAAAAGTCCTGAAACTCCACGGAAGTTATTTTTGGAATTAATAAAAAATACTAAGCGAAGAAAGTACCAGAGGGGGCCCACACCCTGGCCACGAGGGTGGGGGGGCGCGCCCTACCCCCTTGGGCGCGCCCCCTACCTCGTGGGCCCCTAGCAGGCCTCCAGTGCCCATCTTCTCCTATATTAAGTCTTTTACCCTGGAAAAAATCATAAGCAAGCTTTCGGGGCGAGACACCGCCGCCATGAGGTGGAACCTTGGCGGAACCAATCTAGGGCTCCGACGGAGCTGTTCTGCCAGGGAAAGTTCCCTCCGGGAGGGGGAAATCATTACCATTGTCATCACCATCAATCCTCTCATCGGGAGGGGGTCAATATCCATCAACATGTTCACCAACACCATCTCCTCTCAAACCCTAGTTCATCTCTTGTATCCAATATTTGTACCAAAACCTTAGATTGGGACCTGTGGGTTGCTAGTAGTGTTGATTACTCCTTGTAGTTGATGCTAGTTGGTTTATTCGGTGGAAGATCTAGTGTTGATTACTCCTAGTTAGTTTGTTGGTTTATTCCGTGGACACCAGAAGATACCACTCCAGCCTATCACAAAAAAACAAATAGTGAGGAGCAGTCCACATAATACACAAAAGAGGTTAAATGGCACAAAAAAACCTAGAATGTACATTATCAGTGCCGCCGCTAGTGTCCTGACCGTTCATTTCATCCAAAATATGTTCAACATCCTTCTCATACCGAGCACATTTTTCTTCCTGTAAATGTTTCAACTAAGCATACGAAGACCGAATATTCGTCACTGCAATCTTCAGGATTTCAACCACATCGCAATCAAAATTGTGCACAACAACAATATCTTCATCTCGTGGGCCATGGCCAACAGGGAAAAACAAGCAACTGTCCTCAACCTGTCACTAGAGGTTGGCAAATCTTCAGTTAACTTCAAAACATAAGAAGCTTATCTATCTCCTCGTGTTTTTTTTCCGCCAACAAATGTCTGTTTAGAAGAGCTTCTATTTACCAAATATGTGACGAGTCGTGAAACCACGAGTAGGCAGGCCTCATCATCACAGGCAGGAAGTCGGCTACACATAGGCTCATAATACCTAGCATGAGTGCTAGGCCCCGCATCAGAGCTGCCACATAGAACTGCAGTAGAACGATTGTACACAGTATCACCTGAAGCCTTCCACTACAAAAAAAGACAAGAAGGGAAGAGCAGTACACATGTGAGTACTAGAAAGTTCAGATTCATAATGACTGCACCTTTTAAAAAAACCTGATATTAAAAACTCAGATGAACTAATCGGCAGCTTTCCAAATTTGTAAGTTTCCAAATAAATCTTTCCCTTGAAAAGCACATCCTCGTTATATAACTTCATCAAGTCTTGGTCGTCGGGTATGAAGCACGTGGCGTCAACGTGTGCATAACTAAAATTTTTCGAAGCTTCAAACAATGAAGATACATAATCAGGGGGACAATGGCACAACCCTCTGCACAATTCTGCTTGCTGCCTTCTATCTGCCACCTCACCACAGCTGCTTGCAACTCATCAACAACAAGCTGACAAAAGTCCATCTGCACCATAGCCGCATAATCCATGTTCTTTGCCATTGCAGCAACCCTACCCAAACAAACTGCAGGCCCGAAGCATAGCAAATTCTGACAAAGTATCAGGAAGAACACCTTGACAGGAAGATCAATAGTCACATGATCATCTTCCTCCACCAACACCTTCAGCTTCTCAAGCAAGTCCTTGACCCCTATACTTTTTGAACAGTCAAAGCCAAGCTCATCCTTGAGGGCAGTCAATGAGTCATCATGTCCGCTGGCAGCAGGCATGGGTGTAGTGTGACGTCCCATAGGTAAATCAAAAATGTGATGAACTGCATCATGATTGATTTGAAGAACCCTGCCATTCCCAATGTCCATTATCATCGTGGCAGGGTCAATTACCCCCATCAGATAGCACATAAGAATGCACAACACATTTTTCTTTACTGTCAGTTCAAACACAACACCAAATCCAGCATCTAGAACACGATTATAGTGTGCATCTTTCAATGAAACAACAAATTTGCAAATAGTGGGAAGCGACAAATGTACGGTCTTGTTAAATCGAGAATCATCTCCCTCGACATCATCTTCAGTTGCATTGCTATTACTAGACTTCTTCCTCTGTGTAAAGGAAAATGCAGTGCACATTAGAAGATTAGCCATAAAAGGAGACAGAAAAAACATACATAGAATAACAATGATGGAAACAAATGCAGTCCACTTCAACAAACCTTTGGAACAACATCCGCCTCCCCACCAGATTTAGCACCAACACTTTCATCGCCATCATCAAAGGGCACGCTTGGGTACACTCTTGGATGAACCACAGTCGTTGCGTCTACCAGTATGAACATCCCTCACAAAATCAGCAAGCACAAACTCGTCATCATCAGAGTTGGGACCTTCACTGACATGTAGTCGCTTGCGCTGAGGATCCTTTGCACCAGCTTCAGCAGTTCTCTTACCCAGATTCTTGTTCATGCCAGCAACACGTGGACTCTGTCGAGGAGTACCACGTTCCTCAGCAACAAAACTAAGCCTCTTCTTCTGCAAAGCAGTCTGCTTGACTTTGACAATTTTGGCACCCTTGGCACCATCTGCAGCTCTCCTCTACTTCTCCTTCTCCGCACACTCTTTTGAGTCACTTTCAAACCTCAACTTCTTCTTGCTCTTCTTCAATTCATATGCATGAAGCTGTTCCAAGACCATCCGCTCCTGTGTAACTTCCTTTGTACCCTCAGCAGACTAAGATTGTGTTTTAGACAAGACGGAACATCTCTTGGTCAAAGCTCACACCAACATCACCCTCTGCAAAATAATGGTCAATCAATTGAGTAACCTCCTCAAACCCAGGCGCCCCAGCATGAAAAACATACACTGCATCAAAATGAACTTTAACTATGGTCGTTAAAAAGTGCACAAAAAGTACAAATGCAGTACACTTAGACATATAAATGCAGTGCTCCAATCATAAGCTAAATAAAAATTAATGCATTCTACAAAAAACTTGAACAAAACAACAATGTAGTTCACACATACATGTAGTGGAGTTAACATATACATATAAATGCAGTGCTGCATACACAAACTTCACGTTTGTTCCCAACAAAATGCCGGACTAGATACAACAAGGCAACACCAATTTATACAACATAAAGTAAACAACATACACAAAATAAACAAAACATTCACTTCCAGAAAATATCAGGTATTTATAAGAACAATCCATTGCAAAACTCACAAGACACATATGAAATTTACAACAGAAATAGGGATACAAAAAATTGGCAAATTAAAAATAAGAAAAAACAAACAAAAACATACCAGAAGGAGGGGCCACACTTATGAGAGAAAATTCAATTGGCGAATTCACTTGATGTCCTGCCTCACCACCATGATCCTTACCACCTAGACAACGAGAGCCAATTGGGGTATCATTATGACCACTGCAATCACCTACTGGATTCAATAAAAACCAAAACCAGAAACAGAAATTACAAAAAATCACATGACAAATAATGCAAAGGAACGCACATCATAAACAAATATGCAGGATGAATTAGGAAACCAGACAAACATCAAACAAAATAAACAAAGCCAAAGTAAGCAGTCCACATACCCTGAACTCCTCCTCCCACTCTGCTCGGTGAAGACATGGCATTTACCTGCAACACAAGTATAAAGTGACAGATATAAGCAACAAAATCGGCGAAATCTGACGAAACCCAAGATGCACCTTGCTCTGCCTACAAAGCACACACGAGTACCGACTTCAAATCGAGATAAAATCGCTTGCTTAGGGAAAAATACATAGGCAAAAAATGCAGCAGCAACTAGGAGAGTCACAAAACTAGATGAGGGGACGATCAAGACCGAGGTGAAGGGGAACGTACCACAAAAAAGGGGATGAACAGCGGTGGGGGGCGGGGGCGGGAACGGATAGGAAAGGGCTACGGGATTGGAGCGGGAAGGGCTGGCGGAGCAGACGACGGTTCTGCGGGCGACGGCGGTTGCTGCGCGTGCCGGCGGTTTTGCTCGAGGGAGAGATGCTTCGGGAGCTGCTGCAAGAGAGGAGAGAGGTTTTTTCTCGGTCTCTTCCTATGAGCGGAGCGATGGGATCGCCTGGGAGAGCCACGTATGAGGCCCGCGTGGGAAAGGGTTACATAAAATGGGCTGGCCCAAAACGGCCTGGCCAAATAAGACAAACTACATTGAAACAAACAAGTTAGTACATGATGCAGTTCGCTTTGAATAACAATGAAGTTCAGTCATTAAACAAATAAATACATGAAGTTCGTAAAAAAAGTTAAATTCGAAAACAACACGCGTGTTAAGATAACGCGTCCGAAAAAAAGTCTACCTTCAAATAAGTGT
>NC_041387.1:264730455-264769703 GCF_002162155.2 Triticum dicoccoides
GATGTAGTACGCAGCTCTGACAAATGCAGTGCATTTGGTTAGATGAAGCAGTGTGGTATCATAAGCACTACAGTTTCGGAGTACATCATGAAGAAATAAGCAATGCAATTCTTTTTATTAGATGATGCAGTGCGGTATTATAGGCAATGCAGTTCTGGGAACATGTACGATTACATATAAACGTGACAAAAGCCCATTCGCATAGAAAGTGGTGGTTAAAAAATGTTACTGATGAAATGAAAAATAAAACCACGTCGAAAAAACCACGTTCACATACAACCACCCAATCCGAGCGGTTCCATCGCCACAAACCCACGATCACAGATGCAACACCAACCCATGATCTGCACAACCGCATCGTGAGTGAGATCGTGTAGTTCATCCGATGCGGCCATCCCTACCCCCTCCCCCCCTTAAAGTCAGACCCCTGCCAAAGGCCTTCTCATCCACAACAACACAAGCATCCGTTGCGCTGCCATCAAATCGCTCCATCACATCGATCTCCACAAAAAACACCAAGCCCTACTGCCGGCGTTGCCGTTCTCCGACGAGTACATGTAGGTGGAGGCCCACTGCAACACAAAGTTGCACGTCATCCACACTAATGACAAGAAACAGATGGCGACCTCCCTCGCGTAGTACGAGCGCCGCCTCAGGCTCCAGCACCACAAGATTGTCGGGATTGATCTCGAGTACAACAACGAGCCTGAAGCGACGCAAAAACCCACCCTCATCCAACTCTCCGTCGGCAGGACTCAGCCAGTGCTCATAGAGCGCCGCTAAAAGGTGCACCGTCTTTGACAACTTCCTCGCCGACCCCAGGTACACCTTTTGGCTTCTTCATCGACGGTGACAAAACCAGGCTAGAGTGCATCAATCTAGACGTTGCCAACTTCGTTGACATCCATAAGGAGTGGAGGGTGCCCGAGGCCACCAAGGAGTTGGACTCCCTTGCAGACGTCTCCGACATGATCATCAATGACTACTACAACAACATAAAGAAGAAGATTACTGACGAAGAACGCATGCACTGGGCCGACCTGCTGTAAGGATCGAGAAGAGGTGTCTAGAGGGGGGTGATTAGAACCTCAATAAGTAAAGATAGCAGTTTTTAGGTTTTTTAAGTTGAGGTCGCAAATTGGCACAATTTCAAGCATTCACAATACAATTCAAGCAAGCATGTAAAGAGTATATGAGCAGCAGAAAGTAAAGCATGCAACTTGCAAGAAAGTAAAGGGATGGGATTGGAGTGTGCAAACGCAATTGGAGACAAGGTGACTTTTGGCGTGGTTCCGATAGGTGGTGCTATCATACATCATATTGGTGGAGACTTCAACCCACGAAGGGTAATAGTTGTGCGAGTCCACGGAGGGCTCCACCCACGAAGGATCCACGAAGAAGCAACCTTGTCTATCCCACCATGGCCATCGCCCACGAAGGACTTGCCTCACTAGGGTAGATCTTCACGAAGTAGGCGATCTCCTTGCCCTTACAAACTCATTGGTTCAACTCCACAATCTTGACGGAGGCTCCCAAGTGACACCTAACCAATCTAGGAGACACCACTCTCCAAAAGGTAATACATGGTGTGTTGATGATGAACTCCTTGCTCTTGTGCTTCAAATGATAGTATTCCCAAAAATCAACTCTGTCTCATAGATTTGGCTATGGTGGAAAGATGATTTGAGTGGAAAGGAACTTGGGGAAGGCTAGAGATCAAGATTCTTGTTGTTGAATTGGAATGTCTTGGTCTCAACACATGAGTAGGTGGTTCCCTCTTAGAAAATCAGTAGTGGAAGTGTAAGCATGTTCTGATGGCTCTACCACAAATGGAGAAGGGGGTGGAGGGGTATATATAGCCTCCACACAAAACCTAACCGTTACACACAAAATTCGCAAACTCGGTGGGGCCGAATGGTTAAACTCGCTCAGACCGACTCGGTTCAAAATGTGAACGTTAGGCATTTAGGTGGGACCGACAAGGTCAACTCGGTGTGACCGATTCCGTGAACTCAGTGAGACCAGTTTCAGCAATAAGTAAACAGAGACTTGGTCAAGCAAACTCGGTGGGACCGACTGCATATCTCGGTGAGACCGAAATAACTGCAATAGGTAACAGACAGTTTGCGAGGCCATCTCGGTGAGATCAAACTGATTAGGGTTTCTGGCAGTGGCTATGTCAAGTGAACTCGGTGGCGCCGGATGAATCAAATCGGTGGGGACGAGTTTGACTTTAGGTTTAGGACATATTTGGAAATGAGAAAGTGGTTGAGGGCTTTGGAGCATATCACTAAGAATTTTGAGCAAGCAAGCCATTAAGCAACACCTCATTCCCTTTTAATAGTATTGGCTTTCCTATAGAGTCAATGTGATATTGGATCACTAAAATGAAAATGTAGAGTCCTGAGCTTTTGCCAATGTTTGTCCTTAGCATCTAGAAGGGGTTCCACATCCTCTTGTCCTGTCACTCCAATGTTGAACTCATCTGAAATATACTTGGTAGAAGTATTAGTCCAACAAGAGATATGTTGACATTAATTACCAAAATCACCCAGGGAGCACTTGTGGTTTCAATCTCCCCCTTTTTGGTAATTCATGACACCATACATCAAAGCTTTTAGATAAAGATATGAAACTTTGAAGATAACGTCCCGATAAAGCCCGCGGGATTCGTTGGCAAGATGGTGTCGTGGTGGAACACGATCACCTATGGGGCCATCAGCCCATTTGTGGTTCGACAGGGGGGAGATCACATTGCATAAAGAGCGGAAGCCATGGGACATCATGACAGAGGTGACGCTGGTGGTTTTTACCGAGGTTCGGGCCGCTGAGAATCGTAAAACATACTCTTGCTTTGGTGGATTGAAGGAAGGACCACCGTGGGCACGCAATGCTCAAGCCAGGCAAGGTCGCCTTGGGGAGAGCAGCTACGCGCGTATGAGTGTACAAGGGTCTGAATCCTTTTTAGGTTGCCATGGCCCTCCTTTTATAGGCTAATGGGTTACCGCAGTGGCAAACAGTCATTATCTAGTGATTAGATAGCCAACAGTGCTATCATACCTAACTCTGGCAGTTAGGACAAAGTGCATTAAATGCACTGCTAGGTGTCACACTGGGGCGGCAGCCCGCCAGGCCTGCCGTGCCGCTTAATCATCTTTTACCTGTTTGCATGACACGCCTCTGGACAGGTGTCATATAGGGGGAATCTCCCTTCCAAATGGCTGCCACATGCCAATTGACAACCACTTAATCACTTGAGAGCTCGACACCACACTCATAAGTGACTTGCGTTGTTGTGCGGTGGAGCGGTGGTATCTTGACGGGGAGATTTTCTCTTGGCGGCCCCGGCAAGCCTGCCGGTGAAATCTTGGGACTTGTTCTTTGTGAGGCCTTGACCTGACCAGGCTCGCCTGCCCGGTAAGGGAGGTGTTCTCCTAGTGACACCTTGTTTCCTTTGCTTGTCTTGGTCTTCTTGATTGCCCTTTGATTCCTCAAAGAGCTATCTCTATGGCTTGGGAGCTTGGTGCTGCTGTACGCTCGCCATTGCACCTATGTACAGTCTGGGCAACATACATGAAAATTTGTTGAACCAAAAGGAGCCTGTGGGACTTGCCCGAACATGCTGCCGAGCACCATTGGGGTAGGCCCTATCAGGTACATAGGATGGGCGCTTGTGGTAGCTCTCTTCTTGATATTTTCCTTGCTTCTTCATTAACCCGTTCTCGAGTCAGTTTCCGGTTTTCCCGTGCGTCGTGCAAGACATCGTGGGGGAGATTTATGCCATGATACATGGGCCGCCCATGTCCCACATCATGTGGTGGTAATTGCCATTCCACTAGTTCCCCCACTCTTGCCGTTTTCGCCACATACGCCGCATGCATAGCATAGGGCTGGTGGCGGATGTGGAGGGCACGGGAATGTGTGCCATGGCAGAAAGCCAGGCGCCACGGATAGGCGCAAGAGGCCGGTCTTGATTCTGTGCGCTGTTGGTGATGCAGAGGATTCAGATTGGTGGAGCGGGGCGGTTGCCTCCTAGGTGAGGGGCTAGCCCTCGACCTTGTTGGCTTATAAAAGGGAACATGGGCGAGCTCATAGCTCACACCCATCTCCTCCTCCTTCCTTCTGACATCTTCTCTCCACAATGGCAACGGGGAGATGGCGTGGTGGTACCCCAGTAGTGGCGACGAGGGTTTCTGCTCGACAACGCCTCCCTCCTCTTGTTGGGGATGCAGGGGCGAAGCCCAATGTGGGAGGGGCGGTAGAGGACGAGGTCGTGGCCGTCGTGGTGCCCGGGGGCGAGGAGGGAGGGATGGTGCCTTGATCGCTCCTCCAGTCGTCCTGGGCCCAGACGAAGGCCACATCGGGGACCAGCCACTGGAATTCATCGTCAAGTTGCGCAGGCCCTCGCGCAATCATCTTCGGCTTCCATCTCCATTCACAAGAGTGATGGAGGTTGAACAACCGTCGGGGCTGAGGCTGCACATGAGGGGCTGCTGCAATGGTAGCATGCGGGCGGACGTAGAGTTCCCTGCACCCCACGTCATGCTTCTTCGGCGTGGCTAGAAGACCTTTGCTCGTACCCATAGCTTCTTCCGCGTTCCATGGGTTCGGCTCAAGTCTGTTATCGGATGCATTACATAGACGGTACGCTCCTCCGGTGAGAACTTTGTCAATGACGAAGGGTCCTTCCCTCTTGGGTTTGAGTTTGTCCTTCTTCTTCTCCGATAGGCGTAGAACGAGCTCACCAATATTGTAAGTTTTGGCCAGCACTTCTTTGCTTTGATATCGTCGAGCCTGCTGCTGATAGAATGCGGGACGGGCTTTTGCGACATCGCGCTCCTCCTCCAGGGCATCCAAGTTATCCTGCTGATCTAACTCGGCTTCCTTCTCTTCGTACATGCGTACGCGTGGCAAATCATGTATTATGTCGCAGGGTAGTACTGCTTTCGTACCGTACACCATAAAAATGGTGTATATCCGGTGGTTCGATTCGGTGTGGTCCGCAGCCCCTAGAGTATGGAGTCGAGCTCCTCTGCCCAGTGCGTATCCGATTCTGTTAAAAATCGCACGAGTCTGGGTTTTATGCCGCTCATGATGAGACCACTTGCCCGTTCGACCTGGCCGTTTATTTGGGGGTGGTAGACGGAAGCGTAGTCGAGCTTAATGCCCATTTTGCCGCACCAAGTTTTCACTTCATCGACTATGAAATTTGAGCCATTATCAGTGATGATGCTGTGGGGGACACCGTATCGGTGTACGACCCCGGATATGAAGTCCATCACAGGTCCGGATTCGGCCGTTTTAACTGGTTTGGCTTCTATCCATTTGGTGAACTTGTCCACCATGACCAATAAGTATTTTTTTCTTATGGCTCCCCCCTTTAAGGGGTCCGACCATGTCCAGCCCCCAGACCGCGAAGGGCCAAGTTATGGGGATTGTTTGGAGAGCGGTAGGGGGCATATGACTCTGATTGGCGAAGAGCTGGCAGCCGACGCAATGTTGGACAAGGTCCTGTGCGTCTGCTCGGGCCGTCGGCCAATAGAAGCCTGTACAGAAGGCTTTGCTAACTAGCGCTCAAGGATTTTAGCCAGGAGTTGCCACCCTTCCTCTTCGGAGATGCACCTTTGGAGCACTCCGGTCGCGCTTTTCTTGTAGAGTTCCCGTTCGTGGACTTTGTAAGCTTTAGAACGCCGGACTATGCAGCGTGCTTCATTTTGGTCTTCGGGGAGCTCCTGCCTATTTAGGTAGGCCAAGAAAGGCTCAGTCCATGGGGCGATTACGACCATGATTTCGTGGGCCGAAGATGTTATTTCGGTGGCAGAGCCTCCGATTGTGTCTGATGGTTCGGAGTTTGGGGGTGTATTCGGATCCGTGCTGGTATTGCCAGACTCCCCTTCCCATACCACGGATGGCTTGAACAGCCTTTCCAAGAATATATTAGGTGGGACAGGGTCGCGTTTGGCACTGATGCGGGCGAGGACGTCCGCCGCTTGATTGTTTTCTCGAGCCACATGGCGGAATTCGATCCCTTCGAACCGAGCTGACATTTTGAGGACGACATTATGATAGGCCGCCATTTTCGGATCCTTGGCATCAAAGTCTCCATTTATTTGTGATATTGCGAGGTTTGAATCCCCGCACGCTTCCAGGCGTTGGATGCCCATAGAGACTGCCATCCGAAGGCCATGCAACAGGGCCGCATATTCAGCTTCATTGTTGGAGTCTGTGTATAATATTTGTAGGACGTACTGGACCGTGTCCCCGGTGGGAGACGTCAGGACTACCCCTGCTCCCAGTCCGGCCAGCATTTTGGAGCCGTCAAAGTGCATGATCCAGTTGGAGTACGCGCTGTACTCTTTAGGGAGTTCGGCTTCTGTCCATTCGGCGACAAAGTCAGCCAGTACTTGCGACTTAATGGCTCGCCGTGGTTTGTATATTATGTTGAACGGGAGGAGCTCGATAGCCCATTTAGCAATCCGGCTCGTAGCATCGCGGTTATTAATTATGTCATTGAGTGGTACTTCAGAGGCGACGATAATCGAACACTCTTGAAAGTAGTGTCTTAGCTTCCGGGATGCCATGAAGACCGCGTATGCTATTTTTTGATAGTGTGGGTATCGGGATTTGCATGGGGTGAGGACCGCGGATACGTAATAAACCGGCTTTTGAAGCGCGAATTTGTATCCATTCACCTCTCGTTCGACGACGAGCACTGCGCTTACCACTTAATGTGTTGCAGCTATGTATAATAGCATAGGTTCGCCGATGTTTGGCGCTGTTAGGACTGGATTACTGTCCAATAAGGGTCTTTATCTCATTGAGTCCGGCCGCGGCTGCATCCGTCCATACAAAGTGTTCGGTGCGCCGAAGGAGGCGGTAAAGAGGCAATGCCTTTTATCCTAGCCTGGATATAAAGAGGCTCAAAGCGGCCACATCATCCATTCTAATCTGGGTATGCCATTCTACCGAACCTCTCCACACGATCGCTTGAGAATTGCCTTAGGCTGGTATAAAGAGTTTCAATGATCTCTGAATCAAAGGTAATTCTTTTTGCCACCTAAGGGGATATTTCTACGAGTCACCTTCCCTGAGGTGCCCTGTTGTGGTATCATGGCAACTCAACTCCTCGCTATGTTGACAACCGTTCAACACCTTCTTAAGTGTGGACTTGTTTTCTATCTAGTGAATCCTCGTCATCTGTTCCACTCTGTCCCTCTAGATGTGTGCTTTGTGTCTCGGCTTGAGAGATGTTGCTATATCTCATCCCATGAGTTGATCCTGAGTTGATCGGTCTTCGAGAAGATCAATTCTTCTAGAGTTTTCCTTTCCTCTTCTTGTCATGTTAGTTGGAGTTCTCAGAGGAAGACATCGAGTTAAAGATGGTGATCGAATCAACGCCCCTATGAAGTGCAACCTGGATCGTGAAGATTATGTTAGTTTGTGATTCCCCTTCATCTTACCCTACGATTGAATCTCGGGACGAGATTCTTGTTTAGTAGGGGTGATCTGTCACATCCCTAGTTCTGGTATGCAGTAGGCTAGCCCTTCATGTGAGCACCATGTTTAAATTCTAATGAAATTTGAATTGAGGAATTTTCAAAAGCCTCAGAAGACCTCTAAAAATAACCAACATTTAAATCTCATCAAATGAGTCCAAGAAAATGTTCCTGTTATTCTGTGAAAATATTGGCATGAGTTAAAATGCAAACCAATATTTTTGGAGTGACTGAAATATTTATTTTGGGCCTTTTGAATTAAATCAATGACATATTTGAGTTGGATTTATTTCTATTATATAAGAAATAAAGCTCAAACATTTTTGTAAGTTGCATGTGACTTGGGCTAGACCTGAGCTCACATAACAATTTACAGAAAGTTTATAAAAATGATTTGATGTTCTAAATCAAATCAAAACAAATAACAGAAATAGAAAAACATAAATAAAAGAGAGAGAGAGCAACTCACCTGGACTTACCTGCAGCCCACCTGGCCCAGCACCGTAGCAGCCCAGCCCAAAGGGGCAGCACCGTCTTCTTCCTCCTCTGCCAGGAGGACAAACAGGTGCGTGGAGAGCGCCGACGCTGCCCCGGCCACCTCCTGCTTCCCCGGCCCCTCCTAGCGACGCCACGACGATGCCCCGTGTCCCCTCGCTCCTCTCCCTCACTCACTGCACCCTCTCCCCTCCTCTACTCTCTCTCCCTCTCACCACCGAGCGCCTCGCGGTGCACCGACGAGCACCACCACAGCCACCGGCCTCCGCACGCCTCCCCAACGCGCCAAGAAGCCCCACCGTCGACCTCTACACCGTATCCGCCAAGCCATGCGAGCGGAAGAGCCCCGCAGCATCGTCCCCGTCCTCATCTTCAACTCCGGCCGCCGGCAACCTCGCCGTGGATTTGCGGGCTCCAGTGCGTCCCCGACCTCATCAACTACGGCATCGAGTTCACTGTGAGCTCCTTCCCATTTCCCCTCCTTTGCTTTGCTTGTTCCCGTGCCACAGCACCCCCGCCCGCGTGCCCGAGCACCGCCGTCCGCCATGGCCGCCCAGCTCCCTTGCCACGAGCCCCTCCGCCCGAACCTGTGGCACCAGAGTGCTTCTGGTGGCCCGTGGGTGCCATCTAGGCCACCAGATCCTTCCCTACCGCCCTGCAGCCCCGCGCCCGCACCCGACCGAGCTTCGGCCACCGTCGTGGTCGACGCCGCGGTCGTGTCCGGCCGCCCCATCACATGCCACTTCCACCATCCGAAGCCCCGCAGCAGAAGCTCCCCAACGCGCCCAGCCGCGCAAGCAGCCGTGGCCGGAAACAGCCGGCCGGCGATCGCCGCCGTGCACTACTTAGCGCCGGCGATTAGTCGCGGGCTAACCCGTCATTAGCTGCCTAACCATCTTGTTAACCACCCCTGACCCATAGACAGCCGGGCCATACCTGTTTAATTAATCAGCTAAAGAAATTAGTTAGAATTAGTCTAATTCCAGTGGACCCACGCGTCAGCATTGACCATGCTGACGTGGCCTTTGACTGGACCCACATGTCTATGACACTAGGCAGCACTGGCAGGTTTGACCTGGACCGTGTCTGTTGACCTGCCGAGGTCAGCATGACGCAATGCTGACGTAGTAATTGATTTTCTGGATTTAATCTTATTAAGGAAATTCTAGAAATAGCCAAAACTTCTAAAATTCATAGAAACTCAACCGTAACTCCAAATGAAATAATTTATATATGAAAAATGATCAGAAAAATCCAATCTATCCATCTGTACCATTTTCATGCATGTTAGAACAACTTATAGCTGCTGTTTAGTACAAATCATATGAATGGCATTTAAGAAATCACATATGGAGTTTGAATTTGAATCTTTGATTCAAACCAACTTCATTTAATCTGGTTGCTAGTTGCATTAGCCCAAATCACAGCATATTGCCATATCATGATCATGCATCATATTGTGCATTGCATTGATTGTGTTCTTCCTTGTTTGCCGGTGTTTGTCCCCTCTCGATACACGATGTTCCGACGATGAGTTTGATGACACCGATGAAGAACTATACCGTCTTCGGAAGTGCCAGGAAAGCAAAACCCCCTTGTTCATTCCAATACAATCCCACTCTCTCTCTCCTACTCTCTTTTACTGCATTAGGACAACACCGATTCAACTGTTACATGCTGCGGTAGTTGAACCCCTTATGCTCTGCATGACCTGTCATTGCCACAGTAAATAGATGAAACCCACTAGCATGTGTAGGAGTTGTTTGAGCCCTGTTGTGCCTACTCATTCATGCTTGTTTGTCATGCCTGCTACTGCTTAGAGTTGAGTCAGGTCTGATTCATCGGGGATGAATCAGAGGTGTGTGAACATGTCCTATTGTGTGTGAGCTAAGTGTGTGAACACGATTTGGTAAAGGTAGCGGTGAGAGGCCATGTAGGAGTACATGGTGGGTTGTCTCATTGAAACCATCCTCAGGAACTAAGTTCTGTGTTTGTGATCCATGAACAGTTACTACCACGCATTGGGCTCCGGGCACTCCAAGCTCTCTCGACTTATTAATCAACTTGATCTCTGTCCAGGAGTTGCAACTAGTTTCTGGTGTTTGTAGGTAGTGTTAGTAGTCTACCAAGTGGCACCCAGTACAGGTGGGCTTGGGATAGACTAGGCACCATGGCACGGTGTACCAAGCGTAGATCCACCCGTTGAGGTGGGCTTGGGAACCCTGCACACATCGTTTGGGGACGTGAGCGACACCCCGGCCGGATCTCCTTGCGGATGGAACCCGAATAGGCGATAAACCTAGACGAGAGACTTGTGTGGTTAGTCAGGTCGTGGCCGACACCCTCGCTGGGCTTCCGCTTGAAGTTTGCCGAGTACATGTCGTGTAAACGGCGGTAAGTGGTGAGAGCGTGTGTGAAGAAGTACACCCCTGCAGGGTTAATATGATCTATTCGAATAGCCGTGTCCGCGGTAAAGGACTTCTGGGTTGCTTGTACAGTTCATAGACAAGTGAAAGTGGATACTCTAAAATACGCAAGATAAGCGTGAGTGCTATGGATGGCGTTCTCATAGGGAGACGGGAGCGGATCCATAGTGGTGTATTGATATGGTGAATATGTGGACTTGTGTGCGCCACCTGAAAAGAGTTACTTGCAGTCGTAGTTCAGGATAGCCACCGAGTCAAAGCTGGCTTGCTGCAGTTAAACCCCACCATCCCCTTGTTGATAATGATGCATATGCAGTTAGATCTGATGTAAGTCTTGCTGGGTACATTTGTACTCACGTTGCTTAATTTATGTTTTTGCAGAGAGACTTCAGTCTCGCTAGTAGTTCCACGTGGACTTCGACGTTTAGCTTGTTACCTCAGCTACGATCTTGTGCCCTCGGCAGGATATGGTAGATAGTCAGGCTTCTCAGCCTTTTCCATTTGTAGATGTCTGTACTCAGACATGTTAAGCTTTCGCTTGTGCTTTGACTTGTATGCTCTGAGTGTTGGGTCATGAGACCCATGTTTGTAATATCTCGCTCCTTGGAGCCTATTGAATAAAATACTTGAGTCGTAGAGTCATGTTGTGATGCCATGTTGTATTTGCACATATCGAGCATATTGTGTGTATGTTATTGAAATGCTTGGTATGTGTGGGATCTGACTATCTAGTTGTTTATCCTTGGTAGCCTCTCTTACCGGGAAATGTCTCCTAGTGCTTCCATTGAGCCCTGGTAGCTTGCTACTGCTCTGGAACACTTAGGCTGGCCGGCATGTGTCCTTCTTCGTTCCTGTGTCTGTCCCTTCGGGGAAATGTCACGCAGTGTCTACCGGAGTCCTGTTAGCCTGCTACAACCCGGATTCTCCGGAGTCCTGCTAGCCCAGTTGCTACAGCCCGGATTCACTCGCTGATGACTGACACGTTCGTTGCCGGGTCATGTATGCCTGTCCCTGTAAGTTAGTGCCACTTTGGGTTTACGACTAGCCATGTCAGCCCGGATTCTTTGTCATATGGATGCTAGCGACACTATCATATACGTGAGCCAAAAGGCACAAACAGTCCCGGGCCTAGTAAGGCGACACCCGTGGGAATACCGTGCGTGAGGCCGCAAAGTGATATGAGGTGTTACATGCTAGATCGGTGTGGCACAGGATCAGGGTCCTGACAATATTCTTCCACTGTTGTGCCGATTTGTTTTTCCAGGCATGTTTGAATCATGCGTTGATAGGTTGCACCGGCATTCTTGAGCCCGAAAGCCATAGTGTTGAAGCAAAAAGGGCCATATGGCATTATAAAAGCTGTTGCAGCTTGGTCAGACTCTGTCATCTTTATTTGATGGTATCCGGAGTATGCGTCGAGAAAACACAGCGAGTTGTGTCCAGCCGTGGCATCGATAATTTGATCGATGCGAGGGAGGGGAAAGGGATCCTTGGGGCAAGCCTTGTTGAGGTCTTTGAAGTCGACGCATAAGCGCCAAGATTTGTTGTTTTTTGGTACCATTACCAAATTTGCCAGCCAATCCAGATGTTTAATATCTCTGATGAATCCGGCCTCAAGCACCTTGGCTAGCTCCTCCCCCATGGCTTGCCGTTTGGGTTCTGAAAACCGCCTTCGGGTTTGTTTGACCAGTTTGTATCCCTTTAGTATGTTGAGGCTGTGTTCGGCCAGCTGGCGTGGGATGCCTGGCATGTCCAAAGGGTGCCAGGTGAAAATGTCCCAATTCTCGCATAAGAAATCTCGCAGTGTGGCGTCCATCACGGGGCTCAACTGTGTCCCGATGGATGCTGTCTTCGTGGGGTCCGTTGGGTGGACTTGGAATTTGACTATCTCGTCTGCAGGTTTAAATGAGGTGGACTTGGGTCGTTTGTCGAGTATCACGTCGTCCCTGTCCACGGTGGCCCGCAGTGTTGTTAACTCTTCGGCTGCTAGGGCTTCAGATAATGCTTCTAGGGCTAGTGCTGCGATTTTGTTTTCGACGCGAAGTGCGACGTCCGGATCACTAGCTAGGGTGATGATTCCGTTGGGTCCGGGCATTTTAAGCTTCATGTACCCGTAATGGGGTACATCTTGAAAGCTTGTAAACGTGTCCCGCCCTAGAAGGGCGTGGTATCCGCTGCTAAAGGGAGACACTTGGAATGTGATTTCTTCAGACATGTAATTCTCCGGGGTGCCGAATACCACATCGAGTGTGATTTTTCCCGCGCACCATGCTTCCCGAGTAGGGATGATTCCTCTGAAGGTGGTGCCGCTTTGCTCAATGCGGCCTTTATCAACTTCCATTTTGTTGAGCATTTCTTCATAGATCAAGTTTAACCCGCTTCCGCCGTCCTTGAGTACTTTGGTGAGCCGAAAGCCGTCCACGATTAGGCTATGGACCAGAGCTGCCGGTGCCCGGACAGTCTGGAATCGAGGTTCATCACTGGCATTGAAAGTTATAGCAGTGTCGTTCCAGGGGTTTA
Source organism: Triticum dicoccoides (assembly GCF_002162155.2). Lineage (NCBI taxonomy): Eukaryota > Viridiplantae > Streptophyta > Magnoliopsida > Poales > Poaceae > Triticum > Triticum dicoccoides. The sequence goes on from NC_041387.1 coordinate 264,743,393, forward strand.
TCTTTGCCACATGGCAAATTTCCGCAGAGCTTCGATGAGCTCGCTTGCGCCTGTTGTTTGAGGCAAAAGTCTCGAAGACTGTTAGTACCGTATTGTGTCCGCTGGCAGGATGTTGTTCCGCTTTATGGCTTACGAGAAGATCCTCACCACTTTTTGCCACCTGCCAGAGTATCCAACATGCCCTAAGGCTATGAGTTGCTACTGTATCCGGAGTACTGTGGAGCTTACATGGCCCGTCAAGCCATTCTTCCAATACGGATCCCCGCCCTGGGGTGGGCTTTGGTTTCTTGGGGATTGGATCGGACGGCTTATGAGAGTTCGTCCGTTTAGTTCGGACAAAGGTTTTGGTGAGAGCAGTACTATCCCAAAATTCTGTTTGGGTCTTCGAAGCGCTCTCCATCGCATAGTACTTCCGTACTATGTTTGTCAAGTCCGCGAAGCGTACTATGTCGCGGTGGCTTATAGCATTGAGGAGCCCTTCGTCCTTGCAATTTTTTGCAGAAGAGTGAGACCATGTTCTCCTCGCGGCAGTCCTTGACCTTGTTAAGCGCAAGGAGGAATCTGGCCCAGTAATGGTGTACCGTTTCTTGGGGCTCTTGCCTAATTCGGGAGAGACAATTTAAGTCCAGATAGGTGTTGTTAACAGAATCTGGATTTTGATCTGATCTAACGCCCAAGGGCGCGGGCGGTTCCGAGCTTAACAGCTCAGAATCTGGGATACCGCCCAATTCCTTTGGCCCAATGCCCGATTCTAAGTCCGGGGCCTGGGTCATGTTTCCCTTTGAGCAGGTTTTCGGCTCAAGGAGTTCGGCAATCCGAACATAATTCATCCTCAAAGTTGAGGGACAATTCGCGCGTGGTTCCTCCACTATCGCTACCTCATGGGTGGCCTGCGGGGACCTGATGTCCCTTCGGTCGGGTTTAAGCCCACCCCAGAGCGGCAATGGGATCCAAGAGTTCATTAAGGGAGGAGAGCTCCATGGGATCCATCTGTTCAGCAAGTTCCGAATTGATGCGAAGGTTATGATTAATGACCCGAGAGGCCATCGTCGGCGCTACCGCCGATGGGGCGGCCATGATAAAGCCACCGAGTCAGAGCGTCTGGCCTACAGCCAGAGCTCCCTCCGAGGTAATGTCGTCCTTGACGATGAGACGCCATCGAGCCTTGCAGCGACGTCACAGAGGAACTCTCAATGAAAGCACCAATGTCGGTGTCAAAACCGTCGAATCTCGGGTAGGGGGTACCGATCTGTGCGTCAAGGCTGATGGTAACAGGAAGCAAGGGACACAGATGTTTACCCAGGTTCGGGCCCTCTTGATGGAGGTAAAACCCTACTTCCTGCTTGATTAATATTGATGATATGGGTAATACAAGAGTAGATCTACCATGAGATCGTAGAGGCTAAACCCTAAGAGCTAGCCTATGATGGTATGATTGTAATTGTGATCGGCCTTCTAAGGACCAACCTCTCCGGTTTATATAGACACTGGAGAGGGCTAGGGTTTACATGGAGTCGGTTACAAGGAAGGAAATATAATATCCGGATCGCCAAGCTTGCCTTCCATGCAAAGGAGAGTCCCATCTGGACACGGGTCGAAGTCTTGAGTCTTGTATCTTCACGCTTCAATAGTCCGGACGTTGTACACAGTCCGGCTATCCGGATACCCCCTAATCCAGGACTCCCTCACCGGGGAAACTACATTTGACCACGTAATTGAGGTGCTCTCTGGTGGGTGCGACGAAGAGCACGCCAACCCCCGCACCTTGCAATGAGAAGGCACCATCAAAGTATTTGATCCATTCTTGGGGCGCCTCTTTCCCGGGAATAACCGTTTCCGGCGTCTCTTCTTCTGGAGTAGGTGTCCATTCTGCAATGAACCCCACTAGTTCCCTGCTCTGAATGGTTGAGGTACTTCCATACGTCAGACCAAAAATTGAAAATTCTAATGCCCATTCAACTATTCTGTCGATGGCCTCAGGGTTCCTCAGTATGCGTTGCAAAGGAAAACGGATGATAACTGTGATCTCGTGGGCTTGGAAGTAGTGGCGCAGTTTCCTTGAGGCCATGATGAGGCCGAAGATCAATTTCTTCACTCCATAGTATCTTGACCTAGCCCCCTGCAATAGGGAGCTAACAAAGTAAACTGGTCATTGCACCACCTTCTTCTTTGTCGTGGCCTTGGGATTTCCTTCACCACCCTGCTCTTCTTTCTCCTAATCCGTACCCAACCTTGCCATGATTGGTTCACTTCCTTCTCTGGGGAGGACAGTAGCTGCGGCTGCTCCTTCATCTACTTATTGCTGTGCCACCAGCGCTGCACTAACTATTTGATTGGTTGCTACCAAACATAGCAGCAATGGCTCTCATGGTTTAGGAGCGACCAAGCTGGGAGCAGAGGAAAGATAGGCTCTTAAGTCCCGCAGCGCTACTTCTGCTTTCGAGGTCCACTTCATGGGCCCTACCTTCTTCAGAATTTTGAAGAATGGCAGGGCGCTCTCAGTAGACTTGGAAATGGACCTACTCAGCGCGACAACACATCCAGTTAAATCCCTCATGTCCTTGACTATCTTGGGCGCTTGAATCTGCTCGATTGCTCTATTCTTGTCGGGGTCGGCCTCTATCCCAGAGCAAGACAAAAAGAAGCCAAGTAGCTTGCTAGAGGGAACGCCAAACACACACTTCTCAAGGTTCAACTTCAAGTTGATCTTGCTCAGGTTTGCAAAGGTCTCTTCTAAGTACTGAATGCGCATTGATCTGTCCTTTGTTTTGACCACTATGTAATCCATGTAAGCTTCAACATTCCTATGCAACTGAGGCTCAAACCCAATCTGCACTGCTCTTGCAAAAGTAGACCCAGCGCTCTTTAACACGAAGGGCATCGCACGAAGCAGTATGTGCCACATGGGGTTATGAATGTGGTCTTCTCCTCATCTTCCGTGGACATGAATATCTGATGGTACTCAGAGTATGCATCGAAGAAGGAAAGTAGATCACACCTGGAGTTGGAATCCACAATCTAATCGATGCACGGCAAGGGGAATGGGTCCTTTGGGAATGCCTTGTTCAGGTGTGTGAATTCTATGCAAAGCCTCCATTTCCCATTAGCCTTGCGCACCACCACTAGGTTCGCTAACCACGTTGGATGCAACAATGAAGTGCTGCCACTCCAAAGCTTGTTTTCTGACATTCTGCTTGACGGGCCGAGCATGAGGGCAGACGGCACTGTGGTGCTCGATTACCTCCCTGAGAATGTCGGGGATGTCAGATGGTTGCCAAGCAAACTCATCAAAATTCGCCCGCAGGAAGGCAACGAGCGCACTTCCCTATTTTTCATCGAGGGCGGAGCTGATGGTAGAAGTTCCATCAGCGCCACCCAGCCCTACCGGGACCTTCTTCACAGCAGGCGAGGAAACTTTGAATCTATTATTGCTAGTGGAACTCTCCGGCAATTATCGGCCGGTGCAGCACACTCCGGAGTGGCGCACTTCCCGAATTCCTCACCGGCATCCCTGCTAGCCTTCTTTCCTTTCTTGTTTTCCTTGGCGGGAGCTGCAGCTTCCATGGCTTTGCAGCGACTACATCCCGGTACATCTTATCCATGCATATGATTGCGTCCTTCTTGTCCCACGGGATGGAGATGACACCTATTGGTCCTGGCATCTTCAGAGTATTATAGGCATAGTGGGATGCCGCCATGAATTTTGGTGGAGCTGGATGGCCAAGAATCCCATTGTACGGCAAAGGAAGCTCGACCACGTCGAACACAATCTTCTCGGTCCAATAGTTCAAGTCTCCTCCAAACGTCACCGGCAGCGTGATCTTCCCCTTAGGACGACTCCTGCTGGGGTTGATCCCTTGAAACGTGCCAGTAACCTTGAGCTCTTCATCTGATATTTGAAATTTGCTTATTACCTTGGGGGAAAGCAGATTCAACCCTGCCCCACCATCAACCAACATGTAGGTGAAACCAACAACGGCAAGCACCCTATTGCCGTGGTGCGGTCGGGGTGATCCTCTTTGTAAAAAATGATGGCAGTGTTGGGCCATTTGAGTGGTTTCCGGGAGTCTGCTGCTGGCTCTACGGCATCGACCTCATGCACCCACTATTTAAGCTGGCGGTGAGAGGAGGGCAAAGATGCGCCTCCGTCAATGCATAGGGCCTCAGTGGCTTTCTAGAACTCTTACTCACTAGTTTCCTCTTCATCCCCTTCATCACTTTCATCATCACCTTCCTTCTTCTCACGGCCTCTAGCGGGTTTTTCTTGATGTTGGGGAATCTTGCCGCGGCAGCCTCCTTTGTCGCCTCGGCCCTTTCCGCCAGCACCTTCTTGGTCTCTTTCCTTGTCACGCTTCTCGTACTCAACTTTCTGCTTCTTGACAAGTTGCTCAACTTGGTGACATTCTTGGAGGTCATGGCCCTTGGTCCGGTGGATCTTGCAGTACGGTCTGTCAACCTTCCCAGCCTTTTCGGCCGCCACAGCCTCCCGACAATCAGTGCACGCGGCAACATCCTTGCCGGGGGCTTTGGTCTTGGCCTTCTTGCCGGTACTGTGAGTGCCAGAACCCTCAACAACCAGTACTACCTTTTCCTTGCGCCTCTTGTTGCACTTTTTACTCTTCCTGTTTTGGTTAGTGGCATCGTCGTCATCCTCTGAGTCGACTTCGATGCCCTCCTCTTCTTCGGGGAGCTGCCTCCCTTCCTCTATATGGGCACATTTATCCGTGAAGGTGTACAACTCATTCACAGTCTTGGGCAACCGGACATTCATCTTTGAACATATCCTCCTATCGCGCACGTTGGACTGGAACGCGACAATCATAGCTGTCGGGTGGATATCTGGAATGTTCTTGTGCACCTGACTAAACCTCTACATGTACTTCTACAAACTCTCCCCTTCATTTTGTGGAAGGAGATGCAAATCGCTGGGTCGTCCTGGTTCTTGATGGCCGCCCGTGAACGCACCAACAAACTCATTGCACAGGTCAGCCCAGGTCGAAATAGAATTCTCTGGCAGGTACATCAGCCATGACCTCACATTTGGCTTGAGTGTCAAAGGGAAGTAGTTGGCGAACACCTTCTCATCCCTTCCTCCGGTGGCTTGAACAGTGATGGTGTAGATGCTCAAAAACTCTGCCGGGTTCAGCCTTCCACCATATTTTTCTGGTATCTCTGGTTTGAAAACACGGGCAGACGACCAACAGACTTGCCACAACTCGTGAGTGAAGGCAGGGCACCCAACCTCAAAAGGCAAGTATCCGCCTTAACTGGGCGCGGGTTCGTCGATGTCTGGGCCATTGCGCCTGTCAAATTGGAGGTGGGTTTCGCGGCGTCGTTCTATAGTGACGCGCGCGTCTTCCCTCCCCTGATCTTCCAGGACCTGCCGCTAATCTTGACGGGCTCGAGGATCAGATGAAGCCATTGATACCTCGTCGGGCTCCAGGTCGCGCAGTTCTAGTTGCAGCCTCTGCCCTGGCTGTCGCAGAAGGGAGTGCACTATTGGAGTGGCTTCCTCGACATGGTCAGTGACTCGGGCCATGGTCGTTGCTTGCGGGCGCCATGGCGGGCCTGCCCACTATGATCCCCCCGCTTCAGCAAAATCGATCAAACTCTGAATTGTGGCTCTCAACTCGTCCATTTGATCGGCAATGGCGGGAAACCTAGCAGGAGTTGGGCTCGCGCTATGGGTTCCGCAGTAGTGGTTGGCATAGACGACGATGCAGATCGTGACATCGCCCAGATCCTGACGGTACCAATGGTGGCGGCGCCGTGTTCTCATCGCCACGATGTCACTATGGAGAGAAGGGTGCGCTTGGGGGTTAACGACCCCGTTTGGCGCTTTGTCTTGGATGCCCTACCCTGGGAAAGGCGCGTTCCTACTTCTTGAGCTTGTGTTGGTTTTTCCCTTGAAGAGGAAAGGGTGATGTAGCAAAGTAGAGATAACTATTTCCCTCAGTTGAGACCCAAGGTATCAATCCAGTAGGAGATACAAGCAAGTCTCTAATCTATGCACCTACACAAACAATCAAACACTTGCACCCAACGTGATAAAGGGGTTGTCAATCCCTTCATGGTCACTTGCAAAGGTGAGATCTGATAGAGATAGATATATTACTAAAACGTAAAACAAAGTAAAAGTAAATAAATTGTAGCGAGGTATTTTTGGGTTTTTTGGTTTATAGATCTGAAAATATATGATGGAAAATAGACCCGGGGCCATAGGTTTCACTAGACGCTTCTCTCTTGAAGGAAAGTAATACGGTGGGTGAACAAATTACTGTCGAGCAATTGATAGAAAGCGCAAAGTTATGATGATATCCAGGGCAATGATTATGAATATAGGCATCACTTCTGTGTAAAGTAGACAGAAATGATTCTGCATCTAGTACTATTACTCCACACATCGACCTCTATCCAGCATGCATCTAGAGTATTAAGTTCATAAGAATGGAGTAATGCCTTAAGCAAGATGACATGTTGTAGAGGTATAAACTCAAGCAATATGATGAAAACCCCATCTTTTTACCCGTGATGCCAACAATACAAATATGTGCCTCGCTACCCCTACTTTGTCACTTGGTGAGGACACCGCAATATTGAACCCAAAACTAAGCACCTCTCCCATTGCAAGAAGAACCAATCTAGTTGGCCAAACCTAACCGATAATTCGAAGAGAAATATAGAGATATCAAATCATGCATCTAAGAATTCAGAGAAGATTCAAATAATATTCATAGATAAACTGATCATAAATCACAAATTCATCGGATCTCGACAAACACATCGCAAAAGAATATTACATCGGATAGATCTCCAAGAACATCGAGGATAACATGGTATTGAGGATCAAAGAGAGAGAAGAAGCCATCTAGCTACTAGCTATAGACCCGTAGGTTTGTGGTAAACTACTCACGCTTCATCAGAAGGGTAATAGGGTTGATGTAGAAGCCCTCCATGATCGAATCCCCCTCTGACAGGTTGCTGGAAAAGGTCCCTAGATGGGATCTCACGGGTACAGAAGGTTACGACAACGGAAAAGTATTTTGGTTGACACTTCTGTTGGTTTGGGAATATTTCTGAATTTATAGGCCAAGAATTAAGGTTGGAGGAGCTCTAAGGGGCCCACAAGCCCTCAGGGCACCCCCTAGGGCGCGCCCCTGAGGCTTGTGACCGCTCGGGACTCCTCTAACGTCATCTCCAAGTCCTACGTCTGTCTTCTAGTCCAAGAAAAATCATCATGAAAGTTTTATTCCGTGTGGACTCCGTTTGATATTCCTTTTCTGTAAAATTCAAAAACAAGGGAAAACAGAAAAAACTAGCACTGGGCTCTAGGTTAATAGGTTAGTCCCAAAAGTAACATAAAATAGCATCTTAATGCATATAAAACATCCAAAACTGATAATATAATAGCATGGAACAATTAAAAATTATAGATACATTGGAGACGTTTCAAGCATCCCCAAGCTTAATTCTTGCTCTTCCTCGAGTAGGTAAATGATAAAAATAGAATTTTTATGTCGAATGCTACCTAACATATTTATCCATGTAATTTTCTTTATTGTGGCATGAATATTCAGATCCATAAGATTCAAGACAAAAGTTGAATATTGATATACTACAATAATACTTTGAGCGTACTAATAAAGCAATCATGTGGCGAAAGAAAGTTATTCCTACAAAATCATATAGTCTGGCTATGCTCCATCTTCATCACACAAAGTATTAAATCATGCACGACCCCAATGACAGGCCAAGCAATTGTTCCATACTTTTGATGTTCTCAAACTTTTTCAACTTTCACGCAAAACATGAGCGTGAGCCAGGGATATAGCACTATAGGTGGAATAGAATATGGTGGTTGTGGAGTAGACAAAAAGAAGGAGATAGTCTCACATCAACTAGGCGTATCAACGGGCTATGGAGATGCCCATCAATAGATATCAATGTGAGTGAGTACGGAATGCCATGCAACAGATGCACTAGAGTTATAAGTTTATGCAAGCTAAAAAAGAAACTAAGTGGGTGTACATCCAACTCGCTTGCTCACGAAGACATACGGCCCTTTGTGGAAGCCCATCTTTGGAATATACAAGACAAGTTCTATAATGAAAAATTGCCACTAGTATAAAAGTGACAACATAGGAGACTCTCTGTCATGAAGATCATGGTGCTACTTTGAAGCACAAGTGTGGGAAAGGATATAACATTGTCCCTTCTCTCTTTTCTCTCATTTTTTGGTGGGCTTCTTTGGACTCTTTTATTTTCATTTGGGCTTCTTTGGCCTCTTTTATTTTTTCTATGGAGACTCATCCCAACTTGTGAGGGAATCATAAATTCCATCATCCTTTCCTCACATGGGACAATGCTCTAATAAATATTTCCTCTTTGAATCAAGTCCTAGATTCATGCTACGACTTTCCCCCCTTTCTTCGTTGTTTGAACCAAGTCCTAGATTCGACTGCATGAAGTAGCTCCCGCGCCACCTCACCCTCCCCGAAACCATTCCCAACCGCCGTTCCGCCGGCGCCCCGTCCATCCCTCTACCGACCCCCCTGTCGGTGTCAAAACCGACGGATCTTGGGTAGGGGGTCCTGAACTGTGTGTCTAAGGCTAATGGTAACAGGAGGTGGGGGACATGATGTTTACCCAGGTTCGGGCCCTCTCTATGGAGGTAATACCCTACTTCCTGCTTGATTGATCTTGATGATATGAGTATTACAAGAGTTGGTCTACCACGAGATCGTAGAGGCTAATCCCTAGAAGCTAGCCTATGATTATGATTGTTCTTGTCCTATGGACTAAACCCTCTGGTTTATATAGACACCGGAGGGGGCTAGGGTTACACAGAGTCGGTTACAGAGAAGGAGATCTACATATCCGAATTGCCAAGCTTACCTTCCACGCAAAGAAGAGTCCCACCCGGACACGGGACGAAGTCTTAAATCTTGTATCTTCATAGTCCAACAGTCCGACATAAGCATATAGTCTGACTGTCAGCGGACCCCCTAATCCAGGACTCCCTTAGTAGCCCCTGAACTAGGCTTCAATGATGATGAGTCCAGCGCGCAGATTGTCTTCGACATTGCAAGGCGGGTTCCTTCTCCGAATATTCCAAAGTAGATCTTGAGCACAAGAATCATGTCTGGCTCTGCAAAACAAATTTCACATACCTCCGTAGAGAGCACAATATTCAACGAGTCTAATATGCTGACAACTTTCCCCTAGCATGACATCACGCCACGACCCAGTTATTACTCAAACCGTTTTTCCAGCCTGTTGCTGCACGTCTTGCGAGGTGGTTTTATTGGCACGTCTTGTCGAAGCAGAGATCGTGTCCCCCTTATCACGGGATTCTCATCAATACGGGCGTGGGTGTCGGTGTCAAAACCGGCGGATCTCGGGTAGGGGGTCCCGATCTGTGCGTCTTAGGCTAATGGTAACAGGAGGGAAGGGACACAATGTTTACCCAGGTTCGGGCCCTCTTGATGGAGGTAAAACCCTTCTTCCTGCTTGATTGATATTGATGATATGAGTGTTACAAGAGTTGATCTACCACGAGATCGTAGAGGCTAAACCCTAGAAGCTAGCCTATGATGATTATGATTATCTCTCTAAGGACTAAACTCTCCGGTTTATATAGACACCGGAGAGGGCTAGGGTTTACATGGAGTCGGTTACAAAGAAGGAAATATAATACCCAGATCGCCAAGCTTCTCTTCCACGCAAAGGAGAGTCCCATACAAACACAGGACGAAGTCTTGAGTCTTGTATCTTCACGGTCCAACAGTCCGGCCAAAGTATATAGTCCGGCTGTCTGGATACCCCCTAATCGAGGACTCCCTCAGTAGCCCCTGAACCAGGCTTCAATGACGATGAGTCCGGCGCACAGTTTGTCTTCGGCATTGCAAGGCGGGTTCCATCTCCAAATACTCCATAATAGTTGTCGAACACTTACACCATGTACGGATCTGCAAGATGATCCTCATAGCATAGCACTTCATAAATCCGATCTGCTGGCAATTTTCGCACCGCGTGCTCCTGCATCGTGGCCCGGCTCCACACGAACCGGTTTTACTTGGCCTCCCCGATACGTGTTGCGAGGCGGTTTTACTGGCACGCCTTGCCAGAGCAGGGATCGTGCTCCCCTTAGCACGGGATCTTCCATTAATATAGGTGCACGCGTCCCCACAATGTCTATTGGTATGACTTTGCGTTTTTAGGTAAGTCCCGAGCGATTATGCTGAGGACGCTTGATATTCACCCCCTATATAAAGGGGCCGAGGCCTATCCCTCTTTTACACCACCCTTGCGCCTTTTCGCATCTCGAGTTCTAACACCCGAAGCCCAAGCTCAAGCACCTCAGATCCTTAACCATGTCTGGATCCGACCTTCAAGGCCAGTGGGTGGCCTCTTTGGTCACAGAGGAGGATATTGCGAAGCTTAGGGAGGTCAGATATCTGACCGCCGACATCAAGCACAGGCTTCCTGATCCAAGGCAGGTCGTCCCTACTCCCGAGCCCAACGAGAGCGTCGTATTTGTTTCCCACTTCCTTCGCGGCTTGGGCATCACCCTTGATCCCTTTGTGAGAGGGCTCATGTTCTATTATGGGTTAGATTTTCATGATCTAGCTCCAGACGCTATCTGCCATATCTCGTCGTTCATCGTTGTGTGCAAAGCTTTTCTCCACGTCACTCCTCACTTCGGCTTGTGGCTCAAGACCTTCAATGTGAAGCCAAAGATGATTGAGGGGCGACACACGGAGTGCGGAGGTGCTGTAATAAGCAGGAATGTCGACGCCCATGGCCAGAGGGCTCCTTCCCAGAGGTGTCCGATCTATGGCAGCGGAGGTGGTTTTACGTCACGGCTCCTAGAGGCACAAGGTCGGTGGCTGCCCCCGACTTCCGTCCGGGCCCTCCTTCTCAACTGGAGTCATGGACCAATGTAGGACGGGATTGGGGATCTACTAGTGATGTGCCAATACTACAGAGCCGTATTCGAGAGCTTCTTTCGAGGGACATTAGCCTTGTCAGCATAATTTAGGTGCAAACGCCAGCCTCCTCGGATGTGGGAGTTCAATCCGGAAGGTCTGCGGACTATTCTGCACTTGTTCAGCCTAACGCTCGAAGGGATGTGTAAATTATTCTTTGGACCACAAGTAAAGTGTCCGGATACCACCGAAGATGCGGGCCTGAGCTGCAATCACCCATATACCCAAGTAAGTAACCCACAAACCGAACACTTCGTCTATTTTTGTCATAGCCATTATTCTGAAAATCCTACCTGGCCAGGAATGGCTCAGCAAGGCGGAGGAATCAGGTGTCCGGCGCCACTTCCCGAAGGCTCGCCAAGTCCCACCATAGCCAAGATGCTTGGTCGTATTCTAAGCAAAATGCCCTCAGGGAAAGACGAAGGGAAGAACAGGGAAGCAGAACTTCACACATTGCGCATCCAAAACGGTGGAATTGCTACCTCCCCAAAGGAGGATAGCGGGAAGGGGAATCTAAGGCCTCCTCCCCTCGCGGGAAGAAGAGGGCCGCCTCCGAAGACTTGGAGATGGAGGTGCCCAAACAGGGGAAGACAGCTTCACCAGGGGGCCCTGCCCCGAAGGGCATCCTCACCGCGTCATGCCCGCCAATCGGCCAGCCCTCAGCCGAGCTGTAAGTTAATCGTATATACGAAGGTACTGCTTTTCTCCAAGAACAATAACCAGGATCCATTCTTTGCAGTCCGGCTAGCAGCTCTTCTTGACAGAGTTCGTCTTCGGGGGATCTCCTTTCGGAGATGGTGGAGAGTGAGACCCCCTAACCTCTCCGCCTCATGAGGCGGGCGACCCCGAGGTGTCATCACGGAGGAGTCCGGATCTGCCGAAGCCAGAAGCTAATCCTTCGGCCTCCCTGAGCCCGGAGCGTTCGGCTCCCACGGGGGGCGATGAGAAGGGTCCGACACAGTTTGGTGTCTGGCCAGACACACTGACGGGCCTTCTGGAGCGAGCTGCTCTCTCGGAGGAGCACCATTTATTAATGAGCATGGTGCTCGAGAAGATTTCCTCCGCCACAAGCGGGTTGAATGAAGCCTCTATGAGACTGCTCAAAGGCTTTGAGGTATGAAAAATACGTAATTTTTGGCTGTGACGCATGCGCTAGGTGTTCTCCATATGGATAGTAGCCCCTGAGACTCTTGTTGCCCGCCCTAGGCTGCAAATGGAGGATCATATTGTATGAGTAATGATTGCACTGTATTTATGCCCAGGTGTCTAAGGATCCGGCAGCCGACCAATCTATTGAAGTTGCCGAACTAAGGAGGCAGATTGGAGCTATTGATGCCGATATCACACTGGTGAACGAGCGGCTTAACGAGTCACAAGGTATGTGCTCTTGTTTCCTTATTATTATTTATAGGAAAAACCAAGAGGGGCATAATGCTAATGTTATATGCTTGGACTGCAGACGGTGCTGCTGCAGTGGAAGCCCTGAGGGCGGAACTTGCCCAGGCCAAGGAACAGGCCCGGGTGAGCAATGGGCTGCCCTAAAGGCGGCCGAAGAGTTGAGAGCCGAACAGGCTGCTCATTGCCGGAGCGAAGACAGAATAGCCGAAATGGCTGTGGAGCTAGAAAATGCCGCCAACCGGTATGAGCTTCTTGAAAAAGAAAATCATGCGAATAAGGCTGACCTGAAGAAGGCCCTTGATGCGGCCAAGGAGACGCGTTCCGATCTTAGGGATGCACGGGAGGAGCTTCGACAGGCCGGAGAAATCGCGGCTGGAAACCCCTATTTGTTCCGGTTGAAGTTTTTAGATCCGAAGTACGCTCCTTTGGATTGACGCTGGAGTCCTACAGATGCCTATGCGGATTTTTTGAAGAGTACGGCTGATGCAGCCAAGTTTTTTGAGGTTCAAAAAGATGATGAAGTGGAAAAGTTGTTCTGGTTGCAGTTCAGCGCTCCAACGTGCAAATTTCCTTTGAGTGAGAAGATGGCTGCTGTGGCCGAGCTCCACAGGCTGTCCGGTCTTGCAATGCGGTCTGTACTAGACCATCTATGGCCGAAGGGGCCGAAGCCGGATAGTTATTTTGGTTTAGTGCAACAATTCCTTGGTGCCGTATCGCGGATCGATGCCATGAAGAGGTCGGCGTGCATAGAGGGTGCCCGGATGGCTCTTGACTGTGTTAAAGCATACTGGACAGATATGGACGCCACCGTCATTGCGACCAAGAATCCGGCGGGGGGCCAGGATCCGGCCGAGCACATCTTGGAGCAGGTAGCAGAAGGTGCTCGCTTAATAGAGGCTCAGTGCTCGAAGAATGTCATGTTCGAGTGACAAATTGTGTCATTGTAAAACCAATGTTATTTTGATTATGAGGCTATATTTAAACTTTTTGCCCGAAAGTATTATTGTGCCTCCTGTGCGGCCGTTTTTATGTATATGTGTAATCTGAAAGTTAGCAGTCGTTGGCTTCAGCCTCCATGCATACAATGCGGGGGTGTTCACAAAAAAATTGCGTAATCACACTTGATCCAACGTCTTGGTCCATTAAGGAGGTGATCGCACGTCGAACTAGGCGACCGGACTATATAGCTGTAATACTTTCACTTAGCCATAGGAGTTTGACGGTGGGGCTACTATGTAGCCCCTGGTACCTTTGCGTGCATCCGAATACGGGCGCGTATGTACATGACCGAAAAATGGTCCTTCGTTAATGCGGCGGAATCCTAAAGATTCCAATAAGTCTTCGAGTGGTTGAACATTCTCTCGCGATATCATGATAGTTAGTTTTCGGCTTTCTCTACTGAGGTGTTCATCCGGAATAACCAGGGCACAATCGCAGTAGTTCTCCTTTGGTAACCTTAGCCGATAAGAATGGAATGGAAGGCGGCGAACCCAGGAGCCGGGCAAACCCAACATTTGACCAAAGACATGATTCGGAGCTGATGCATATAAGGCCAAACTCGCGACGCCGAACACTCCGAAGGTATTCGGACTTTATAACATATACTGAGCTGAGTAACACCCTTTATTATGAACCATGTATTCCCAGGTACGTGCATTAGTCTGTCGTGGCGAAATGCCAATAACGGCAGTATCCCCTGTGGGTGTAGTACCCGTGGGATGTGTAAGCAACAAGAGACAATAAAGAAGGTTTACACAGGGGCTTAATCTAAAGAGAAACCTTTGGGCGGGGCCCTACTGCACGTCTGCGCCTTTGTCTCCGTTGTGCCGTGTCCTGGGAGGGTGTCGCACGAATGGTGTCTGTAAAAAGAAAAACTCATGTAGGAGAGTTTGACTTAAGCGTGCGAAAAGTTGGCTATCACTAATGGATAGTAAAAGTGTAAGACAGTGGCCTGTTAATAAGGTCAGGCCGAAAATTGGGCTTTATTAATTATCTATATCCCATGGTGTCCTCTATGGGATTACATGTGTGGTGCCTAGATAAGGTTTATCTGGGCTACCGGACTCGTCTAACTGTGTCCGTGGTCCTAACGACCAGTCATGTTTTCAGGTATTAGAGGCCGCTTAGAGTCCGACGACTGGGGCCTTCACGTACTCTTCTGCACGTGAGGAACGCTCCGCATTTCCATTAACGGTGATGATGCCACGTGGACCGGGCATCTTGAGTTTAAGGTAGGCATAGTGTGGTACTGCGTTAAAGCGGGAGAAGGCCCTTCTCCCGAGCAATGCATGATAGCCGCTTTGGAGGGGGGTGATGGTGAAGAGTAGTTCCTCGCTTCTGGAGTTTCCTGGGGCACCGAATGTTACCTCCAGTATGAGGGAGCCCCTGCAGTAGGCTTCGACGCATGGTATCACCCCTTCAAAGGTGGTGTTACTGTGGTTGATTCTGGATGGGTCTCCCCATCCTGCGGATAGTGTCCTGGCATATTAGATTAAGACTACTGCTGCCGTTCATGAGGACGTGAGTAAGATGGTATCCATCGACTATTGGGTGGACCACCAAGGCAGCTGATCCTTCGTGCCGAATACTAGTCGGGTAGTCCTGTGATCGAAAGTGATCAGGTAAGCCGACCAGTGGTTAAGTTTGGGAGTGACGGGCTCTATACGTATGCGTCTCTGAGCGTGCATTCGCGCCTTCTCGTGGATATATGAGTCGCGTGGATCATGTTTACTGTTTTTACCTCTGGTGGGAATTTGTTCTATCCCCCAGTGTTCGGCTGGCGAGGCTCATCCTCGTCTTCACTTGGTGTTTCCCTTCCCTTGTGTTCGGCATTTAATTTGCCGGCCTGCTTGAAGACCTAGCATTCTCTGTGAGTGTGGTTTGCAGGTTTTTCGGGGCTGCCATGAATTTGGCACAGTCTGTCCAGGACTTTGTTCAGTCCGGACGGTCCTTCTTTGCCACCTTTGAGTGGCTTCTTAGGACCGGGTCGAGAGCCCCTGAATCCGGCATTGACCATTGTGTTGTCCGGAATTTCTTCCTTGGGTTGATGTTTGTTTTTATTGCGCCGTGGCTTCCCGTTGCCATCCCCGATTTCGGATTTACTTGGGTCGCTGGTGCCTTTACGGGCCAACCAGCTATCTTCGCCTGCACAAAATCGGGTCATAAGGTTTGTTAAGGCTGCCATTGTCCTCAGCTTTTCTTGGCCGAGGTGTCTGGCGAGCCACTCGTCCCGGATGCTATGCTTGAAGGCCGCTAGGGCTTCGACATCCGAACAATCAACGATTTGATTCTTCTTAGTGAGGAATCTGTTCCAAAGCTTGCGGGCGGACTCTCTAGGCTGTTGAATTATGTGACTTAAATCGTTCGCATCCGGAGGTCGGCCATAGGTCCCTTGAAAATTGGCCCTGAAAGCATCCTCGAGTTCCTCCCAACTTCCAATTGAATTTTCGGGGAGGCTTTTCAACCAGGGTGGAGCTGGTCCCTTCAACTTGAGGGGACGGTATTTGATGGCATGGAGGTCGTCCCCACGAGCCATGTGGATATGTAGGATAAAATCCTCAATCCAGACCCCGGTGTCTGTCGTTCCGTCGTATGCCTCTATGTTCACAGGTTTAAAACCCCGTGGGAATTCATGGTCCAGCACCTCTTCGGTGAAGCACAGGGGGTGAACAACCCCTCAATATCTGGACGTGCTGTGGCATGCCGTCGGCTGTTGTTGTGTCTAGTGCTGATTCCGAACTGGTATCCGATCGGTATGATCATTTTGGTGACCATTGTTCTGCGTCGGGGTGTGTCCTTTAGATCCATAGATGGACCTAGCCGCGCCGGCCTTTTTATCCGGGAGCTCGCGTAAATTGTGTGCGGCGTCGGTAGCTGCTCTATTGTGGTTACGAAGTGGTTTTTCTGGCCTCCTGGCCGTATTGTTCTTTGGCGGAATGACCTCATCGTCAAATTCTGGCAGCAGCTTGCGTTTTGGATAGCTCTTTGTGTGGCGGCCGTCGCCGTACTTTTCTTTAGTGTCTAGCACTTTATTCCATCTGCAATTGAGCATTTCCTGTGCGGCCTTAAGCCTTTGCTTCTGCTTCTCTAGACTTCTCGTAGTGGCCATAAGCCTTCTATGGAGGTTATCTCGTTCCAAGCGTGTTTCCGGGATGATGAATGCATCGTCATCCGTACTGTGCTCTTGTCCCGGGGAGGTTTGATGAATTCGTCCCTCGGGATTATTGTGATCGGGCGTCTGCTCCGGGCTATGTTCGGCATGACCTGGTTCATCCCGCTCCATTGCTGGGTCCATGTGGTCGTTGTTGCCTTCAGAGTTGACTGGGGTGTCGATCTTTCTAGCGCTGTTATCGCTATTTTTACTATTGCTGGACATGGAGCGGCGTCTGCGTCGTCGTTTTGGCTTTTGTCCGGGGGTTTTATCCTCCGGTTTGTCGCCGTCGTGTTCTTAGGCGTATCCACCATGTAAATATCATATGACGAGGTGGCAGTCTAGCGCCCCGTTGGTTCTGGTTCGTCTCCTGCGCTAATGTCCATACCGTCGGTATCATTGGAGTCGAAGTCGAGCATGTCTGATACATCGTCGACAGTGGCTATGAAGTGGGTGGTGGGTGGGCAACGGATTTCTTCTTCACCTTCTCCCCCTTGATCCGTACATAGTTCTGCTAAGAGTCTCCTGACAAAGAGAGACTTTAATGAGTTTAGCATGTCGCCAAAGGGCGAGTACTGAAAGATATCCGCAGCGGTGAACTCCATTATCGGAGCCCATCCAGATTCGGCGGGCTCGGGAGTTCGCGGACTGGGACCTACAGCCGGATACGAGTCCGAGGGTCCAGTGTCACATGCTTCCTTGGGGGTGAAGTCTGTGTTCGGCTCTACCGCCGACGAGTGTGTGGCCTTCGGGGCGGGGTCCATCCACCCGTCCTCGGGCGATGCAATCTGCTCCGGATTTAGATCCGGGGCTCCTACAGCTGCGATATCCTGAGCATTGTCCGACAACAGGTCTAAGCCGTGCTCGTCGTGACTGTTCGACGCCCCTGGCGTAGGCCCGAATCTGTTGAAGATCAAGTCTCCGCAGATATCGGCCGTGTAGTTCAAGTTTCCGAACCTGACCTGGTGGCCAGGGGCATAGCTGTTGATCTGCTCCAGATGGCCAAGCGAATTGGCCCGCAGTGCGAAGCCGCCGAACACGAAGATCTGTCCGGGGAGAAAAGTCTCACCCTGGACCACGTTGTTGTTGATGATTGAAGGAGCCATCGAGCCTTGTAGCGACGACACAGAGGAACTCTCAATGAAAGCATCAATGTCGGTGTCAAAACTGGCGGATCTCGGGTAGGGGGTCCCGATCTGCGCGTCTCAGGCTAATGGTAACAAGAGGCAAGGGACTTAATGTTTATCCAGGTTCGGGCCCTCTTGATGGAGGCAAAACCCTACTTCCTGCTTGATTGATATTGATGATATGAGTGTTACAAGAGTTGATCTACCATGAGATCATAGAGGCTAAACCCTAGAAGCTAGCCTATGATGATTATGATTATCTCTCTAAGGACTAAACTCTCTGGTTTATATAGATACCAGAGAGGGCTAGGGTTTACATGGAGTCGGTTACAAAGAAGGAAATATAATATCCGGATCGCCCAGCTTGTCTTCCACGCAAAGGAGAGTCCCATCCGGACACGGGACGAAGTCTTGAGTCTTGTATCTTCACGGTCCAACAGTCCGGCCAAAGTATATAGTCTGGCTGTCCGGATACCCCCTAATCCAGGACTCCCTCAGTGGGTAACCAAACCATGCCATAAGTCCAACTCCTAGGTTTAGGCAAGTTCCAAACGGCTGCGTGGAGGACGCTTGACATGCATCCTCTTTATAAAGAGGTCAAGACCTGTCCTTTTCTTTCCACGCCTTATCCTTCCCTTCTCCCACCTCGAGTTCCACCACCCAAGGTTTAGTCCAAGTGCTCCAAACCTTCAACCATGTCCGGACCCAACCTTCAAGGCCGGTGGATGGCCTCTTCCATTACAGAGGAGGACATCAAGAAGCTTAGGGAGGCCAGGTATTTGACCGCCGAAATCCTTCACAGGCTTCCTGCTCAAGGGCAGGTTATTCCCACTCCCAAACCCAACGAGAGCGTCGTATTCATCTCCCACTTCCTCCGAGGGCTAGGCTTCAACATTCATCCCTTTGTTAGAGGGCTCATGTTCTATTACGAGCTAGACTTTCACGATCTAGCTCTAGATTCCTTCCTTCACATCTTGACGTTCATCGTTGTGTGTGAGGCCTTCCTCCGCATTACCCCACACTTCGGTTTATGGCTCAAGACCTTCAATGTGAAGCCGAAGATGATCAACGGGCGACACGCAGCATGCGGAGGTGCTATAATAAGCAAATGTGTCGATGCTTTATGGTCAAAGGGTTCCTTCCCGGAGGTTTCCAACCTATGGCAACGGGAGTGGTTTTATATCACAGTACCCCGAGGTAGAAAGTGGGCGGCCACCCCAGCCTTCCGCTCTGCTCCTCTGCCACAGCTTGCATCATGGGTCAACAAGTGGCTGGACTAGGGATTGGTTGATGATGTGCAGATATTGCAAAGCCGCATTTAGGATCTCATAAAAAAGGACACCAATATTGTCAAGGTAATCCAAGTAATGTTAGTTCATCGGGTCCTTCCATGCCAACGTCGTCCTCTCCGTATGTGGGAGTTCAACCCAGAAGGACTGCGAACTGTTCAGCACTTCTTCGGCAGGACGCTCGAAGAGATGTATCAATTATTCTTCGGATCATGAATAAAGTGTCCGGACACAACAGAGGATGCAGGCCTCAACTGCAACCGTCCAGATACCCAGGTAAGTAACTCCGTGACCGAACATGCTGTCATTATATTTGTCACAACATTATTCTGAAAAACCACCCTTGGCTAGGACTGGATAAGAAAGGCGGAGAGGATCAGGTGTTCGGCCCTCTTCCCGAAGATTCGCCGAATCCTATACTAACCAAGATGTTGGCTCGCGCACCTTATCAAGTGCCATCAGGGGAGGACAAGGAGAGAAATGGGAAATCCAAAAGAGGACTTCATGCTGGAGGTACGTCACGCATCCTGACTGGGGAAATTAGTACCCCCGTGTCAGAGGATGAACGGGGAGGAGAATCTAGCATCCCCTCTCCCCACGGGGAGAAAAGGATCGCCCCCAAAGACTTGGAAGCAGAGGTCTCCAAACAAGGGAAGACACCTTCATTAGGGGGCCCTACCCCGAAGGGCAACATTGCTGCACAACACCCACAGGGGCGCCAACCGTTAACCAAGCAGTAAGTGAACAAAGGTGCTTAGTAAGCATTCCCCGTTCTTTTCCTGGGAATAACGACCGAGACATATGTTTTGCAGTTCGGCTCATAGCCTCCCTCCACAATGTTCGTCCTTGGGGGATCTTCTTCCGAAGATGGTGGAGAGCGAAAACGCCTCCTCATACCTCTCCGCCTCATGAGGCGGACGATCCTGAGGTGTCGTCCTGGAGGATCTCTCCCGATCCGCAAAGACCGGAAGGTAACTCTTCGGCCGCCCGAAATCCGGGGTTTTCGGCTCCTAGAGAGACCAAAAATAAAAAAACCCAAACTGTTTGATATACAACCGGATACATTGACGGGTCTTCTGCAGCAAGCGGCTATCTCAGAGGCACATCGTACCTTAATTGGTACGGTGGTTGAGAAGATATCATCCGCAAAAAGCAGGTTGAATGAGGCTTTCACGAACCTGCTAAGAGGCTTTGAGGTACGCAAAGTGATATTCTCTGATTGTACCATACACGCAAGGTGCACTTTGTATAGATAGTAGCCCCTGAGACTCTGATTGCCATCTGGACGAGGCGAGCAGATGATCATAGTCTCTGATAATGATGGTGCCAATGTTGTATGCAGGCGGCTGCAGCTCCGGCGGCTGACCGGACTGCTGAATTTGCCGAACTAAGGCGACAACTTGACGTGGCGGATGCGGACATTACGCTTGTGAACAAGTGGCTTGACGAGGCATAGGGTATGTATATTTGGGTGGTCAGCAAATATTAATAAGAGCATGATACTAGGATTTATAATATGCTTTGACTGCAGATGGTGCTGCCGCCGTGGAGACCTTCGGGTAGAGCTTGCCCGGGCCAAGGAGCAAGCCAGGAGAAGCAATGCGGCCGCCGTGAAGCCAACTGATGAATTAAAAGCCGAACAGGTTGCTCATCGCCAAAGTGAGGATAAAATAGCCAACATGGATCTTGAACTAAAAAATGCCGCCAGCCGATATGAGCTTCTCGAAAGGGAAAGCCAAATGAAAATGGCTGACATAAAGAAGGCCTTACAAGCGGCAAAGGAAACTCGCTCTGAGATGAGAGTGGCTCGGGAGGAGCTTCGGCCAGCCGGTGATATCGCGGCTGGGAATCCCTTTTTATTGCAAACGAAATTCAGCGATCCGAAGTACGCCCCTCTTGATCAATTGTGGAGTTCTTCAGACGCATATTTGGATTCGGCAAAGAGTGCTGCTGATGTGACGCAGTATTTCAAAGATCAAGAAGACCATGAGGTGGAAAGATTGTTCTGGTCACAGTTCAGTGCTCCAAAGCATCCATTGCTGTTGAATGAGCAAATGGCCGAATGGGTCGAGCTCCCTAGGTTATCCGGGCTTGCCATGAAGGCTGTCGTGGATCACCTGTGGCTGAAGGAACCAAGTCTGGATAGTTATTTTGGTTTGGTGCAACGATTTATTCGTGCTATGCCGCATATCGACGCTGTCAAGAGGTCAGCGTGCATAGAGGGTGCGCGGATGGCCCTTGCCCGTGTTAAGACATATTGGGCGAAGATGGACGCCACCGATATTGCAACCAGGGGTCCGCCGGGGGGCCAGGACTCGCCCGAGCACTATTTTGAAGAAGTCTTAGAAGGTGTCCGTTTAATAGAGGCTTAGTGCTCAAAGAATACCATGTTCAAATGACATGTATCTTCATTGTAAAAACAATGCTTTTGATAATAAAGGCTATATTTATACTTTTGCCCGTAAAGTATTGTAGTGCCTCCTGTGCGGCCGCTTATGTATATGTGTATATAACCTGGAAGTTTGCAGTCGTCGGCTTCAGCCCCCTCACATATAATGCGGGGGTGTTCGGAAAAGTGCGTAATCACATTTGATCCAATGTCTTGGTCAGCTAAGGAGGTGGTAGCGCGGCGAACGAGGCAATCGGACTATATAGCTTTAACACTTTCACTTAGCCATAGGAGTTTGACGGTGGGGCTACTATATAGCCCCTAGTATGTCCTCGTTCATCCGAATATGGTGCGTGTACGTACGTGGTCAGGAAACCGGTCCTTCGTTAATGTGGAGGAATCGTGAAGATTCCGCTGAGTCATCGAGTGGTTGACCAGTCTCTCGCTTTATCATGACAGTCAGTTTTCGGCTTTCTCAACTAAGGTGCTCATCCGGATGAACCAGGGCACATTCACAGTAGCTCTCCCGGTGCCACCTTAGCCGATAGAGCGGAACGTTAGGTAGCAAAACACGGGAGCCAGGCAAACCCAACTATTGACCAAAGACATGATTCGGAGCTGATGCATATAAGGCCAAACTTGCGACGCCGAACACTCCCGAAGGTATTCAGACTTTACAACATATACTGGGCTGAGTACCACCCTCGATAATGAACCCAGAATTTCAAGGTAGGTGCATCAATCTGGCGTGACGGAAGAGCGCCTGTGGTGAGAGCATAGATCCCAAAAACACACTGGCTGCTGTCTCTGTAACGTGTATTTTAGAATGGGGAATCATAAGCTCGCCGGTAGCGCCGGTATTCCTCTTGGTTATTTTAAGTGCCAAGAGGGTGTGAGACATCAAGAGATAATAAAAAGGTTTACACGGGGTCTTAATCTAAAAAGAAACCTTTGGACGGGGCCCTGCTGCATGTCTGCGCCTTTGTCTCCATTGTGTCGTATCTTTGAAGGGTGTAGCACGATGGCCACCTGTTAAAAAAAAAAGAAAAACCCAGGTGAAAGATTCTGGTGTGACCGTGCGTAAAGTCCGTTGAACTTAATGAACCGTGAAAATTCAATTCCTTGAGTGTAAATAGGATCAAGCCGAACTATGGACCCTTTACATGCGGGCAACCCCCAACACCACATATGGGGGCATTGCCGTTAATCAAGCTCAGGTTTATCTGGGCTGCTATAACTAGGTGTGCGCCGAACACGTCTAGCCATGTCCGTGGTCTCGAAGACCGATGAGTTAGTCGGATTGGAGGGGTCGTTCAGTGGTTCAGCTGCTAGAGCCGCCACATAATCTTTCGCACGAAGAGAACGCTTTGTGTTTCCGCTGATTGTGATGATGCCACATGGACTGGGCATCTTAAGTTTGAGATAAGCGTTATGCGGTACTGCATTGAAGCGAGCGAAGGCTGTTCTTCCGAGTAGTGCATGATAGGCGCTTCGGAACAGAGCGATGTCGAAGATTATATCTTTGCTTCGAAAGTTGTTGGGAGAACCGAATGCAACCTCTAACGTCAAAGAGCCCATGCAGTGGGCCTCTACGTCTGGTATTATTCCTTTAAAGGTATTACTGCTTTGGCTGATTCTTGACGGGTCTATCCCCGTCTTGTGGACAATGTCCTGATATATCAGATTAAGATCACTGCCACCCTCCATGAGGACTCAGGTGAGATGGTATCCGTCAATTATTGGGTCGAGCACCAAGGCGGCCAAACCTCCATGTCAGATACTAGTCGGATGATCCCTATGACCGAAAGTGATCGGGCAGGCCGACCATGGATTGAATTTGGGGTCGACTGGTTCTACAGTGTATACATCTCGGAGTGCGCGTTTGCGCTTCCTCTTTGGTATGTGGGTGGCATAAAACATATTCACTGTTTTGACCTTTGGTCGAATTTTTTCTGTCCCCCAGTGTTCGGCTAGTGAGGTTCGTCTCGTCTTCACTTGGTGGCTCCCTCCCCTTGTGTTCGGCATTTAGCTTGCCAGCCTACTTGAAGACCCATCATTCTTTGTTGGTGTGATTCGTAGGTTTCTTGGGGGTGCCATGAATCTGACTGGACCTGTCAAGAATTTTATTTAGGTTGGACGGTCCATCTCTGCTGCCTTTAAATGGCTTTTTCCGTTGACCGGGTCTAGAGCCCCTGAATCCGGCGTTTACCGCTGTGTTGTCTGGGCTGTCTTCATTATTTCGACGCTTGTTTTTATTGCGTCCCGGTTTTCCATTGCCATCCCTTATTTCGGACGTGCCTGGATCGTTGGTGCCGCTTCGGGCCAACCAACTGTCCTCACCTGCGCAAAAGCGGGTCATAAGAGTTGTTAAGGCTGCCATTGTCCTTGACTTTTCCTGGATGAGGTGTCTAGCAAGCCATTCATCCCGGACACTGTGTTTGAAAGCCCCCAGGGCTCCGGCATCCGGATAGCCGACGATTTGGTTCTTGTTGGTGAGAAATCTGTTCCAAAGCTTATGGGCTGACTCTGCGAGTTGTTGAATTATGTGACTTAAATCATCCGCATCTGGGGGTCGGACATATGTCCCTTGAAAATTAGCCCTGAAAGCATCCTCAAGTTCCTCCCAGCTTCCAATGGAATTTTTGGGAAGGTTTTTCAACCAGTGCCGAGCTAGTCCTCTCAACTTGAGGGGCAGGTATTTGATGGCGTGGAGATCGTCTCCGCGAGCCATATGGATGTGAAGAATAAACTCCTCAATCCGGACTGCAGGGTATGTAGTTCCGTCGTATGCCTCGATGTTTACGGGTTTAAACTCCTCTGGAAATTCATGATCCAGCACCTCATCGGTGAAGTACAGGTGGTGTGTGGCACCCGTGTACTTGGATGTGTTGTGGCATGGGTCTGACGGCTGTAGTGTTCGGTATTGATTCCGAGCTGGTAGTCAATGAGTGTAGTCGTTTTGGTGGCCGTGATCCTGCGTAGGAACGTGTTTCTTATATCCATACGGACCTGGCCATACTAGCTCTTTTGTCCAAGTGCTCACATAGATCGTGTGTTGACTTGTGTGCGACATCATTAGCCGCTCTGTCTCGGCCATGGGGTGGTCGGTCCGGCAGATCGGCCGTATTGGTTTTCAGCGGAATGGGCGCGATAGCCTCGTCGTCGAATTCGGGCAGCAGCTTGTGTTTTGGATAACTCTTTGTGTGACGATCACCGCCGTATATTTCGTCAGCGTCGAGCACCTTGTTCCATCTATGGTTGAGCATATCCTGCGCGGCTTTAAGCCATTGCTTCTGGTTCTTCAAGCTCCTCGCGATGGCAATAAGCCTTTTGTGGAGGTGCTCTTGTTCCAAGTGCTTTTTCGGGATGATGTGTGCATCGTCGTCCGGACAGTTTTCCTCTCCGGAGGCAGGTTTATAAGTTTTGTCTTCGGCATTGCTGTGATCGAACAGCGGCCCCGGACTGTGCTTGCCGCCCCCTACTCCATCGCTAGGTCCGCGGGGTCGTCGTTATCTTTAGCATTGTCCGGGGTGTTATTCTTTCTTGTGCCGGTATTGCTGTTTTTGCTATGGTGGGGTTTAGAGCGGCGCCGCTGACGTCGGCGCTTTGTTTGCTTTTCAAGAGGATTATCCTCTGTTGCATCCTTTTGATACTCGCCATTGCTTTCTTTGGGTGTGTCCACCATATATATGTCATATGATGAGGTGGCTGTCCATCGCCCTGGGGGCGGTGGTTCCCGTTCTTCTCCGGCATCGTCGTCCATACCGTTGATGTCCTTGGAGTCGAAATCAAGCATGTCGGTTGAGTCATCGACAGTGGCTACTAAGTGGGTGGTGGGTGGGTAACGAATTCCTTCATCATCCACTCCCCACTCAAGCCGGACATAGTTTGGCCAAGAGTCTTCTGACAGGGAGAGAGATTTTAATGAGTTTAGCACGTGGCCCAAGGGTGAGTGCTGACAGATATCCGCGGAGCTAAACTCCATGATCGCTGCCCTATTAGATTCGATGGGCACGAATGTACGCGGTTCGGAGCCTATGGCCGGAGACGAGTCCGAGGGTCCGATGACACAGACTTCCTTGGAAGTGAGATCTGTGTTCGTCTCTATCGCTGCTGAGTGTGCGGCCTCCGTGACGAGGTCCATCCTCCCGTCCTCGGATGGCACGATCTGCGCTGGATTTAAAGCCATGGCAGCTGCACGTGTGATCTCCTGAACACCGTCCGATGGCAGATCTAGGTCATGCTCGTCGAGACTGTAGGGTGCACCTGCCATGGGCTAAATCCGTCGAAGATCAAGTCTCCGCGGATGTCGGCAGTGTAATTCAGGCTTCCAAACAAGACCTGATGGCCAGGGGCGTAGCTATCGATCTGCTCCAGATGGCCAAGCGAGTTGGCCCGCAGTGCGAAGCCGCCGAATACAAAGATCTGTCCGGGGAGGAAAACCTCACCCTAGACCGCATCATTGTAGATGATCGAAGGGGCCATCAAGACTTGTGGTGACGACACAGTGGAACTCTCAATGAAAGCACCAATGTCGGTGTCAAAACCGGCGGATCTCGGGTAGGGGGTCCCGAACTATGCGTCTAAGGCTAATGGTAACAGGAGGCAGGGGACACGATGTTTACCCAGGTTCAGGCCCTCTCTATGGAGGTAATACCCTACTTCCTACTTGATTGTTCTTGATGATATGAGTATTACAAGAGTTGATCTACCACGAGATCATAGAGGTTGAACCCTAGAAGCTAGCCTATGATTATGATTGTTCTTGTCCTACGGACTAAACCCTCCGGTTTATATAGACACCAGAGGGGGCTAGGGTTACATAGAGTCGGTTATAGAGAAGGGGATCTACATATCCGAATTGCCAAGCTTGCCTTCCATGCAAAGGAGAGTCCCACCCGGACACGGGATGAAGTCTTAAATCTTGTATCTTCATAGTCCAACTGTCAGACATAAGCATATAGTCCGGC
>NC_041387.1:264770093-264803200 GCF_002162155.2 Triticum dicoccoides
ACCTCTCTGGCAAGCCCCCCAACCCGCTGCGGCTGGTTCTTCCTTAACTCCGGTGAGCCCCCCACCCCCTGAAAATCGACTGACACCAAAGTCAATTCAGTCGACTGAAGTGCCACTAAATTGAAAAGATGCACATGCAGACACGTGGGGAGCTGGGCAGTAGAGCAAGGCCGCTTTCGAAAAACTTATACCTGAGGGTCGCCGGGATGTTAGCAGCGGCAGGTCGGATATGCGCACAATATGGCAGGGTTGAAGAAGGGTCGGAGGACCTCCCGAGCCGGCGCTATGTTGGAGAGAATGGCACAGACAGAGGATTGGGTCCCGCCGGCAGCTGTGGGTTTCCTCCCTCGCCGCTGATGACCGCGTGAACGATGCACTAGTCCTCTACACACACCGGCCAAAGGGATCCGGCCGGATCGTGACCAGCGGTGAGCAGAGAGAAAATGTCGCTACCGATGTCTTGCTTAGATCTGGAGAGGATGAGAGAATGAAGAGAGCAACCCTAGTAAAGCAAGTGCTCAGGCCCCTGCTTATATATATAGTGGGGTAATTATCTTTTTCTCTCCACAACAAGCGTTTCAATTTGTGTACGTGGCATTAAAGAAAATAAACTCTCTATTTAATGTGACTAACTGTACGACTCCTACTAACCTAGTAAAGTAGTAGTATTGTTTCGTTGTGCTCCCCGGCCCTCCATTCATTAAACAACCCCACAGGTGAATAAACATACAGTACTAGTATTTATATACGAACAAGCTCGGACTATTTTCGCTTTGAGACATCGATGGTACAATTTGACCACATGCATCAACGGACTCAGTACTCCTACTTTGAAGTAACTTATACGTATATGCACAGTTTACATTCCGAATCACTAGCTAGAGCTTGACCTGTATTTGTTTACATGTACCACATTTTTATTTCTGTTTTCTTGATGAGGACATCAATACCATTGTTACACCCACAACCCCTTCTGCTATACATACTGGAGCAATTACTAGAGCTCGCGCACGCCAATTAAATTACCAGGTACTTCCGTTTCTAGATAATGATTCTAATGTTCATGAGAATATGATGCTGCCTAAATTGGATACATTTGTTTTGCTTACAAATGAAGGGTCTAGCTTGGAGAAGGATGAACATTGGAGCAAGAACAAGCATGGAGATGATGGCATGCGCAAGGGGAACAAGAACGGAGTTACAAGTGATGATTTCATGACGTTGAAGCCACCATAATGAGTGCATGAAGCCTTGGACAAATTTACAAGATGCTACTTCATAACTTTTGTCCAGAGGCTATTCTAGGTGCTGCATCACCTTATTAGTGGGCCAGGCCCATGTAATTTAGAAATACTTGAGTATAGGCTGTTTTTAGAGTCCGTATGTGTGGGGAAACAAGAGATAGGGTTGGTTTCGGACCCCTTCCCCAAGGGCCACGAAATTCCCCCCCTCTTCCTCTATATATACATCCCTTAAGGCGTCGTTTAGAATTTGGGTTTTGTTTATATTAAAAGTTCGCCATAGCTGCAACTTCGCGTACTTCGTTTGTGTTCAACGACCAGACCAAGACGTCATAAAACCCCATCTTGATCAATAAAGCTTTCATCTTATATTCGCAATATCCGGATTGCAATCTCAGTTTCTTGCTTATTCTTCATTTGCTCGTAGGAAATAGACCCTCGTGGTCAGGTTGATCGTGCTCCGGCATTGTCAGTAACCTCTCAGAGTTGGTTTAGCGATTGCTAAGGCGCGACATCCTCGCACGTACATAGTCGGCTCGTCAAAGTCTACTCCTCCGAATGATAATAACCATCTCATCGTAAGACGGGACACCTTTGCCTCTATCAAACCGTGCACCATATCGTAGTAATCCAGAGGAGACGAAATAGATTATGCATCAAGTACAGGAGCTTCTCGACAAAGGTTATATACGCGAGTCCCTTAGTCATTGTGCTGTTCCTATTATTCTAGTGCCGAAAAAGGATGGTACATCGCGTATGTGTGTTGATTATAGATGCATTAATAATATTACTATTCGTTATCGTAATCCTATTCCTAGGCTAGATGATTGAATTGAGTGGCTCTACAATATTATCCAAAGTTGATTTGCGTAGTGGATACCATCAAATTCGTATGAAATTGGGGGATGAATGGAAAACAACATTTAAAACTAAGTTTGGATTATATGAGTGCTTAGTCATGCCTTTTGGGTTAACTAATGCACCTAGTACTTTCTTGAGATTAATGAACGAAGTTTTACGTGCTTTCATTGGACGATTTGTGGTAGTTTACTTTGATGACATATTGATTTATAGCAGATCTTTGGAGGAACATTCGGAACATTTACGTGCTGTTTTTATTGCTCTACGTGATGCACGTTTGTTTGTTAACCTTGGGAAGTGCACCTTTTGCACCAACCAAGTGTCTTTTCTTGGCTATGTTGTTACTCCATAGGGATTGAAGTTGATAAAGCCAAGATTGAAACTATTGAGAGTTGGCCGCAACCCAAAACAGTCACACAAGTGAGGAGTTTTCTTGGCCTCACTGGATTCTATAGGCATTTTGTGAGAGATTTTAGCACCATTGCTCCACCTCTCAATGAGCTTACAAAGAAGGATGTGCCTTTTGTTTGGGGTACCGCACAGGAAGAAGCCTTCATGGTGTTGAAAGATAAGTTGACACATGCTCCTTTACTCCAACTTCCTGATTTTAATAAGACATTTGAGCTTGAATGTGATGCTAGTGGAATTGGATTAGGGGGTGTGTTATTACAAGATGGCAAACCTGTTGCATACTTTTCTGAAAAATTGAGTGGACCTAGTCTGAATTATTCTACTTATGATAAAGAATTATATGCTCCTGTTCGGACTTTAGAAACATGGCAACCTTATTTATGGCCCAAAGAATTTGTTATACATTTTGATCCTGAACCTTTGAAACATATTAAAAGTCAAGCTAAACTGAATCGTAGACATGCTAAATGGGTTGAATTCATCGAGACTTTCCCTTATGTCATTAAACACAGGAAGGGTAAAGAAAATGTTATTCCTGATGCATTGTCTCATTGCTATACTATGATTTCACAACTTGACTTCCAACTATTTGGTTTGCAGACCACCAAAGATCAATATGTGCATGATGCTGATTTTAAAGATGTATTGCAGAATTGTAAAGAAGGAAGAACATGGAACAAGTTCGTCGTTAATGATGGATTTGTGTTTCGTGCTAACAAGCTATGCATTCCAGCTAGCTCCGTTTGTCTTTTGTTGTTGCAGGAGGCGCAAGGAGGAGGATTAATGGGATACTTTGGCGTGAAGAAGACGGAGGACATACTAGCTACACATTTATTTTGGCCAAAGATGAGACGGGATGTTGAGCACTTTGCTGCTTGCTGCACTACATGTCAAAAAGCTAAGTCACGACTCAATCCTCATGGTTTATATATGCCTTTCCCTGTACCTAGTGTTCCTTGGGAGTATATATCTATGGACTTTGTTTTAGGTCTACCACGAACAAAGAAGGGGAGGGATAGCATATTTGTTGTCGTGGATAGATTCTCGAAAATGGCACACTTTATACCATGTCATAAAAGCGATTATGTTGTTAATGTTGCTGATTTGTTCTTTCGTGAAATTATTTGCTTGCATGGTGTGCCACATACTATTATTTCAGATCGTGATACTAAATTTCTTAGCCACTTTTGGATATGTTTATGGGCTAAGTTGGGGACTAAACTACTTTTAAGTACTACTTGTCACCCCCAAACTGATGAACAAACTGAAGTAGTCAATAGAACATTGTCTACTATGCTTAGGATGTTTTGAAGAATAATAAGAAAATGCGGGAACAATGCTTGCCTCATATTGAATTTGCTTATAATCGTTCATTGAATTCTACTACTAAGATGTGCCCTTTTGAAATTGTGTATGGTTTCAAAGAAGGTTAATTTTGATGCTAAACAACATGCTGAATTGATTTTTAAAAATGCATGAGTTAACTAAGGAAAACATTGAGCGTATGAATGCTAAATATAAACTTGCTGGAGATAAGGGTAGAAAACATGTTGTGTTTGCACCTGGAGATCTTGTTTGGTTACATTTGCGTAAGGATAGATTTCCTTATTTGCGCAAATCAAAGCTAATGCCACGTGCTGATGGTCCTTTTAAGGTGTTAGAGAAAATAAATGATAATGCATATAAACTTGAGATGCCTACAGATTTTGGGGTTAGTCCCAATTTTAACATTGCAGATTTAAAGCCTTATTTGGGTGAAGAAGATGAGCTTCCGTCGAGGATGACTTCATTTCAAGAAGGGGAGGATGATGAGGACATCAATACCATTGTTACCCCACAGCCCCTGCTGCTATACATACTGGACCAATTACTAGAGCTCGCGCACACCAGTTAAATTACTAGGTACTTTCGTTTCTTGGTAATGATTCTAATGTTCATGACAATATGATGCTGCCTAAACTGGATACTTTTGGTTTGCTTACAAATGAAGGGCCTAGCTTGGAGAAGGATGAACATTGGAGCAAGAACAAGCATGGATATGATGGCATGCGCAAGGGGAACAAGAACGGAGTTACAAGTGATGATTTTAGGACGTTGAAGCCACCATAATGAGTGCATGAAGCCTTGGACGAAATATACAAGATGCTACTTCATAATTTTCATCCAGAGGCTATTCTAGGTGCTGGGTCACCTTATTAGTGGGCCAGGCCCATGCAATTTCGAAATACTTGAGTATAGGCTGTTTTTAGAGTCTGTATGTGTGGGGAAACAAGAGATAGGGTTGGTTTCGGACCCCTTCCCCAAGGGCCACGAAATTCCCCCCCCTATTCCTCCATATATACAACCCTTAGGTCGTCGTTTAGAATTTTGGTTTTGTTTAGATTAAAATTTCGCCATAGCTGCAACTTCGCGTACTTCGTTTGTGTTCATCGACCAGACCAAGACGTCATAGAACCCCATCTTGATCAATAAAGCTTTCATCTTATATTCGCAATATCCAGATTGCAATCTCAGTTTCTTGCTTATTCTTCATTTGCTCGCAGAAAATAGACCCTCGTGGTCAGGTGATCATGCTCCGGCATGGTCAATAACCTCTCGGAGTTGGTTTAGCGATTGCTAAGGCGCGACGTCCTCGCACTTACGTAGTCGGATCGTCAAAGTCTACTCCTCTGAAACGATAATCACCATCTCATCAAAAGATGGGACACCTTTGCCTCTATCATTTCTGCTCCATGGCGCAATTCATTGATACAAAATTATACTATGAGTAGTTAAAAGTTAAGGGCGGGGCTTCTCCCGGGAAATATGCGCGACAGTTTTCGCGTAGGCGGTTTGATAGAGAGGCGAGGAGGGTGAGGGAGTAGCGGATTGAACTTACTGCTGGAAAGGTAGGGCCATGCGATTTGATGGTGCGTTACTGCTGGAAAGATGGGGTCTTGTGATATGACTACTCACTATCTCTACTCTCATAAAAAACAGAGTTGGTGATGATGGTGTGCCTGCCATTCTGCAATATAGGCCGTCCAATTTATATCTGACGGATAGGAAAGAAACAATTACAATTTTACAAAAAAGATACCCATACCCCTCTCCACATTTGCAAATAAGGCCTTCCCTCATTCATCCTTTTCTCCCACAATATAAACTACTCATACAAATGCATCTTGATGTTCTGTGCATGCGCATGGGCATCTTGCTAGTAGTCATGAATTACTGGTGCTACGACCGAGGTGATGCCCACCATCCGTTCCCCACTCTAATCTGGTGCATGGCATGTCGACCCGGATGCTGGCTCTCCCACATGTCGGCGAAGTACGTAAGAAGGAGAAAAGAATCATGCGGTATATATAGTGGATATACTAGTACTACTACTCACGTTGGCGGAGTACGAACCACGGTAGCCCAGTGAACCAGCAGGCGATAGGCCATAGAAACTAATGTGGTGATATGTGTCACGACCGGTTTTTCAATAAAATAATTATTGAGAAATCGATCTCTTGATTCCAGTATAGGAAGAGTTATCCTTACTGGTAGACAAATACTTGAATACAGAAGACCAGTAGCATCAAATATATTACAGGGTTGAGCTGAGGATGCTCAACAATTTATTACAAACACGCCAATATTGTACATAAGGGCGGTTATGACACAGGGGTGTGGTGACATGCTACTAGATCGAGATAAAAGTGGTGGTGGATAACTTGACTCCTAGACTGGCAGCTCATCGAGCGTCAAGGTGAGGCTCGATGAATTTATTTCTGGGGTAGCGGAAGCGGATATAATACAGTGACCAAATCCAAGATCGCACGGGACTGACTGGGACTCCTCTAGGCGTCGGACTCGCTATCGAACTCTTCATCCATGAGATCGCCTTCATCAACATCTGGCCAAATCAACAAGCCAGGTGAGTACTTTGAAAGTACTCGCAAGACAGTTCAGACAAAAGATATAACAAATGCATGCATGAATGCGTCGTGAACAAATTAATAATGCTCATTCCAATAATAAAAATTTGCACGACATGATAAGTAAAACAAATAACTGAAAACCGATCGGGTGTCTGGAGCGACGCCTCGAAAGGTAAACAAATGAAAATCATGCCGCAGTCGGGTGTCTAAGCGACACCACATAAAGGGCTTAGATTGAAAAGTAAAAGACAAGCGTGCCACAGTCGCACGTCTGGGTGACATCACAGAAAGGGCTTTTATTGAAAATAAATAACAAGCGTGCCGCAGTCGGACGTCTAAGCGACATCACAGAAGGGGCTTTTATTGAAGATAAATAGCAAGCGTGCCACAGTCGGACGTCTGAGCGACATCACATAAAGGGCTTATATCAATAGTAAATAACAAGTGTGCCACAGTCGGACGTCTGAGCGACATCACAGAAAGGGCTTATATCAAAAGTAAACAACAAGCGTGCCACAGTCGGACGTCTGAGCGACATCACAGAAAGGGCTTATATCAAAAGTGAATAACAGGTTAGTCCATCCATAAGAATAAACTTTTAACCGGACTTAACACTCAAGTAGTTCACCGGAGTTTTTGTCACTGAGACTGACATTTGATGAGATAAGATGAACATAGTACTTGGACATGTACACGATGGTTCAAGGGATTTTTGACTCTGCAGAGTTTGTACTAACTGCCCACAACCAACGGATTTCCGTAGTCACGAATGACTAGTTCCGTTTACGGTATTTCGGTAGAAACACATCTAACCAGTACACACCCATTCCACCTCACGATGCCACGAATCACCCTAGACAACGTCCAAGAAAAACTTTGAGACGGGGAGGTCACAACCTCGAATGGCATGGGATCAAATTTCTATACGCGCGCTCTAAGGGGTGCCCCCCTCTAGGTCCCAACCGGAAACACCCATGCCCCCTGACCGGATGACGGGCTTTAATCCAGGGCCATGGAACCCTCATCCCGGCCTCTCTATTTGGTGTGTACTAGGAAAGTGGTTTGCTACTTACTAAGCCATATTCCTTGCGGAAAACATGTGGTAGTACCGGAAAGGAAATGAATGGGAATGTGACTTGATTCACGTTGACACAAATAGTCTGGCATAAGACTTGGCATGCCACAACACTGCCATCTTACCCATTCTCATGCCATCACATGGCCATGCAAACTTATATCCAACACATATGGATTTCCGGAACTCACTTGCCTCATTTTTGCATGAAATATAACATTCAACGAAATGTTCATAAACATGCCATGAAACTACTAAAATGCAAACATGCAACAACCACTCATCATATCAAAAGTTCAAACATGCTTGCCTGGTTCGGAGTACTCGGAGTCTAACTGGGTGAAGTTCGCGGCTCCGTCACCTCCTCCGGTATCTACGGTATAAGAAAAATACGTACGTAACGTAAATACCGCGAGTGCACAGAAAAGTGTCCAAATATTTTTCGAATAAATATGACAAAAAACTAGACAGAAAAATAAAGATGATAGAAAAAGAATCAATCAAAAACCATTTTCTGTTTAAAAGTTATAAAGGTTTTAAGACCAAGGACCCATTTGTAATGAAACAGAAAGTTTCCAGGGGGTCAACTGAATAAAACAGAAAACGATTCGGAAAAAAGAGAAAACACTGACGAGGGGGTCCCACCCGTCAGGTTTAAATTTCTGAACGGGGAAGAACAGCGTCTGCCGGCGCCCGAGAGCTGCGGTGGTCGCCGGCGGCGATCCACGGCGAGGCAGGGGGATCGGGCGGTACCAGAGTGATCAGCGTGTCCTTCCACGTCGGTGGTTGGTGGTGTTGGTCACCGGCGAGCACCACGTCGACGGCGGCCCTTGCTCCGACGGACGGTGGCTCGGGTGTAGATGGATCTCGTCGGGGAGGGCTGCGAAGGTCAAATCGAAGCTTGGGTTAGCTTACTGGTTGCTCGAGGTGGCTACTGACGGGGTTTGGGCGTCGGGGATGGCCTCACCGGAGTGAATTGAGCTGGTGGCCGAGGCGGATCGGGGCGGCCGGAGTTGGGGGAGGAGACCTCCTCGAGGTCCTCCTAGTGGCTTGGTGGAGTGTTGGTGAGGTGCGGTGGTGGTGCGTGCACGAGAGCGAGCTCGGGGCTCCTTTTTATAGGCGATCCGAGGCGGTGGCCGTGAACGGAGTTCTCCGGCGATGGTTACGGCGGCGCAGAGCTTGGTCGGGGAGGTTTAGGTAGTTGGGCGTCAACGTGGGGTTCCACTGGTTCCATTTTGACGCTAAACAAGCTTGGATTAGGAGTCCTGGGTGGATTCGACGGAACGGGGCGGCGCGGGCCCATCGGCGGCAGAGGGCACACCCTGTGCTTTCTAGGCCACGGCGACGGTGCTACGGGGGTGCGCTGGCATGCATGAGGCCACACGGATGGCTAGGGAGCAATGGGCGGCGCAGAACGGTGTTGCGAGCCGGAGCAGGCTCCGTTTGGCCGCCAAGGGTGGCTCTGCCAACGCAGAGGCTGCCGGCGTTGAAGATGTTCGCCGCCACCGACGCCTGCGTCTGTCCAAGCGGGCGTGCGGTGCTCTGACTAGGGGGAAGGGGCCGTGCGCAAAGAGCCAGGGTGCACGGGCGATCAGTGCCAACCCTCTGACGAAAACGACACTGCAACTCTGAACTTTCTGAAAGTGCACAGGAACAGTGCCGGCCAAGTGTTCGACGAAATGATTTTGGCATGTGGGGAATTTTTCTTGAGCTGATCTTTGGTGTGGTGGTCTCTCATTGCATCTGAGGGCTGCCTGAATTTTGGTAGAACTTTTTGGGAAGAGGAGATATGAATGTCAAAAATGATGAATCTGGTCCAAACTTGCAGAGAGAGAAACTTGAAAATTTTGAAAAGAGGAAGAGTGGATCTTGATAGTTCTAGGTTGTGGGTACTAAGGACTATCCAGAGGAGTTGGTTTGAGATCAAAACTCAAAGGAAATTAGGAACGTCCTTTGTAGGGCATCTAGGCTTAGAAATAATGGCAGAATTGTTTTGGGGAGGAAATTAAATGGATAAACGACCAAAAATGGATCTAACTGGTTGGGACAGAATGTTTGGGTTGCCCCAAGGTGGAAGGAGGGGTTTTGGGAGAATTTTACCACAAGAGGCATGGTAAAAACAAGAATGGATCAAATCCAAAGAATAGCCCAAAACCAAAAAGGTTTCTTTTTAGAAGAAAAATAAATCCAAGAAATGCATTTGAGAAGAAAAACTCAGAAGAGAGGTTTTTAAGAAGGGTTTAAATGACCTTCTTCAAACCAAGCAAGGCTTTTGCTGCAAACAAAAACAACAAAGTTTTTGGAGTGTCACAGCACCTACCCCCTTAGGAAAAATCTCGTCCCCGAGATTTCAGCTGATCCTCAAACAGGTGTGGGTGCTCTGTCTGAAGAAAATCCTCTCTTTCCCAAGTTGCTTCATTCTCGGTGTGATTGCTCCAGTGAACTCTGAAAAACGTGATGGTTTTCTGTCGGGTCCTCCTTTCAGACTCCTCTAATATTTTTATTGGGTGCTCCCGGTAGGTGAGGTCTGGTTGCACGTCAATGTTTTCATGTGATACTTGCTTCGCTGGGTTGCTCACGTACTTCCTCAACTGCGAGATGTGGAACACGTCGTGGACATCGGATAAATCTTCGGGTAAGTCTAGCTGGTAGGCTACCGTGCCTCTTCGGGCCACTATACAGAAGGGTCCGATGAATCTTGGTGCTAGCTTTCCCTTAACCTTGAATCGTTGCAGACCCCTCATAGGAGAAACTCTTAGGTACACAAACTCTCCGGGTTCAAAAATGATTTCCCGATGCTTTCGATCGTAATAACTTTTTTGTCGACTCTGAGCTGTCTTGAGTTGATCCCTAATCATCTTAACTTTTTCCTCAGCCTCCTTGAGCATATCTGGGCCGAAGATATGGCTGTCTCCGGTTTCTGACCAATTTAGTGGTGTACGACATCTTCTCC
This sequence comes from Triticum dicoccoides, assembly GCF_002162155.2. Classification (NCBI taxonomy): domain Eukaryota; kingdom Viridiplantae; phylum Streptophyta; class Magnoliopsida; order Poales; family Poaceae; genus Triticum; species Triticum dicoccoides. Next base: position 264,780,543 of record NC_041387.1, read on the forward strand.
CATACAGAGCTTCAAAGGGTGCCATTTGTAGGCTGGCTTGATAACTGTTGTTGTATGCGAACTTTGCATATGGCAAGCTTTCTCCCCAACTGGTTCCGTAGGTGAGAACACACGCTCTCAGCATGTCCTCTAGAATTTGGTTTACGCGTTCAGTTTGCCCATCAGTCTGGGGGTGGTATGAGGTACTGAATGCTAGTTGGGTTCCCAGTGCCTGTTGTAGGTGATCCCAAAATCTAGAGACGAACTGTGTGCCTCTGTCAGATATGATAGTCTTTGGGACTCCATGCAGACAGACGATACGGGAAAGATAAAGTCTGGCCAGCCTCTGAATGGTGTGAGTTGTCTTCACAGGGATAAAATGTGCCACCTTAGTTAATCTGTCGGTTATGACCCATATGGCATCATTTCCGTGTCGTGACCGTGGTAGTCCAACAATGAAATCCATTCCAATCTCGTCCCACTTCCACTCGGGTATCTTGTTTGGCTGTAATAGCCCGACTGGTTTCTGGTGCTCGGCCTTTATGCATTGACAAGAGTCACAACATGCAATGACCGTGGCTATGTCTCTCTTCATACCGTGCCACCAAATTTTTTCCTGAAGGTCTTTGTACATTTTTGTTCCTCCAGGATGGATTGAATACGGAGTGGTGTGGCTTTCAGCTAGAATCTGCTGTTTGAGGTCCTTGATATTTGGTACGCAAAGTCTTTCTCCGTACCACAATATTCCTTGCTCGTCTACGTTGAATTCTGAGGCCTTGCCCAAACTCACTTTCCTTTTTATGCCATCAATGCTGGGGTGTCCATGCTGAGCCTCCTTAATCTTTTCTATCAGGGTAGGCTGTATTTCCAAATTCGACACATTGCCCTCGGTGACCATTATTAAATTGAGTTTGGCAAATTCCTGTTGAAATTCTGGCCTCAAATTTGGCATACTGTCGTTGTCCGAGCTGGGGTTCCCACTAAGGGCATCTGCCACTACATTTGCTTTTCCTGTATGATAGTGGATTCCAACATCGTAATCCTTCACTAATTCCAACTAGCGTCGTTGCCGTAGATTGAGTTCTGGTTGTGCGAAAATATACTTGAGGCTCTTATGGTCTGTGTATATTTCACAACGATTTCCAAGTAGAAAGTGTCTCCATTCTTTGAGTGCATGGATGACTGCTGCCAACTCCAAGTCATGAGTAGGATAATTTTCCTCATGCTTGCGAAGTTGTCTGGAGGCATACGCAACTACCTTGCCTTCTTGCATCAATACGCATCCGAGGCCCTTCCGGGATGCGTCACAATATACCTCAAAATTCTTGTGTATGTCTGGCACAATTAATACTGGTGTCGTTGTTAATTTCCTTTTTAGCTCTTGGAAGCTTTTCTCACAGGCTTCCGTCCATTCAAACTTCTTGTCTTTCTTGAGTAACTGCGTCATTGGCTTTGCTATGGTGGAGAATCCTTCAATAAATCTCCGGTAATAGCCTGCCATTCCCAAGAAACTTCGCACGCCCGTTACGTTAGCTAGTGGTTTCCAGCCAAGTACGGCCTTGACCTTTTCCGGGTCTACGGCAATACCTTCTTGGGTCAGTACATGGCCCAGAAAACCCACCTGTCTTAGCCAAAATTCACATTTGCTGAACTTGGCATACAGTTGATGTTTCCTGAGTTCTCCTAGTACAATTCTGAGATGTTCAGCGTGCTCTTCTGGTGTCTTGGAGTATATCAGAATATCATCGATGAATACCACAACAAACTTGTCCATATACTTCATAAATACTTTGTTCATGAGGTGAACAAAATATGCGGGGGCGTTTGTTAGTCCAAATGGCATTACTGTGAACTCATACAATCCATATCTGGAGGTGAAGGCTGTCTTGGGGATATCTACTGTCCGCACTTTTAATTGGTGGTATCCCAACCTCAAGTCAATTTTTGAGAAGACTTTGGCCTGAGCAAGCTGATCAAATAAATCATTTATCCGTGGCATTGGGTATTTGTTCTTGATTGTGACCATGTTAAGAGCTCGATAGTCTATACACAATCTCAGTGTCCCATCCTTTTTCTTGACAAATAAAATTGGAGAACCCCAAGGTGAGGAACTGGCTCGTATGTATCCTTTCTCCAATAATTCTTTTATTTGCTTCTTCAATTCTACCAACTCGGATGGTGCCATTCTGTATGGTTTCTTGTAAATGGGAGCGGTTCCGGGTGCTAGCTTAATGCTAAATTCTATCTCTCGGTCTGGTGGCATGCCTGGTAGTTCTTCTGGAAATACGTCTGGAAATTCACACACTACTAGAACCTTGTTCAACTCAGAAACGTCCACCTTGTTTAATCTCGGTTGCCGAGGTATTTGTCTCTCTTTGGCTGAAATTTTTATTGTCTTCCCATGATGGTGTGTGAGAATTACGGTTCGGTTGAAGCAGTCAATAAAACCTTTGTTGGTGGTTAACCAATCCATCCCTAGGATGACATCCAGTCATTTACTTTACAAAACAATAAGGTTGGCGTAAAACTTCGATCCTTCAAATTCAATAACCAAACCTTGACAGTAACTCTGGGTCACTTGCTTAATCCCAGGGGACTTGATGTCATGGATTTTTCCAAGGGAAGCATCGAAAAATTATTTTGCAAAGCAAAACTCTTCGAGATGAATGAGTGAGAAGCTCCAGAATCAAACAAAACCGTGGCAGGTATTGTGTTGATAGGAAATGTACCGAGTACGATATCCGGGGCGTTCTGTGCTTCCTCTTTGGTCACTTGGTTCAGATGACCCTTCCTATGGTTGTTATTGGGGTTGAAGTTGTTTCGCTTGGGCGCTGAATTGTTGCCACTATTGTTTGGCTTTGGGGTTGAGTTCCTTGGCTTGGGGCACTGCTTGGCATAGTGCCCTTCTTCTCCACAAGCGTAGAAAGTAACGCCTGGGCGATATGTGAACTCTTTGTCCCTTGCATGGAAATTCTTGATTGGGCGTGAATTATTCGTCGTGGGTTTATGTGTCCCACCTTTCTGAAATTCTGTCTTGCTTCGGTGGTTGCGAGCAAAAGTAGACTGGTCCCTTTTGCGTTTGCAGAAATCTTCCAAGCTGCGTCGCTCATTTTCCAAGGTAATGGCCTTATCCACCAGTGTTTTAAAATCTGGGAAGGTATGCACAACCAGCTGGCATTTAAGCGTGGGTGCCAGGCCTTCCAAGAATTTTTCCATCTTCTTGCTTTCAGTCATACGCTCTTCCTCGGCGTAGCGAGACAACAGAGTAAACTGGCTGTTCTATTCTGACACTGTCATGGTCCTTTGTCTGAGGTCATCAAATTCTCTCTTCTTGATTTTCATAACACTTTTAGGAATGTGTGCCCCACGAAAACCTTCTTTGAAATCCTCCCAGGTTATTTCATTTTCGTTGGGGTGCATGTGCAGGAAATTTTCCCATCATGATGCAGATGCTCCAGTGAGATAATGTGGTGCATATAGTACTTTCTCACGGTCTGAACACTGTGCAATAATTAATTTTCTTTCCATGTCTCGAAGCCAGTCGTCGGCCTCAAGAGGTTTGTCAGTATGAGAAAATGTTGGAGGACGCGTCTTCTATAGCTCAGACAACTTGGATTGCTGCTGATACTGTCCATGGTGATTTCCCATATTGATGAATTGTTTCATCATTTCCTGATGTTGTTGCTGACTCTGTTCATAAAGGCGGCATACTTGTGTGAATGCTGTTTCACTGTCCTGTTGACTAGACTGTCCCTGTGTGAAATTGTTGTTTGGTGGTGTGCCATAATTTTCCTCTGGCGGGATTGGCATGGAGCGTGTCCAAGGACGCGACATCTTTCACTCTGGGGATATATTTTGTGAAACTTGTAAGACAAGAAAGAGAGTCGCAAAAGTCAATAAAATCACACATACGGGAAATTTTAAAAACTCTAGGAAAATACACGATTCGCGCGGAGAAGGACTATTACATATCTTACATGCGGGCAGTAATTATACAATACATCACTCAGGATATGCGTACATAACCCTGACATGTTATTGAGACTAGTGCACTTCTCCAAACCCTACATGATGCACAAACAAGCTACTTCTCACAACCTATGTACATATAAACATATAGCACAAGTCGGTACATCGCATGGCGGCTAAGCGTACTCAGTCGGAGATGGTGAGGATCTCCCTTGGCCTGCCGAGGGTGAGGCGCAGTGAGGCTGGGGACTCAACCTCCTCCTCGCTAATAGGTTCCATACGAGAAGCGCTGCGCTGAGAGGGTGCCATAGGCGGAGTAACACGAATATGAGTGGGCGCAATAGGTGGAGTAGCACGAATAGGAGTGGGTGCAATAAGTGGTGCAAAGCGAACGGGAGTGGGTGCAATAACTTGGTTGAACTCCTCGGTGGTAGGCAGACGACGAGCAGTGGCGAGAATGGTAGGTGAATGCGATGCTAAGGACGAGATGAAAGTCAGCGGTGGAGCGGTGTGCAGGAGTTCCCTCCTGTTGGCGGCACAGCCATGGACTAAGTCCATGCGGGCAGCTACGAGGTCGTCCACCATGCTGTCGAAGGCTGCCTCCAGGGCTCGGAGGTACTCGACAAGCATCTCAAAGGCCTCGTCTCGCTCTCCTCTGGGGCAAGCGAATGAGTAGTGACAGGTGTATGGTACGTGGCATGGAAGGTAGAGGTAGCGACGGGTCTTCATTGCAGGAAGAACATCCCGGAGACGAGCTATCGCCTCACGGGCAGCCATCTGTATAGCATGCCTCTCTGTAGGCATGACTCTCCCCAAGAACCGAAAGCGGCGTATCTCAGCACGCCCTCCCTTGAATTGCACCGCGGCCTGGTGCATGGTCAGACTGTCGTTGATCTTGTGTGGGTAGAGCGTGAAGACTGGGCGCACTGACGGCCCCATCGCGACCTGAACGATGAAGGAGAGGAGCTTGACGAACCCCTCAGGCACATTGGCGAACATCTGTGACTCACAGTCGTTGCCAGCCATCTACAAAAGTAGGCAAAAATTCTGAACGATCAGATCATAAATTTTATGCTGACTGTCAGAAAAATGACTACATTTGCAAAAACATGGATAAACTCTATCATGCTAATAACCAATTAGCGATCGCACCTAGTGGCTTCCTACAGTCAGCCTCGCTCTGGTACCAAGTTTGTCACGACCGGTTTTTCAGTAAAATACTTATTGAGAAATCGATCTCTTGATTCCAGTATAGGAAGAGTTATCCTTACTGGTAGACAAATACTTGAATACAGAAGACCAGTAGCATCAAATATATTACAGGGTTGAGCTGAGGATGCTCAACAATTTATTACAAACACGCCAATATTGTACATAAGGGCGGTTATGACACAGGGGTGTGGTGACATGCTACTAGCTCGAGATAAAAGTGGTGGTGGATAACTTGACTCCTAGACTGGCAGCTCATCGAGCGTCGAGGTGAGGCTCGATGAATTTATTTCTGGGGTAGCGGAAGCGGATATAATACAGTGACCAAATCCAAGATCGCACGGGACTGACTGGGACTCCTCTAGGCGTCGGACTCACTATTGAACTCTTCATCCATGAGATCGCCTTCATCAACATCTGGCCAAATAACCAAGCCAGGTGAGTACTTTGAAAGTACTCGCAAGATAGTTTGGACAAAAGATATAAGAAATGCATGCATGAATGCGTCGTGAACAAATTAATAATGCTCATTCCAATAATAAAAATTTGCACGACATGATAAGTAAAACAAATAACTGAAAACCGATCGGGTGTCTGGAGCGACGCCTCGAAAGGTAAACAAATGAAAATCATGCCGCAGTCGGGCGTCTAAGCGACACCACATAAAGGGCTTAGATTGAAAAGTAAAAGACAAGCGTTCCACAGTCGGACGTCTAGGCGACATCACAGGAAGGGCTTTTATTGAAAATAAATAACAAGCGTGCCACAGTCGGACGTCTAAGCGACATCACAAAAGGGGCTTTTATTGAAGATGAATAGCAAGCGTGCCACAGTCGGACGTCTGAGCGACATCACAGAAAGGGCTTATATCAATAGTAAATAACAAGTGTGCCACAGTCGGACGTCTGAGCGACATCACAGAAAGGGCTTCTATCAAAAGTAAACAGCAAGCGTGCCACAGTCGGACGTCTGAGCGACATCACAGAAAGGGCTTATATCAAAAGTGAATAACAGGTTAGTCCATCCATAAGAATAAACTTTTAAGCGAACTTAACACTCAAGTAGTTCACCGGAGTTTTTGTCACTGAGACTGACATTTGATGAGATAAGATGAACACAGTACTTGGACATGTACAAGATGGTTCAAGGGATTTTTGACTCTGCAGAGTTTGTACTAACTGCCACAGCCAACGGATTTCCGTAGTCACGAATGACTAGTTCCGTTTACGATATTTCGGTAGAAACACATCTAACCAGTACACACCCATTCCACCTCATGATGCCAGGAATCACCCTAGACAACGTCCAAGAAAAACTTTGAGACGGGGAGGTCACAACCTTGAATAGCATAGGATCAAATTTCTATACGCGCGCTCTAAGGGGTGCCCCCTCTCGGTCCCAACCGGAAACACCCATGCCCCCTGACCGGATGACGGGCTTTAATCCAGGGCCATGGAACCCTCATCCCGGCCTCTCTATTTGGTGTGTACCAGGAAAGTGGTTTGCAACTTACTAAGCCATATTCCTTGCGGAAAACATGTGGTAGTACCGGAAAGGAAATGGATGGGAATGTGACTTGATTCACGTTGACACTGAAGTCAAGTAGTCTGTTGTAAGACTTGGCATGCCACAACACTGCCATCTTACCCATTCTCATGCCATCACATGGCCATGCAAACTTATATCCAACACATATGGATTTACGAAACTCACTTGCCTCATTTTTGCATGAAATATAACATTCAACGAAATGTTCATAAACATGCCATGAAACTACTAAAATGCAAACATGCAACAACCACTCATCATATCAAAAGTTCAAACATCCTTGCCTGGTTCGGAGTAGTCGGAGTCTAACTGGGTGAAGTTCGCGGCTCCGTCACCTCCTCCGGTATCTACGGTATAAGAAAAATATGTACGTAACGTAAATACCGCGAGTGCACAGAAAAGTGGCCAAATATTTTTCAAAGAAATATGACAAAAAACTAGATAGGAAAATAAAGATGACAGAAAAAGAATCAATCAAAAACCATTTTCTGTTTAAAAGTTATAAAGGTTTTAAGACTAGGGACCCATCTGTAATGAAATAGAAAGTTTCCAGGGGGTCAACTGAATAAAATAGAAAACGATTCGGAAAAAAGAGAAAACATTGACGAGGGGGGTCCCACCCGTCAGGTTTAAATTTTTGAACAGGGAAGAACAGAGTCTGCCGGCGCCCGAGAGCTGCGGTGGTCGCCGGCGGCGATCCACGGCGAAGCAGGGGGATCAGGCGGTACCAGAGTGATCAGCATGTCCTTTCGCATCGGTGGTTGGTGGTGTTGGTCGCCGGCGAGCACCACGTCGACAGCGGCCCTTGCTCCGGCGGACGGCAGCTCGGGTGTAGATGGATCTCGTCGGGGAGTGCTGCGAAGGTCAAATCGAAGCTTGGGTTAGCTCACTGGTTGCTCGAGGTGGCTACTGACGGGGTTTGGGCATCGGGGATGGCCTCACCGGAGTGAATCGAGCTGGTGGCCGAGGCGGATCGGGGCGGTCGGAGTTGGGGGAGGAGACCTCCTCGAGGTCCTCCTAGTGGCTTGGTGGAGTGTTGGTGAGGTGCAGTGGTGGTGCGTGCACGAGAGCGAGCTCGGGGCTCCTTTTTATAGGCGATCCGAGGTCGTGGCCGTGAACGGAGTTCTCCGGCGATGGTTACGGCGGCGTAGAGCTTGGTCAGGGAGGTTTAGGGAGTTGGGCGTCAACGTGGGGTTCCACTGGTTCCGTTGTGACGCTAAACAAGCTTGGATTAGGAGTCCTGGGTGGATTCGACGGAACGGGGCGGCGCGGGCCCGTCGACGGCAGAGGGCGCGCCCTGTGCTTGTCGGGCCACGGCGACGGTGCTGCGGGGGTGCGCTGGCATGCATGAGGCCACGCGGAGGGCTAGGGAGCAATGGGCGGCGCAGAACGACGTTGCGAGCCGGAGGATGCTCCGTTTGGCCGCCACGGGTGGCTCTGCCACCGCAGAGGCTGCCGGCGTTGAAGATGCTCGCCGCCACCGACGCCTGCGTCCGTCCAACTGGGCGTGCGGTGCTCTGGCCAGGGGGAAGGTGCGATGCGCAAAGCGCCAGGGTGCACGGGCGATCAGTGCCAACCCTCCGACGAAAACGACACTGCAACTCTGAACTTTCTGAAAGTGCACAGGAAGAGTGTCGGCCAAGTGTTCTAAAAAATGATTTTGGCATGTGGGGAATTTTTCTTGAGCTGATCTTTTGTGTGGTGGTCTCTCGTTGCATCTGAGGGCTTCCTGAATTTTGGTAGAATTTTTGGGGAAGAGGAGATATGAATTTCACCAAAAATGATGAATCTGGTCCAAACTTGCAGAGAGAGAAACTTGAAAATTTTGAAAAGAGGAAGAGTGGATCTTGATGGTTCTAGGTTGTGGGTACTAAGGACTATCCAGAGGAGTTGGTTTGAGATCAAAACTGAAAGGAAATTAGGCACTTCCTTTGTAGAGCATCTAGGCTTAGAAATAATGGCAGAATTGTTTTGGGGAGGAAATTAAATGGATAAAAGTCCAAAAATGGATCTAACTGGTTGGGACAGAATGTTTGGGTTGCCCCAAGGTGGAAGGAGGGGTTTTGGGAGAATTTTACCACAAGAGGCATGGTAAAAACAAGAATGGATCAAAATCAAAGAATAGCCCAAAACCAAAAAGGTTTCTTTTTAGAAGAAAAATAAATCCAAGAAATGCTTTTGAGAAGAAAAACTCAAAAGAGAGGTTTTTAAGAAGGGTTTAAACGACCTTCTTCAAACCAAGCAACGCTTTTGCTGCAAACAAAAACAACAAATTTTTTGGAGTGTCACAATATGGCCATACAAAACAATGTGCTACAGTCGAGTTTGTAGCATGTACAGTACTACTCCTTTTCCTACTCGTCTCAGTTCATCGCCATCATACTTTCCCCATTACTGTGTTTTCAGTATCCTGCGAATCAAAGAGGCCTTAAGACTGGTTTAGGTCCGGTCATTTTTTAGACTAGCCACAATGGGTAGTAACATAGACTAGTAACGTGCATATGTTACTGGTCTATGTTGCTACCTCTATAGTGGGGAGTAACATATGTGTGGTAACATGCAACACTTCATTTATTAGGCTAGAAACTCATCTTGCCTTGATATGTGTGATGTTACTCATACTACTAGTAACTAGCAATGTTACCACTTTCCTCTCTTTTTTCATTTATTGCTTGCCTTATCATATATTTTATCTAGTTATGTGTGATGTTACTAGCTATGTTACTCCCACTGTGGGTAGTCTTATAAATGTGTTATGTCCAAAATTTAATGAATGTGCTACGGTTTCTATGAAAATAGTCCGATTTGCATGTAGTAATTTATTTATTTATTTATTCTTCTGCAGGGGGTTTGCATGTAATCCGTGAGGTTTGAAATGTAAAGTATGCTGGCATGGTTGCATATGCTCCGAGTCGTGCATGCACTAATGACCCAGATGCTCTATGTACCACATGTCGGTGAAAGGGAGCACGTGGAAATAGAGGAGTACATATAGGAGGATAAATGCGTGAAAAAAATATGTACTATGAAGTGTAGTTGCGGTTCCAAGGAGACCTAAAGTGATGGCAGGTATAGGTCGCACGCACCCAACTAGTGGTACTACACGTACGACTACTTTTTCCCTCGAAAAAGGCACGAGTACTCAGTACTCCTAGTCTATCAATACGAGTCCCATCTGACAACAGCGTTAGTGCTACAGCTAGGTCTTCTCCCTCATTTCTCCCTTCTAATTCTAACTCAGCCGATGTGCGGTGGGCGGGGTGGGGATTTGCCGATGGTCAGTTTGCTCAACTGCGGCCCCACCTCATAGTAAAAATGTTAAGGCTGGAGAATGGAGCGTCCGCTCCGTTGGCAAGGCGTGGGAGATCGTAGCCAGCCCACAAGGGTTCGAGTCTCGGCTTGAGTGCTTGGTGCTCACGGAGTTTTCTTCTATAAAAAATGCCAATAGGCTAGTCTAGCCCGGGTTGGTCTCGTTTTCTTTAAAAAAAAATGTTACGACTGGAATAAAAGTGCCATACGCTAATAAAACATTAAGGCCACGAGGCGCTGCAGTGCTAGTTACAGGAGGCAAGAAGAAAGACGCATCCATTGATGACGTCCACCTCCTCGACTCAGGGCGCCGTCCCACCAAATGGCGACTAAGTAGCAGCGGCTTTCATGGCTAGGTCGACGTGCTTCTGAAAAATGGTGTCCAAAGATTCCAGCCGCTGGAAGAAGGCTAATGCATTTCTGTCCTCGTTGACCTTGTAGTGGCCTATGTAGACGATTTCCTCGTAGACGTGGATGTGCAGGTCGACGGTTTCTTGGATGGCGAGGCATTGCGCAGCGAGCGTGGCCTCGAGGTACACATGCTTCGTCGCGACCTCCGGCACCTGCAAGGCCCCCAGGCTTGAAAGAGTTCATCACCATGGAGGCCGATGAGGGTGGCAGGCAATGAGGAGCCTGGGCGCGCGGGCTGGAGCTGCACGACAAGGTAGTCCATGCGCTTCTTGAAGGCGGTGAACCTGTGGTTGGAGCGGACCATCATGTCGTCCATGCGAGAGGCAAAGCTGGTGTCGGTGAGGGCTACGATGCAGGCGGTCGTTAGCACCGTCTAGAAATGTTGCACGTTGCAGGGTAGCAGGCCGGCGTCTTCGATGATCTGGCACATCAGACTACCGCTTGCGTCCATCACCTCCATAGGTGCTTGTGGCTTCTGGTCACTTGGTCTTGGATTGGAGTGAGCAGTGTTGCGCATAGACTAGGAGTAGATGGATGGGAGTGGTGGGGCGCCTTTATATGAGATTCCAAACTCTGTTGCATTCACAACATGCTGGCTCTATTCTGCTTCTCCAATTAATTCCCTCTACATGTAATTGAGGATGCATCATTGACCATTCAACGTCTCGGGAACCGCTACCCTCTCCCTCCTTGGCATTCAAGCACCTATGGAGGCGACTGTCGCTCACGTCTATCGCGTGTCAGGAGACGTTCCCGTCGATGACAAGGTGCCTATGGTGACTTTGTAAATTTCAAGATGATAGTGACGGCTCAGTCTTTCGGAGGTGCTCATAGGGGTAGGGTGTGCGTGTGTGCGTTCATAGGGGTAAGTGTATACGTGTGTGTATATGAGCGCTTGCGTCTGTACTGTGTTAAAAAACGTAAATGCGTGTCAAAAAGAGACTAGTCAGTACACTCAATATCGTGCACCACGGAGAGGAAAACAAGAGAACTACGTATTTATTTACGGTGCAAATTCACTCATTTTGCTCCATATGTACTCCGTCTCGGTGTAGTCTAGTCAGTTGTTGAAATCCCTAGAAAGGCAAATACTCCTTTCTGGTTTACGGGCTATACTAGCAAGTAGATGGATTGGAGTGGTGGGGCGCCTTTATATGAGTGTCCAAACTCTATTGCATTCACATCGTGCTGGCTCTATTCCGCTTCTCCAATTAATTCCCTCTGCATGCTAATTGAGGATGCATCATTGACCGTTCAGCATCTCGGGAACCGCTACCCTGTCCCTCCTTGGCATGCAATCTGTATCATTGTAAATGTGGGTCAAGAAGAGACTAGTCATTTAGTACATTGTGCACCGCGACCGTGTGGGGGTGCGACGCGAACGGCACAGGCATGCTGTACTTGTTCCACTTTCTCGTTTTGAACTCGTGACTTGCAGTAATGCTCAGTTTTGAATATATAAGTTTGGTTGTCACACCAATATATACAACACTCCCTCCATGTAGGTTGGGTCGCTGAAGTCAAAATTAGACACAAAGCACGATCATGACTGACCAGTCTACCTCTATCCTGGTTTATTGCTCCCCGTCGTAATCTGTGCCAAATTTTGACAATAAATTTGACTAACAAAAGGTTCATGCATGTCACCAGAATTATATCATTGAAAACTATGTTCAAATACAAATAAAATGATATAATTTTTGTTACCATGCAATCATGCACTAACATTTTGTTAGTTAAATCCGTGGTCAAAATTTAGCATAAACTACAAAAGGGACTAATAATCCAGGACCTAGGTAGTACACCAGGTCGAACACAGTGATACTACATATAATTAACGCCAAATAAGAGCAAGGGACCACACATGTCATTTACGATTGGAATAAAAATGCCATACACTAATAAAACAATAAGGCCACAAGGCGATGCCATGCTGGTTACTGGAGGCAAGAAGAAAGATGCATCCATCGACAATGTCCACCTCCTCGACTCAGGGCGCCGGCCCACCAAACGACGGGTAAGTAGCAGCGGCTTTCTTGGCCAGGTCGACGTGCTTCTAAAGAATGGCGTCCAAAGATTCCAGCCGCTGGAAGAAGGTCAACGTCTTTCTCTCCTTGCTGGCCTTGTAGTGGTCTATGTAGATGATTTCCTTGTAGACGTAGATGTGCAGGTCAACGGTTTCTTGCATGGCAAGGCGCTGTGCGGCGAGCGCGGCCTCGAGGTGCACATTCTTCGTCATGACCTCCAACACCTGTAGGGACACCAGTGCTTCAAAGAGTTCATCACCTTGGAGGCCGATGAGGGTGGCAGGCAATAAGGAGCCTAGGCACGCGGGCTGCAGCAGTACGACAAGGTCGTCTGCGTGCTTCTTGATGGCAGTGAACTTGTGGATGGAGCAGACCATCATGTTGTCCATGCAAGAGGCGAAGCCGGCGTCGGCGAGGGCTACGACACCTGCGGTCGCCCGCACCGTCTCGAAATGCTGCGTGGTGTGGGGTACCAGGCCGGCGTCTTTGATGATCTGGCACAGCCGACTGCTGCTCGCGTCCATCGCCTCCATAGGTGCTTGTGGCTTCTGGTCACTTGGTCTTGGTCTTGTATTAGAGTGGGCAGTGTTGTGCATAGACTAGGAATAGATGGATTTGAGTGGTGGGGCGCCCTTATGAGAGTCCAAACTATGTTGTATTTAGATCGTGCCGGCTCTATTCTGATTCTCCAATTACTTATTCCTACCTCTGCATGCTAACTCAATGCGGCTGCATCATTGACCGTTCAATGTTTCAGGAACTGCTACCATCTGCCTCATTGTCATTCAAGCCGTATCAACGTAAATGCTGTAAAAAAGAGACTAGTCAGTAGTTTGTTTTTTTGCGATGAACTAGTCAGTAGTAGCATACTCAATATTGTGCACTGCAACCAAGGCGGAGAGGAAAACGAGAGAACTACATATTTATTTCAGGTTTACTGGGCTATACTATTAAGAGCAAGTACAATAGCGGGCTTATATCCTGCTTACATGGCAATTTTGTCTCATGCAAGAGCCTGGCTATATGCGTGCTCCAAGGCTCCTCACCACACCCACCCCTACACAAAGACTGCCACGTTAGCGTTCAGAACTGCGACGTTCGGGTTGCACTTGGCTCTTCACCAATTCGATAAGATGAACAATGATGTTACTACTTTTACAGTATCGAATCAATTGCTGCATGTCTGTCCACCGTGTGCGGGAGGGATAGCTTATTGTAGTAAGAAAAAGTCTATCCTCGTCTGCGAGCTATCACGCACATGGGCGAGGGAGAGGGCGTGTAGTAGTAAAATCAAGCTTATCCTCATTGTATGAGTTGACATGACACATCATAGCACTGGCACCACATGCTTGCCTCTAAAATTGGCTAAAGACCAACAGTGTACAATATATTTGCTGTAACCTCTAACATTTACCCCACGACGAATTAAAGTATATATTCCTGTCTTGACTAGATGAGCGTGCAAACTACAATCACCAGGATGGCAGGTAGGGCCAGAAGATTATTTTAATAAAAAAATGTTTCGAGACGGCCTCCTAGCATGGAGCCGACTCAACGATTTCAACCTTAGAGGCACGGTACACGCTATCCTAGACTACGTCACTATACTACCTCCCCTACACATGAAACTGCCGCACGAGTGTCTGGGTTGCACTTGGCTCTTCGCCTTTTCGGGAAGTCAAACAACGATGGTACTACTGCAGTGGAGTACTACTAGTATGCTTCTGGCCAACTGACACCGAATGAACTATTGCATGTCCACCGCGTGCGGGAGGGAGAGCGTGTAGCGAAAGCTTCTCCCAGTCCTGTGAGCCACCACACTCATGGGCGAGGGAGGGGGCGTTGTAATAAAACTTCTCCTTTGTACTGTATGAGTTGACGCAACACATCAAAGCAGTGCACTCGATATATTTCAATAATTTGCGTTTACCGATGCATTAATTACAATGCATGCATGCATGCCGTGACTTTCCTTTTGATACTTTACTTGCATGTGTTGATTTAATGCACCTTGAAGTAGTATGAATATGTGATGTAATGCCCCGTCCCTAAAGCAAGAGATGGTTGTGCATGAGGAGGGTGAGATCATGCCGACGGAACAGGACTCGACAATGGAGCTCTCTATGGTCTCTATGAACCTCACCTTGCTCCACTGCGCCTTATGCCTACACGCCTTAAAGCCTCCAGTGTATGAGGTTCGAATACACCTCGTCCGTTTTGCTGATCGAGCAACGTGCATGTTTGATGTAGGGCGGAACCCTAGGGGCCGATCTTTCACATTTGGAGTGGATCCTACGGGAAAACACAAAGAACGCACGGAAAACACAAGGGAAAACACGGGGAGAAACGAGAGAATCACTCCACCGACAAGTAATCGATCACACAAGGGCTAGATCACCGAACACATAAGGTAGCACAAGATTCAAAATCAACAAAGGAAAGATACAAAGGTAGCCGTTCTTCTCCGTGAGGAGGTCTTGATTGTCTTCCCTTGAAGGGGTCTTGGATCCGCTTGGGGGATCTTCTCCGAAGTGGTCGTGAGCTCCGAGGAGAAGTAACCAAGTGGATGAGCAAGGCTCTCACTCAAAATATGAGCTAAACCATCGCTAACCCTAACTAGGAGGAGGTGGGGGAGTATATATATAGTGCTAGCCCACGAAGGGGTAAGTGAGAGGGGGATACATGGGCCCTTGGCCCGTTCTCTGCGCATAGGCAGGTGCTGGATGTCCAGGTTGGAGGCCGGATGTCCGGGCTGGAGTGGCCAATTCTTCTGCTCTCTGGATGGCGTACGCCGGATTTCCGCGCAGGCGCCGGATGTCCGGTCCGTCGCGGGGCGTCGGATGTCCGGGGGTCGGCCGGATGTCCGGCCGCTGTAGAATCGCCTGGCGTCCGTCTCTCTCTGGTCCTCTTCTGGATGGTGGCGTCGGATGTCCGGTCGCTGTAGCTGCTGGCACTTCTTCCTTCTCCTTTCTTTGCTTCCGTGCACACTTGGCCTTAGTCCTTGGGTTCTCCATGGTCTCCTCGGGTGTACCTGAGTATGCACAAGGTCCGCGCTTGAAGTAGCAACCATGTCTCACGCGAATGGAAAGGGGAAGCATTTAGGAACGGGTTCACCTTGTGTCCAATGGCGCATAGTCGAGGTCTCATCTTATGTATCCTTGGGGCTTGGGGAGTAGTCGGAGTGTACATGGGGATGAACGTGGGATGCTCTGCATCATCTCCCCCCCCCCCCTTGGGAAAGATCCGACCTCGGATCGTGATCCTCATCACCATGGAAACAGTTGTCGTGGACGAACTTGTAGTTGGACGGAGTTGAAGGCCTGACGCAATCCAAGTACTCCAATGTGTCTCCGGTATGTGGTACATGCAAAATGAGCAAACACAAGTGACACTCGGAAATACCAAGGTTAGCGCACACAAAATGTCCATCATGTAAGAATGAGTCCGTGCGACAAGATAGTGCGTGGCAAGGCACAAGATGCTTATCCAAAAGATGTAGAATGAGATGTAAAGCATTCTTGGGAGCAAATGCAATCATTGTGCACACAAATGTGTTATGAATATGAGCAATGCAACCATGATGCTAAATGATGTCATAATGGGATGGTTTATCAAATGCATGAACATGGCAATGGATGCTCAATATGTGGATAGTATCATGCAATTGATGGTCGACAATATGATTATTATGTATGAATATTCCATCAAGGAAGGTCACAAAAAATTTGCTAAGGAAGTGAACAAGCTCAAATATCATGGATGACATGGGAATACAAGATGCAACAAGGCAATCATAATGTGAGTCAATCCATGCATAGGGTGCAAACTTGTGGTGAGTATGATATGTCCATCGAGCATGACATGTATGAGCACAATCAACAAATATGGAGGTGTTGGTGTACCAATGCACGATGTCGTGGCATGAGTGGAAGTCCGAAGGTGCATCCACTAAGTCCGAGCGCTCCTCAATGTGAAGGTACATAGAGCCAATCTCCAATGTCGCTCCTCCGTTCGTGAGATGTATCATGTAGACAACAAGAAGGAAACAACAATGAAAGAATGACCCATCCAATATGCAAACTTGAGGATGGCTCAAAGGGAAAGAGTTCACCTTATGAATGTTCCCGAAGATGTTGGAGTTGCACATCATGTATGCCTTCACATAACCAATATGTCTCATGATGGTAATGCCTTGTGAATCCTTCAAAATGAAAGAACATGACAAACACTCGGAAAAACAAATGAGGTTAGCGGAAGTGCAAAACCTATCATTCGTGTGGTAAAATATCCAACAAGTGTATGCATCATGCTCATCATAAGAAAGGACAAGGGAGCATTTAATAGTATGGAGGCATATGATGCAAGAACAACCAAATGCAATAGGCTCAAGTAAACAAGCATGCATCACAAGTAAGGTGTCAAAGTCTCCAAGATCAATAAGCATAGTATGGTTGCACTCAATACAAGTGGATATGAGAGAGGCAACTAATGGAGGCAAGTGACAATGAACAAGATATATCATGTGAGAGGCATCAACATATATGTCATCAACCCAAGAAAGCAAGTAATAGTGGAACATGGGTGATGCAACATAGCAAGAAATCATAGCGATCAAGTCAAGCAAGCTAGTAGTGCGAAGATGCAACATACTAGGATGACTCATGGCAAGCATGTCATTGGTGCAAATAGTGGGCATGAATAATGCACATGACATATCACAAGCATGAAAGCAAGATATGAGGAAAATATCATCAATGTATTGGCGAGAGGCCATATGTAAATATCTATGGGACATCATGACTCTCCCAACACAACAAGCATCAATAGCATGGGGCACATGATAAACATGGCAAAAGCAACAAGGATCTCCACCAAGCATGCAAATACACATAGGAGTAGCATAATGGTGAATCATGGTAGATGCAAGCAAGGGTCATGATTGCATGGCAAAATCATGTAAAGAGGCATAACATGCAAAGTGAACACGATAGTATGGGCATAAGGTGACAAGTGGTAAATAGCCCATAGCCATGTGAGAGCCAAGTAAAGAGATGTGTGTAGTCCTTGCGCAAAGGGAATGGTGGTAAGGATAGTCCACGGGATCCCAAAGCGTCGTTGCTCTCAAGATCTCGTTTCATCAACTCTTGGGATTGAGAGGTTGACGAGTATACATGAGTACCTAAACAAAACAAAGACAAAGAGAAAATTGTGTGTGCATGGTATATGTACACATCATCCATCATGATGCGCACGAGCATGTGTCGGTTAGCACAAAATATCCAATGCTCAAATAAATGAGATGCGTGATATAGAAACATGTCATCCATCATGAGAGGTTTGTTATGATGTATTGCATAATGGAGACTCAAATTGTGTAATGCATCATGAGAAATATCTAGAGCATTGTTATTCATGAAATGCATAAGGTGCATGCAATCATGGGAATCATGCAAAGTATGGAATGCAACAAGATCTCCTAATTTGTATGAGGAAACTATGGGGGTCTCCTCATGAGCATGAGTAGCAACATCATGTGGAGAATATTGACAACATCCAAAACAATGCATATTTGGAACAATGAGATCATGGCATGACATAGTAGATGAATTGCGCAAATCATGTAAAGGAAGCATGGCAATATCATCACATGAAAAACAAAAGCCAATGACCATCATCTCGTCATCTATGCCATAAGTGAAAATAGGATTTATTTTAATGGGGCTTGCATAGTTACTATGTTGAGATTGTAAAGATGCAATATGGGAGATCTCGCTCATAGCATATGACAAGTTCAATGGGTTGTCAAACATGATGTGACCAAAAGAATTTTCACATGATATCCTATGGAGCATAGCATCACAACTAGGCAACTCAACATGCTCATCATCATATTCATCATAAATAGGTAAGTCAAGGCATGAAGAAGTCTCACTAGCATGAAGCATGGCAATAGGTGGATCAACATCATGCAAGCAATCATTGGTAAGAGAGTCCACTAGTGGGACAAGAGAAGCACCATCACCTATGTTACCTTTGGAGCATCGCTCATGTGTTGTAGGTGAGGTGTCAAAGATCCACTCGTTGTCATCTTCATCTTGATGGAACCATGTGGGGGTGCCTCATGATCCACCATGGCCATTGGTGTCTCCATTGGAGGGATGAACTCGTCGAGGATAGGCATGTCGTCATGTAGGAGACCTTGCACCAAAGAAGAAAACACACTAGGAGTAGAGGTTAAGTCGTTAGAAATCATAGTGGCCTCACATGCCGTGTCAACTACCTCACTCTCTAAGTGTTCTAGCTCACTCACTCCCTCAAGGATGCTCTCACTCATATGGTTGGTGGAGTCAATCGAATGGCGCTCAACCTCACATAGGATGTGTGGCATGCTCTCATGTGTGGGGCTAGTGGTGGTCACACTCATCCTCTCATAGGAAATGCTCTCAATGTCACATATGGTGGAGTCACTCATGTCACTCATGTGGTAGTGGCTCTCCTCACATGGCACTTGGGGGATCTCTTCATATGTGGGTGTCGGAGAGATGTTGGTGCAAATGTCTCCATGCGCGGTCGCGTACCTTGACTCGGAGTATGAGTCCAATATGGGTGCCGTCTTCATCTTGTTGAAGAGGTTCGTATGATGTGGCACCTCGTACCTCGTCTCCATGACTAAAGGGAGTTTCGCATGCTCGGCCATCTTCCTCGAGGGGCTTCCGAAGATGGAAGTGTCGCCCTCGCTGGTAGGTAGTCCCCTTGGACTTGACGAAGTCGATGTAGGCGTACACATGGGAAGTAGGCGAATATGCCGTACGTCCAAAGGCGAAGATGCCTTGATAGCACTTGGCGAAGATGCCAAAGTGGTTGTTGTTGTCGTAGCACCGTCTTCGTGGTGGTTGTCTCGCGGTCTTCTTTTGTGCTCATGAAGCGTCGACTTGGCGTGAAGTAAGGCTTGTTGGGACTTGTGCATTTGCGTTTGTGGAGCATCTTCATGATGATGATGTCATTCGTCGTCATCGTGCACATGATGCTTGGAGGTGACTTGCCCTTCATGACGATGTTGATCACGAACGTGATGGTGGTCGCCATGTAGATGTGGACGAGGACGATTTGCACTTGCATCTTTTTCGCGCTCCGAAGAATTGTAGCTTGAACATCGCCGCCTAGAAGATGACGAAGGGGAAGAAGACTTGATCAAGGCTCTAATCTCCTCCATCCTTGCATCTTGCTCCTCTTTATGTGCGGAAAGCTTCTTGTCAATGTAGTCCCTTTTCCTTGCTTCGGAGTGAAGAATGTCGATGGAGATGTTCTCGATGCACTCTGGCAATCTTGATTGTGCCCCTTGTATTTGTCGTTGTAGATCGAAGATAGACGCTTTGGAGATGTACTTGTTCATGTCGTCGTTATTATCGTAGACCGGAGAGGAAATGCCTTGCCTATCCATCACAAGACTCGAGAAAATATGAGTGGGAGAAAGAGAAGAACTTATACCAATGTACCTTGAACGATGTTGACAATGAATCAAGTTCACTCAAATGCGGACAATGAAATAGCACTATTGGTACCAATCCTTGTCGGTTCTCACACCTACACAAGTAAATCTCATGGAGGAGCTCGGTGAGGATAGTGGCACCAAAATTTAATGCAAAATGTTAGCAAGAGTCAATAATGTTGAAAGCGATTCAAAAATTCGCAAGCGAAACAAGTAGAAAAATAGCACTATGGATGGCACACAGTAACGCACACATGGATAGATAAATGGGGTCGTGCAACCAAGGAATGAGCACAAAATGTGGAATCCACGGAAAACGCTCGTGTTGCACAACTCAAGAGAGACGCTAGAATGATTTCTCTATAGGAGGATACGACACGTGTGCACAACCTATAAGATGCAAAATGGATAAACTTATATCCCAAGTATGCTATGTATGTATGGTTCCCGGTGTTTCTCTCAAGATGATCCAAGATGATCGGATATGACAATCTTATATGCAATGTGGTATGATGCTACGACACTTGCTTACAAGCTTCTTCGCTCACTTTCTTTGCTTAAAAGCTTTATTTGTTTTTTTTCTATGGCCACTTTTGCACAATGCACAAACGAAGATAGTAATTGTGTATATGCGGGAACAAACTTGTGACACAAGATATGATACCAATATATGCACCACGATGATATGGTATTTATGCTATGGCAAGTATGTGTAGCGACAAGACCTCAGACGGTCAAGTCTCTGTGCATCAGTGTCATCCCTGGATCAGTAATGCTGACACGCACAGTACTCGAAGGATTTATAACAGAGTAGCAATCACACACTTATTACATCGAAAGTCTCCAAAAGAGAACTTATTACAATAATATGGCTTAAGGCCATCTAATGTGAAAACAGCGGAAGGCTTGGAAGATAAAGTGAGTCCATCAACTCCAACGGCATAGCTGAGCTGCACGGCAACGACCTAACAAACCTTACTCCTCGTCTGAAAAGTCTGCAACATAATACGTTGCAGCCCAAGAACGGGTCAGCACATGGAATATGCTGGCAATATAACACAGTAGAATGAAAATAGAACAATGCTAATACTACATGCATATTTGGCTGGTGGAAAGCTCTATGGTTATAGTTTTGCATAAAGCCAATTTTTTCCTACTACAAAGGAATAAATTTGATTTAACTATCATGGTAGTTGAACAACATTGAGAAGGTAACCCCAACTCAATCCCAATTATAGTGTTTAACAACCCAACAATATTAATTAAGAGTGATGAGATACATAAGAAGCTTCAAGTACTAGATACTCAGAATTGTCCATAACCGGGGACACGGCTAACCATGATTAGATTGTACACTGTGCAGAGGTTTGCGCACTTTTCCCCACAAGACTCGATCGCCTCCGTTGATTTCTCGCACTGCATGGTGTTTGAGAAACGGATGACCGAGATACAGTCTTTCAGAAACATTAACTCTCTACTCCGGGTAGACCATACCAAACATACAAAACCCACTACCTGCTGATCTACCTGTTCAAGAGCTTCATGTAACTTACTCAACCATGCTAGAGCCCATAATAGCTTGTGGCTGCACACAGAAGTTTCTAGCATGAATCATCTTAGTTCCCTTTGAGCCTGGGTGGCGGTCCATAGGAAAAATCACACGGTAACCCCAGGATTTCCAAAAAAATAAACAGGCAATCACTGGTATCCCCAGGTGCCTCAATCCACCCAGATGTGTATTAAAGTTGCCACCTTAGATTAAACCATTAATTAACAATCTCACATCTGTCATGGAAAACACTCAAACCCAAACCACGTCTACGAGCATAGCATAGCAATATAAGCATAATGTAGAAGTAACTCCCAAGGGTTTGATAATAAACAGGGCAATAGGTTCTACCTCATCAACTACTTCCCAACCCACATGTTATCAACTCCTAACCATGCAATGTTTGAGGGTTGAACTAATGCATAAAAACTGGGTATGAAAAGAGTATGATCAATGTGTTACTTGCCTTCCTGACGATCCGTGAATCCTAGAGACTCGTAATAACACGCTTCGCACTCCGGAAATTCTATCGCAAACAAATAATAACACACATAAGCAAAAAGCAAAAATGCACCAATAAAACTCCAAATAAAAGAGTTTGACCGGAGAGTTCAACTTAAGAACTCCGGTTCACAAAAAGAATCAAATCAAACGGAGTAACGAAACTCAAACGGCGAAAGAAATAAGATCCGTATACTAATCTGAACTAGGGGCAAATTTTACAATACCAAAGCTTAGTTTAAGTTGATTAAGCAGAAAGAGGGTTTCGAAACGAAACTCCAGGCTTTTGAATCACCTGATTCCGACTAATGAGCAAAGAGATAAACAGGTTCGAACATCGGATCAGAAATCGCGATCAAAATAATCGCGGAGTAAATCCGATGAAAAGAAAAATGACGAACGGCTAAACGAACGAACGTTCGTTAGCAGAGACTAAATGACGAACACGTTCGTTAAAACGAACGAACGAGCGAACGCTCGCTAAGTAAATAAACCGATGAATAAAACCGATCTATATAAAAAAAACGAACTAGGGTTTTTCTCAAAAAAAAACCCGAAGGGGTTTTTCTCAAAAAAAAAACCCGGTGGCGGGGCGGCTACCTCCGGCGAGGTCGTCCGGAAGGGCGGGCGGCTCCGGCGGGGCTCGGTGAGGGGCGGCGGGGCTCGG